>NC_063172.1:38565831-39165831 GCF_023159225.1 Perognathus longimembris pacificus
TTATTTCTGCTCCTCAATATATTTACGGATTTGATGAACGAGATCTTTGAGGGTTTTTGAACTCTAGGTATCTTAGAAGGTATAGAATAGGTGAAGATAATCAGGTTTATGGTAATAGTTATGGTAATTTTGGAAGCTGGAATTTTCAAAGTACCAAATATTTGGACTGGTACCACAACAGTATGAAAATCATGCTTTCTTTTTTCTTCTATCATAGATATTTCAAAATAATCACATTGTCTCTTTAGAGTCACATTTCAATAAACTAAGAAAGTATCATAAAGTTTTGAAGAACTCCTTTCACCTGCAGTTGGACACATGGAGTTGCCTAATGTAATTGGTTAATATATTACCTATCTGTAATGCTTCATCAAGTTCGTTCATCTCTCTAGTCCTTAGTCTCCTCTTCCATAAGATAATATAGCAAAATTTATACAAAAGGGAGAAGGAAAAAAAACCCAACATACACTAAGCACTTATCACATTATAGACAGTATGTATTATGCTGGATTAATTTGGAGCATAAAAGCAATTATCAGATGGAGTTATTTTATGTGTCTTACAAGACTCTGTTAAACATGAAGAAACTGAGGATGCATTTTTTCACGATAAATATTTTCTTTAAAATTTTTTCATTATAATTATTTTCTCTTCACGTTCATACTCCCCAAAGTTACTAATTTAAAACAATGGTATTCTCTAGAAAGAAACACTGACTGCTAGCCTGTATGTATGTTGCTATGTGTCCCATTATACCTTGTCATGCTTCCATTCCTTCTCTTTTTCCTTTCGTATATATTCATATTTGACATCTTCCTACAAAAAATCAAGGGATTAGATTGATCAGGTGAACAATGTTTTTATTATCATAAGATAATAAGTAGTACACATTGTTTTTCAAACCATTGAATCTATAACCAAAGTACACCTTGAACACAGAACTATGACAATTGGAACACAGTAGTAGAACAATTGAATATACACCTAACAAAAAGTCATGACTATGAGAAATGCATCAGCTATGAATAGCAAAGTTACTCCTCCAGAGATAACATCTCTGGAAATATAGTATATTTGATACTATTAAGGAACTCTCATACTTAAATAATTTATTTATGTTGTTATAAGATGAAACATAAGCACACCCTCATAGTCTTTTTCAGCATTCACGTTTTAACAAAACTATTACTTTTTAAAACAAAGTAAGAAGATAGGTAAAAATGGACTTTTCCCCATTTCTTAAGTGAACTTTTAAGCAATATGATTTCTACAATTCTGTGTAACACGGTCAGTGATCCATTTCTTCTGTGTAGGTACATTTTCACATTAAAATACAAATTATGTATACAGTAAGCCGATATCATTCTGTATATATATTGAGCAGATGTTTACATGAGAGATATATAAATTTTAAAACAACTGTCTTAGTAGAAATCTCCCACAATGCGCTTATTACCATATACTTATAGCAACATTTTGTATCTTGCAGTTTAAATCTCGTATTTTACATACACATAAAGGGATATTTTCTAAATAAGAAAAGAGAGCACTAATTTATACTCCAACTAGTCATATCTTAATCTATGATAGTATCTTATTTTCAGTGAATGATTAACTTAAGTGATTATGTTTTCATACTTTGCCATCAGTAATAAGGAAATAAAAGGCATTTGTCATACAACAGTTTAGTTCCTTTAATTGTGATCTTTCACATGGTAGTTTTCGTTTGTTCAATATGACTGAATTATAATGAGATTGTGAGTGAAAATTAAATAAACTAGCAGAAGATAAGTCATAGGGTTAAAAATTTTAGCAAGTATAAGTGAACATAAATACACTAAGGATGATTGAAACATTAGATAATTCTCCGGCACATAAGTATCTTACCTTATTTATGACTAGAGTTATTTTACTATTCAGAAAACATCAATTTACAATGACTCTTGGATGATAAATGTTGTATGAAGCTACATTTGTTTTTATTAGGAGACTTGAGATAGTTTGGCAATCTCTTTTGAAATCATGCCTGTAATGACTCTCAGTGTGAAGCAAACTTTAGAATTAATTTTAGTGGTTATAGCCTTCCTGACATTATTATTCCTCATACATGGGTAATGTTCTGGATACGTTCACATTGTAGAACAACTAATGACCCCATTCTCTTTTTGGCAGTCCAGTGAAAACATAAAACAGATGTTCAACATTAGCAGATGTCCAGGGTGACACACTAAGCATATGCAGGGAGTGGAAGTCCTGAAGCCTCTCACGTGTGAGGAACGTTGACCAGTGCACCCAGGATTTCCATTTAGCCTCATTAGGTTTTGTAAGAGTAGGATTTCATTCATGGATTAGATAATGATACCCTCCCAGAGCCTCATTCTGCCAAAAGTGCTTTGTTCCAAATATGAGTAATGAGCCACAAGAATTTTAAAACCATAATCACTTTTTCACATTTTCATATTATTTTAAAGTAAATAACACACTAACCACAGGGCTATAATACTTTTTAATATATCTGAACCATCATAATAAAATAAAAATAAAATCCACAAATGGCTTCCTTCATACCCATTTTCAATTTATATTAATGTGATTGTAACTTTTCCAGGTGGATTCTCCTTGCTTCATTCCAGCAAGGGTACCTGATGCAATGAGTTTATTTTCTTCCCATTAGGTTTGTGAAAGTAAGAGTCACCTCCTTATTTATCTTTCCGGTTTATAGAGTAGCTGAAACGGTAGGTGTCCAGGAAACATGTTTTTAACTATATAAAGGATGAAAACGTACAAATCATCTTTTAAAAAAAATTGTTTATATCCTGTTTTGGGAGACACTTTCCTTATACCCAGGCAGTTCCCCACAAACCTGAATTAGTTTGAGAAGCAATAGACATCTTCAAGTGAATTAGGGCTTCACTCTAACAAGCCACTTCATAAACAGTGCTGAAAACAATATTCTTTACAACTGAAACATCCATTACACACAATGAAATTTCATATTTCTTAAGTTTTCTATTCAGTAGAAGCTGAAAACTGTACTAATTTGCCATCACACAAATAACATAAGGGTACTTTGTCCTTGAAATGCCCTCATGATTTTTTTCAACCTAACTTCTTTCATGAGAGATCACTTACTCATTTCCATCACAGGGAGTATGATTTGACTATTTTACTGAAGTAAATCCTATGATAGGGCCCTTTGTGTTTCGAGTTTTGTATAACATCAATCCATGTTTATCCATGTATCTGTTTACTTTGTAGCCCACTGTATGAATAATCCATATATTGTTAATTTATTTTCCTGTTGTGAAGAGCTTAACTTTTTTTAATGCTAGGAAAACAATATGTGATATAAACCATTTAAAGTATTAAATGTTTATTTTATTGATGGTTTCAGTGTATGGGCTTTAGGCCCTGTTGCTGTTGGTCCTGTGGCAAGGCAGAATATCATAGCAGGCAATGCTGATAGAGAAGGACTGATCACTTTAAGGTGGCTTGAAAGAAAGGAGAGAAGGTTCCAGAGTTCTGTTATTGTTAACAAGGACCCATCACAATGACCTAATTTCCTCCCACTAGACCCCACTCCTTGAAGATTCTACCACCTATTAACAGTGCTATGGAGAGCTGGCTAAGCATTTAGTTGATAGGCCATAGAGGAACAATGGATATTTGTTATTTTCTTAGGATTTAGAATGCTACATTTTTTAAAATCAATGCTCTGACTAACAGTATAGAAATTATTGTAAGCTGCAATTGTTGTAGAAATTGTTGTAAGCTGCAAGGTTAAATAAAAGTTATATCTCAATACATCAAAAAATTCTGAAGAAAGTCAAATGAAAAGAATGATGATAAAGATACAAACATGTAATCGAACTGAAGGATTTTCAAACTTCATTTTGTATGCTCCCTAAGGAGGTAACAGAGCAATGAATGAGCCCTACTAACATGAGGTGTCCATATTCCCCTGCCACTATTACCTTCCTGAATTCATATCCTTCCATTTTTATTTTTGCTATTTCCATTCAAGTCTTACTGGCACATTTTTCTCTTCCTGGAACTTGACTGACATGTTCTCAACACTTTCTTTGCTCTTGTTTATTTCTGAAACATTCTTCCTAAAATAAGTATGTGGTGTATTTACCTAATACCTTCAGGTGTTTTCTGGAATGTCAGTATATCTACTGAGCGTTCCAGTTGTGCATTATAAATAGTAACTCAATCAAGTGCTTTTATCAGTCTATGTTACATTTATCTGCACAATCCTAACCAAAATGATTGGCCTAACTTTCCTCAAAAAGGTATTGGATTTAGAATTATATTTACGAAACTATATACCCCAAGAACAAAAGAAAAGAAGCTTCAACTTAGCAGAAAACTAAGTTATTTGAAAGAAAATTAGGATAGACTCAGATAATTTGTCTTCCAAAATGAGCAATGAAACAATCAAGTGATATTTGAAGCTGTTGATACTTATTCAGGTAGACCAGAATTCAACTATGAAATGAAAATAAAACATTTTAGCACATAAAAACATTAAGCGATACAAACTCTTCAAAAAATCCAAAATCAGAAAAGATATGTTGAAAGATATAGGAGAGAATAATGAATAGTAAGGCTAAAAAAAGGAATGCTATCAATCATTATAAATGTGACATTGAAACAGTTAAATTAAAACTTATTGCTATGAAAATAAAGGTAGGAGTAGGAAAAATTGCTAGTATCCTGTTCTATTTTTCATACCTTACTTATAAAAAGATCAGGAGGTAAAATGAGGGTTGAAATTTACATTTAAACTATATTAGATTAACTATGGATATTCTTTATGCACATCAGTCTATTTATATTTCTAAATACATTTTCTGTTGGGAAGTGGAAATAAATACCTAATCATCAAAAAATATATATCTTTATATTTCTGTATATGTGTATTTCCATTAAAATGGTTCCATTGTGTTTTATTAGAAAGAAAATAGTATTAAATAAGAAGGTACATATTCATTTTATTTAATTGTCATGTGTATAGTTCATCCTTTGAACATATAAATTATAATTCCAAAACAATCTATATAAAAAGGATGAATAAATAATAATTTTAACCCAAAATTATTTAAAATCTTTTTGTCCTAAATAGTTATTTTTTAAAAAAAATTATATTTATTACTTTCTTTGTCAAGATAATAGATACACATCCTGTCTCAAAAGTTTCATAAACATAAAAGTACATGCAATGGATATTAGAATTCCTGCTTCTAACTGTGTACAGGCACACTCCCACTGTATATAACTACTGACAGACATTGAAAAGTTCAATGGGGAAGCTGAATGATAACATAAACATGGGTTTGTAAAGCTTTGCTGTCAAGTAAATTAACTCGTAAGTACATCACAAAGATTTCAGGAAAGACAAATATAATTCTGAAGTTTCAAGAAAGGAAATTAAATCAATTAAATGCTAATTCATATGAGAGAATATTAGTGGATTGTGACCTTTTAATATTCTATAACACAAAAGTGACCCACAGATGCATTGCTTGAAGACATTTGCTGTCTTTTTTTTTTTTTTTTTTTTTTTTTGGCCAGTCCTGGGCCTTGGACTCAGGGCCTGAGCACTGTCCCTGGCTTCTTCCCGCTCAAGGCTAGCACTCTGCCACTTGAGCCACAGCGCCCCTTCTGGCCGTTTTTCTGTATATGTGGTGCTGGGGAATCGAACCTAGGGCCTCGTGTATCCGAGGCAGGCACTCTTGCCACTAGGCTATATCCCCAGCCCAGACATTTGCTGTCTTTGATAGAATGTTCTGCTTGAAGCCTGATCAACTTAAACAAAATATTAAAGTTTTATTACAAAATGGCATTCAAGAGTTTATGAAAAATCAAGTCTTTATTACATAAAATATGATAGGTAGTCCATTTGACCCTGACAGTTACCTCATCAAACATCTTAACAGAATTTAGAGATATAAAAAGGAAGAGACTGCTTTTGCACTTCATTAAATTATATTAAAACAAAATATAGGGCTGGGGATATAGCCTAGTGGCAAGAGTGCCTGCCTCGGATACACGAGGCCCTAGGTTCGATTCCCCAGCACCACATATACAGAAAACGGCCAGAAGCGGCGCTGTGGCTCAAGTGGCAGAGTGCTAGCCTTGAGCGGGAAGAAGCCAGGGACAGTGCTCAGGCCCTGAGTCCAAGGCCCAGGACTGGCCAAAAAAAAAAAAAAAAAAAAAAAAAAAAAAAAAAAAATATATATATATATATATATATATAATTAGAAAGAAAAAGAAATAAAATCAAAGAATATCCAAGGGACAAAGGCAATACAGAACAGGTGGGAGAAAGCAGAGTTATCACTGCGGGTGTGGACCAGGAAGGTGAAAGTGCTGAGGGAACTCCACGGGCAACTTCAGAGAGGAAGTTTCATTTGGACAGGAATGAAAGATGAACTTACAGGGCTGGGATATGGCCTAGTGGCAAGAGTGCTTGCCTTATATACATGAAGCCTTGGGTTCAATTCTCCAGCACCACATATATTGAAAACGGCCAGTGCTGTGGCTCAAGTGGCAGAGTGCTAGCCTTGAGCAAAGAGAAGCCAGGGACAGGGCTCAGGCCCTGAGTCCAAGCCCAGGACTGGCCAAAAAAAAAAAAAAAAAAAAAAAAAGTAAGAATCTAGGCAAAGGAATACATGTGTAAAATAAGATGGTAAATTGTGCAGATTTTTTTTTCTTTTTTTCCTTTATTGTCAAAGTGAATTACAGAGGGATTGCAGTTTCATACGTAAAGGGGTGAGTACATTTCTTGTTCAATGTCCTTCATTCTTCCCCAACTCCCCCCTCCCACTTTCCTGCTCGTACCCATGAGTTGCACAGTTGGTTTACACCAAATGGTTTTGTAAGTACTGCTTTTGGAATTGTTTGTCTTTTTGCCTTTGTCTCTTGATTTTGGTATTCCCTTTCCCTTCCCTAGTTCTAAGACATACAGACAGTATCCAGGGTACTAAGATCAGATACAGTGATAGCAGGTGTGAAACCACAGGGAAGGAATAAAAGAGAAAAAAAGGTAGTTTCACATGGCATGTGGAAAATAATTACAACAAGGATATAACACTTGTTTCAATAACGTGGAATTCATTTCACTTAGCATCGTTTTATGTGTTCCTAACGGCATAGATATTGGGCTATTGTGCTCTTATTCTATGACTACCCTAAACATGTACTAGTTATTCCCTATGAGGAGAACCATAGAGTCCTTGTTTCTTTACCAACGGACAAAGGCCTCATATCTAAAATATATGCAGAACCCCAAAAAATTAATTCCTTCAAGACAACTCCTCAAAAAAAATCAAAGGCCCCCTCAACAAATGGGCGAAAGACCTAAAAAGACACTTCTCTGAAGAGGAAATGACAATGGCTAAGAGACAGATGAAGAAGTGCTCAACATCACTTGTCATAAAAGAAATACAAATCAAAACAACATTGAGATTCCACCTCACCCAAGTAAGAATGTCCATTATCAGGAAAACTAACAACAACAAATACTGGAAGGGATATGGCCACAAGGGAACCCTACTACATTGTTGGTGGGAATGTAACATTGTTCAACTACTCTGGAAAGCGGTATGGAGGTTCCTCAAAAGGCTAAACACAGAGCTTCCCTAAGATCCAGTAGCCCCATTGGGGCATCTATCCAAAAGATTACAAGTAGGACCACACTAAAGATACCAGCACAACAATGTTCATCGCAGCACAATTTGTCATTGCTAAAATATGGAACCAACCCAGATGCCTCTGAGTAGATGAGTGGATGAAGAAAATGTGGTACATATACACAATGGAATTTTATGCCTCTATCAGAAAGAATGATATTGCCCCATTCATAAAGAAATGGAAGGACTTGGAAAAATTTATACGAAGTGAAGTGAGCCATACCCAAAGAAACAAGTTGGGGAGATTTTAAGCAACAGAGCATTAGTAGCGCTTACACAATAGTCAAGGACAGAAGATGACATGGTAAAAGGTGACACATTCTGAATCATCGATGGGCTTTTTCTTGTTAAGTCACTTGGAACTTTAGTCTGCAAGAATCAGCGTATCAATTAAATGATAAAGTGTATGGGGTGCATATTATCTAAATCTATACAAGTCTTTCTAAACTATTGGAAATCATTTATGTGTAAGCAACATTACTTATCTAATCTATTATCTACATCCACATATCTGTTTATATATCTTCTAATAAAACTCCTCTTAGTTACAGTTCTAAAGAATGTCATTATGTAGGAAATAAACATCTATCACATGTACATTGGTATGTCCCATGCATTCACAAAGATAAGGGAACTAAATACATAGCCTTATATTTATCCTCAGAGAGTTTGTAATCCAATGAAGTACAGGCAAGCATACATGCTAAAGTGTCCCAATAAATATAATGTCTCAAAAATATGGAAGCAAATGGAGAAGGTATTCAGTGAAAAAGTCAGCATAGTCACTATTGCAAGAGAAACTGGAGTCTATAATGGAGGAAAAGTAAATGTCAGAAATTAAAAAATGGAAGGATTTTCAAGGCAGAGAACACAGAATAAGCAAATACATAGTTACAAAAGCCAGCAGGCTAGCAGCTTAAAATAATTCATGTTGGGTAAAAACATTTTAAATAGTAAGGGAAGAGATAAGGCAGAAAAGTTTGTCAGACTCTGTCTCTAAAGTAGTTACTAAAACGCAGGTTTTGAGGTCTGACTCAAGTAGTAGATCACTAGCTGAACAAACAAGCATGTGAACTCAAGACTATGAATTAAAACACAATGCTACTGAATTTTTTAAATGGTAAAAACTCATGTTTTCCCTCATATGTGTAATCTAGACCCAAAGGAAATATATATTCATGTAAATAAAATGTGTTTGTGTGTGTGTGTGTGTGTATGTGTTTGATTCAACTATGGAACTGTTTAAATAGATGTGGGACATGGAAGAGGAAGAGATTGATGGTGGCTAAATAATTTAAAAATATGTTGCAACTGTGTTTGAAGATAGCAGAAGAAATCTCAATGAAAGCTGTTGTTCAGTTGTGGTTTGAGGAGTAAGAAAAGAAAGTAATAGAGAGGGCAAACCTTGAGCAGTAATTTGGAAAATACTTTATATCAAGATCTATGTCTATCAATTATCTGTAAAATATAATCAACTTTCTTTGAAAAAATCCTATAGTTTGTTGTAGAGCAATTTAAAGTCACTGAAACATTTTCCAAGAGCAGATAAAAATTACAACTTCTAGATAGTTGTTAGAAAGAAAACAGAGCAACAATCCCAATAGGATATGTGCATAGTCAGGTAGGTTCATTGTAGTTACATTCTGTTATAATTGATAGTTCTGTCTCTTCTCACAAGCTATATATCTTTGTTTTAACTCTTTGTGTCAAGCGAATTGCCAGCAGTCTCCTTTCTCCGGCATTCCACAAGATTGTTAAATGATAATAGCTTGACTTAAATTCATTCTAACTATTTTGTGGTTGATATTTGGTGTAAGTAAGAAAAATAACATACCAGAAACTTGCATTAGAAAGTAGAGGATTGGGTAAGATACTTGGTATTTGGAATGTAATATATGAGCAGGCTGACACATCCTATGAAATCTGCAACCTTCATATGGCCCCTGTGCTCACTGACAAGGCTCCATTGAAATAGTCCAGATGTGACAGATGCATGAATCCCACAGAGCTGATCTTTATCCTGGAGGAAATCCCAGAATGTTCTGGCCCGAGCAAGGTAAAAGAAAGCACTTACACTTAGATCATGTAAATTTGAAGTCCGGAAGCAATAAGAAATGATTTGCTTTGTTTATTTATATTGTATGTTTATATGACAACACCCATTGTGAAATGCCATAGGGTATGTGTATTTTGAAAACTCAGTAAAATGCTAAAAGCCAAAAGTCATTTTTAATTAACATATCAATTACAAAAGGCTCCACTACACAGATGTCCCAAGCTTTGTGCCCAGAAGTTTAATGAACTAAAGCTCTTTCAGGTCAAAAGAAAGGAAAAGATGAAAAAAGAAAAGAAAAGATGAAAATAGAAAATGCAGCATATAAAGACTTTGGGGATCTTAATAGAAGGAGCCTCCTTGATTTTAGTCTTTATGGTGTATAGTTATTCCATTAAAAACATAGAAGGCCCATTGTCACACAGGGGTTTAGACATTATATTGGATTCATTTATTTTTAAACTGCATCACTTCCATGTATATGTTTGAAAGTGCTGCAGAAAATAACCTATAGTGGTAGCCAGCACCTCACCCCTCTTTTACTCACATCCACAATTTTCTTCATCAATTATTTTTCTGTGACAAATTTTATATACCCCTGCCCTATTAAGAAATCTCAATGGAAGCTACACATAGGGCAATCCCAAAACAGAGGAGATTGAGGTACAAAGATCACAAACTTAAGGCCAGTTACATAGAGACATCTTGTCTCAATCAAAATGACAAAATTCTCAGTGGAATCCTAGTGAAGTGAGGAGATGCAGCTGCACAAAGATCAAGTTTTTGTAAAATGTGACACCAAATTACTTCTAGGTTCCACTTATATCAATATTAATCCTGTTTATATAATTTAACCTTGGGCTTTCCATACTAGGGCAATGCTTCACACAGAACTCCTAAATGGGATCACCTCTCTACTTACTTAACACCAATCATCTGGGAAAAAAGTATTGTTCTAAGTGTCGATAACATGCTGTATTCCTCAGGTTGATTTGCTCTATGCTGCCTTTGCTGTGACCCAGACAAGCTGGTATTTTGTGTGTTTGTTTCTGTTAAATACCATAATGTCTAGGGTTCCATGGCACAAGTCCAGACATTCTTAATAAAGACCTAGGAACATAACAAATCAAACAAAGGTTGGACAAATGATATAGCATTAATCTGCAGAGCTTCTGCATGGCAAAGGTCATAGATAGCAACATAAACAGAAAGCATATAGATTGGGAGAAGATATTCACTAGCCACACAACAGACAACAACCTCATATCTAAAATATACTTAGAACTCAAAAAACTAAATTACCCTAAAACAAATCCTCAAAGAAATAACAACTCCAGTAATAAGTGGGATAAAGACTTAAAGAGAGACTTCTCTGAAGAGGAAATAAGAATGACCAAGACACATGAAGTAATGCTCAACATCTCTGGTCATAAAAGAAAGGAAACTCAAAACAACATTGAGATTCCACCTTATATCAGTAAGAGTGGCCATTATCAAAAAATCTGATAACAGATGCTGGCAGGGATGTGGCCAAAAGGGAACACTATTACACTCTTCCACTTCTGGGCATTCCACTCAAATGACCACAAATAAGGCTATCCTGAGAGCTACCAGCACAATCATGTTCATTGCAGCATTATTTGCCATAGTTAAGGCATGGAACCAACTCAGTAGATTAATGGGCCAAGAAAATGTGATACACACACACACACACACACACACACACACACACACACACACACACACACTGGAATTCTATGCTTCTGTCAGAATGAACGACATTGCCTCATTCATAAGGAAAATGAAAAGACTGGGGAAAAATCATATTTGATGAAGTAAGCCAGACATAAAGAAACATAGATTCCATGGTTTCCCTCATTTGTACCAGTTGGTATATGTCTAGGATAGGCCTAGCAGATCACAATAGCTCAATAGCGATGTACATATCATCATGTGAGATGATGCTAAGCGAAATGAACTCCAAGATATGGAAACAGAGATTTTTGTTTGTCTGTTGTTGTTTTTAATGCATATGTGGAGTTATTTGGGTTTTTACATTTTTCCCCTATATTTTAGGCCCCTATTGTCACAGTATTTGATTTTGGTACCCTGCATGTTGTATATATACTTATCTGAATTAAGGAAAGGAATAGGAGCAACGAAATAGTGAGACAAAGGACAACGGGTGAGCCAGTGCAACAGCAATACAGTTCAAAATGAATGCAACTTGGTGGGGGTGGATAGAGGGGAAGGGAAAGTGAAGAAAAATGAAGAAGGGTGTAACAAGTTTGACAAAAAATGTACTCACTGTCTTATTATGTAACTGTGACCCCTCTGTACATAACCTTGACAATAAATTTAAATTTCAAAAAGAAAAGATATGCTATTTAATGCTGATCACCAACAAGATCTTTTGACTAGGAGAGAACAGTCTGCAAATAAATCAGACTTGAATAAGTCAAGATCACCCTTGCTCAACTCCCTTTCAATTAGGGACTGCATGGGGAGAGGGGAAACTGAGTTGTTTTACTTTCCTATAGAAAAAAAAATTATAGTCACAACTCTTCAAGTAACAGTCTAAATGAAGAATAACAATTCCACTGACAACAAGGGAAATAATATAGATGAAGTGGATGAATATAGATGAAGTGGACTGAGTCTCACTACATTGTAATTCAGTCTCTATTTTCCCTGATGTGGCTAAAGTGAGTCATTCTCCACTCCATGGGCCTAAGCAATAATTGAAAATCCCATCACAAGAAACATATCATCTGAAGTCTGCACAAATTTTATTCTTAAAAATTCAATATTCAATAGGAAATAAAGTCATAGCAACAAGCAAGTCTATGTAATAGAAATATGTAGAACATAGAATAATTACATGTGTAATACCCAGATACTAAATTTAATAGGCAAGGAATTGAAAATGTGTGACAAAATGATTAAGGAGAAAAGACACTGCCCATTTTTTAAAAAAGGAAAATGTTATCTGACCTTGGATCTATATAATTGAAAAGTAAATACTCAATGTGTAGATTTAACAGCCAATTTAAAATAATATTTGTTGAAATCAAAAAAGAAACCATGGTAGGTAAAAAAGTCATCAGAAAGAAAAACCATTAAAACTCTATAAATGGAGTAGAGATGAAAGTAATGAGTTATGTAAAAATTTGTGTGAATAAGGACACATGCAGTAAAGATTTCCCACACGTGTTTACAGAGAAAAGAAAAATGAAGCTGAGTACTATTTGAGAAACTATGAGCTGATTTTTTTCAAAAAAATCAATAAATACATAAGCACGTGCATTCAAAAAATAACTGAAAACTAAAAAGAAGTAAAAAAATAGATTTAAAAGTATGTGGGCAAAAAAATCCTATGTGTGAAATCCTATATTTTGATAAGCTATTCAAAGTAATTCCATATCTCATCAACATGAATAAACTGTATACAGTAATAAATTGGGGTTAAGGGGACATATTATCTGCTCATGTGCCCAACTAAGTGAACATAGTTAACACAATAATACTACCTCTGGCAATGAGGAAGACTAGACCTGAAGAAGGCTTCAGAAAATCACAGCCGTTTGGTAATCTTCATAAAACAGCACAGTGAGAAACACAGTTAAAAGTGAACCATTGCATGATCACTAATACAATGCCAGAATAAAGGATGCTTCATTTTCTTTTCTTGTGTTGAGCACAGATGTAGCTGGCTCAGTATGGAGCATCTGGTTCTTGTCTCCATTGCACTGGAAGACTGAGTTGGCACTTCCTCCTTCTTAGCATACCAAAAAATAATCTATTCTCAGAGAAATCATTACCAAACAGTTGAAGATTTCAAGAGGGGGTAAAAAATTTACTTCAAATTTGACATTGTAAACTCCTTGAGCTAAATTATAAATGTATAGCTTCTTCTAAATCTCTCTTTGGACAAATAAACTTCCAATCTAGGATTTTCCCTATACTCCTCTTTGCTTTTTCTGCTGTCTTTTGAATGTGATATGTCACATTCTTTGATAAATTCTGATTTATTTTCAGGAAAGTGACAGCATAGCCAGTTATTCAGGCCTTCCAACCAGTTTCTGTTACACTCACCAACTGGTAAATTGCATTCTCTTACTGACATATTTCCCACTGAAAAACATCTAGATTCTCCCTCACCAATTATGTGTGTGTGTGTGTGTGTGTGTGTGTGTGTGTGTGTGTCTTTCTGCCTGTCCATGTATATATTTTTTCCAAGACAACACCAATTAAAATTTACTTGAAATAACCAAATACCATTGTCTCCTGGCTTACACTGGCCACATTGAGATGTCTCTATGGCCTCTTGTGAAGTAATATTTATCTCCTTCTCTGATGGCACAGGTGTTAAGTAAAGCATCTTCTCTCAGTCATTTCCCCTTGCTCATCTTGGTCCAGTCAAGCAAGGCTCCACTTAAGCCAACAGAGATAGAATTTAGGCACAGGGAATAAGTGGTTATTTTTAGTACTAATGAGTAGTACTAAGACTTGCTAATGCACATCCCATATTCTCCTCTTTTAGATCACGTTCAGCTACCATCATGCATATTCTGACCACCACGGTGAGGAAGGACCCATCTCACTCACCATTTTGGTTTAATTCCACAAAAGCTGAAATCTACATCTCAATTCACAAATTCCAGATGAGTTCTCAAAATAGAACCCAGATGTCATTTCCTTCTTGGGGGTCAGAGAATTCATCTTTTTATACAATTTGGTCTTGGAAGAGGACTCACATACATTTAGATTTCACCATAAGGCAACATTGAAAGCATTGGAGGAAGTGGTGTGGCTTTCACTAATGCTTTGTTAGGAGACAGAGGGTGAGGCTGTCCTTCACATCACATTATAAACAAGTTAGTTTATAAAAATTCCCTTTGGGTATTGCTTGTCCTCAAAGATCTTGTGTGGTTCATGTGCCAATCCATTTCCTTCTCCCTTTGATTTCTTCACTGTTTCCTCACATCACACTTCACACTGTCACGTTTTACAAACACTAGCTCTATACGTGTGGCCTCAGGGATGGTTAGGCCATTTTGGCACTGCCATTTTTCCATGAAAGCAATACCATAAGAACATCTGGTCTTCCCAGACCCATCTGGAATGCTACTAACTTCCATGTTCTTCACATTCTCCATTGTATTGTAAAATTCTTCAACGTTTTAATCACAGTCCTTGTAAAGGTTACTAAGCACTCTAGCGTGGACTTGCCTTCAGCAAGTACCTTCTATATATAAATTTTATAAGGATTGGCCTTATAAAGGTCTATTACAAAGGTATTGGCCTTATAAGGTATATTACAAACTTCCTCTTCATAACACAGATATAATAAAGCTAAAAGCAAAGGAAATTACCAACAGTATTTGAAATCTTTATTGAAATGTTTATATTTAAGAATGAGAAGGGGCTGGGAATATGGCCTAGTGGCAAGAGTGCTTGCCTCATATACATGAAGCCTGGGTTCAATTCCCCAGCACCACATATATAGAAAACGGCCAGAAGTGGCCTTGTGGCTCAAGTGGCAGAGTGCTAGCCTTGAGCAAAGAGAAGCCTGGGACAGTGCTCAGGCCCTGAGTCCAAGCCACAACACTGGCAAAAAAAAAGAAAGAACGAGAAACTCTTTAAGTTTTCGCATAGTTATATTTGGGTTGAATCATATTATGAGTTTTTCTAGACAAAATATCCATGCTACCAAAAATATGACAAGTATAATTGAACCATGCATGTAAACCAATGAATAATAATTTTTCTGTTTTATTATTTCCTCGATAGGAGATAAAATTGTAGTTACTTTAGTAAACCTACTGCATATTAAAGCATAATAAATATTTATACTTAATTACAAGAATAGCAATATTAATTATAATTTAAATTTTTTCTTACTTCTTTTAGATGGCCAAAAGTTGGTTTTGCTGTTTGGAGCATAAGTTGCCTGGTCACATAATCTAAGTCTAGAGAAAAATGAAAGAAAATTCTTATAATACCACCAAAAATGTTTTCTTTTTACAAAATAAACTGAAGACTTACTACTTATACCTTTATCAGCATTTCAAAATAGCAAATGACAAAAATGGAATTCCCTAGTAATAAAATTAATTCACTTGTATTTCCTTCCTAAATTCACATTCACAGAAAATCTTCCCACAAAAACAGTAAAAATATTTTAATGAAAGTGGCTCAATATTGAATGAACTTTTCAATCATAAAATGGGAATTGTGTAGCATTTCACATAAAACAATTGTCACTTCTTTACACTCTGATGCCATTTCCTTATACCTTGACAGAGTCACTTTACATGTCAGAGTCTGAAAAGGTTAGTTAATTGCTTTTTTTTTGTAAGGACAGGCATGTAACCCAAATCAAGAGTAAGCATATAATTTACTATCAAATTTGAGCATGCTTGAGAATATATGTGATTCTTATTGCTCAATGGAGTACAGAAGGTTACTCCACCCAAATCTAACCAGTGGGACTTAAAATGAAATTGTGTTGATTCTCTTTGGGGAGTTAACGTTCTAGGAAGTAAACCAAAAACAAAATCCAGATGCACAATTTCCTTTTATGTTTCAACCACAATAATCATGAGAAGCAAGGGAAGACACAGCTAAGAATAGGGCAGAACACACTGAAGATAGCTGAAGGAAAACATAGGATGAAGCCAGAATATTCACTGATATCCTTGAATCATTGAGTCATTCTTTCCTACCAACATAATAGAATTACTTTTAATTAGGTATTTTTAATTCACTTTTATTTTCATAAATATATACAACAATATACAAATAAAACACATTGGAAGCCAGTGGCTCACACCTATAATCCTAGCTACTCAGGAGGCTAAGATCCGAGGATCACAGTTCGAAGCCAGTCTGTGCAGAAAAATCCCCTTGAGACTCTTATCTCCAATTTACCATTCAAAAAAACCAGAAGTGGTCCTGTGGCTCAAGTGATAGACTGCTGTCTTTAAGCACAAAGAGGCTCAGGGACAGTGCCTAGGCCTTGAGTTCAAGCCCCACAACCAATAATATATATTAGTATATATAGTATATGTACTATATATGTATGCACATATACGTATAATAAATATTAATGTGTAATAAAGTTTTTAAAATGAGGTTTCTTCCAACACCTACTCAATTGTTGAATAAGTTGCTTTGCAATTTATTAGATTTCTTTTTGAACGGTGTCATTTCTTCCCTCCTTTTTCTCCCAGTTTGTTTATTCCCAATATCCCTTCCCCCCAAGTTGTATAGTTCATTTTCAGCATAGTGTCTACTGCATATTACTGCTGAATTACTTCCCCCTCTATCCCACCATTTCTATACTTCCCTTTTCTTGGACTTCATTTTGATATGCATCATTTCATATGATCTTATGCACATAGCTATTGAGCCCTCGTATCCTCTCCTAATAATATACTTCTTTGGTCTAACAGTGTGAATGTCTAGAGTCCTGTTTATCATGCCCAATTTTATTTTTTGTCTTTTGGTATCCATTGAGTTTACTTATAGATTTTTAGGCACATTCTAATTATTTCAAATCAGGAAAACCACTTTGCTTAATATAATTTTTGCCAATTCTTTCCATTTTTTTTTTTAACAAATGGGACACTGCCATTCTTTCTGATAGAAACATAGAATTACATTTTGTAAATAAACCACATTATCTTGATCCATTTATCCACTGATGGGCATCCAGATTGATTCTAATTTAGCAAAATATTCTTTATTGAGAAAAGATGAATGGTTTTTCCATATTTACAAAATTATTTGTACTAAATAAAAGGTGGATACCTCAGCCAATTAGATTCAAAGAAATCTTTTATGAGGTCTGTGAGTGGAATGCAGACATGAAAAGGCCTGGTACAAAAAGCCAAGATAAATGTTTGTGATTATTATTGAAGTGTGACTAACCACCCCAGACAAGTTTCATGTTATCTCACACAATCCAGACAGGAGATCTACTTGACATGCAATTATCATGCAATAATTTTAAAATTGAGAAATTCTATGAAAATCAATCAACAAACATGACTAGAATTTTAGTCACACTTTGTATAGCTTGATGAAATGGTAAAAAATGGAAAATTACCAGGTTCTAAATTATAGATGCATTTTTGTTTAATTTGCTTATTTAATGTGACATACATTTTCCATTAATTTCATAATTGTAAATATATGATTATCATTTTGGCATAATAAATGTTAGCATTATTATTCTTGCTGCTTTTGTGTTTACATGTACCTGATATTACCTAGTTCATGATAGTGCATTTAATCACTTAAAAATTCAAACAAATTAGAGAAGAGAATAGGTAGCTAAATAAAACAAAGAGTCTATTTGTGGAGTGCTTAAATTATTATTATGACATATAAAATGTACAGTAATTGAACATTTTTAAAGAAAATGTCTAGAACTGGGTGGTCACTCTATAAGTGGATTTCATTTCATATTATATTGTCTCCCCTGTCTCAAGTCATTACAACATTTCTGAATTACATCAGGTTATGACACACAAAATATTTCTCCCATTTTTACAACAACATTTTACAAAGTTGATATGGGTGCAAAAATACCATGTGTTCCCTTTTCAGTAATTATGGTGATCATAAAAGAATTGTTTCCTTTTCTTTGTAGTTTCAGAAAGACCTCAGGAGGGACATCTGAAAAAGTAAAGTAGAGGTTCTGCAGGATGTAATTCAGAGTCCTGCTGTTAGCAGGTTTTCTCAGAGAAGAAAACACTCAACAATTGGTGTATTTTTACTGTAAAGTGCATGTGAGCCTCTAAATATTGGGAAATGATAAATATCTGGATTTATTGAGCTACCAAAAGTTAAATTTTGGAGAGATAGCATATGATGTTTCTGGTTAGATGGCAAAGATGCCATTTTAAAATGTGATTCTATCAAACTTCAGGTACTGCTAGAAAAATGTTGATACTAACAAGAGAAAGATTAGTGACAGAAAATTCATATAGTAAATCAAATGATAGTCATTTGTAATTGTTTTGACATATTTCAAAGAGAATATGAAGATTTCCATCTGTTCATTAACTATATAGTCAGGCAAGCACACAATTAAACACAGATATTCATACTATGGATATATTTGTACAAACAAGGCATAAACTAACAAACAAATCAAACCTAATACCCATCAAGTTTAGGCATAAGCTAAAGCTCATGTGAGCTGCACACATGTATTTCTGGGAATTTAGAGAAAGATAAATAAGTAGTTCTTGAAGAGCATACAATTTAAATATCATATACTCTAGCCTGTTGAAGCTGGAGTAGAAGTCAGAGTAAAGGGATTCATGATTCATTTTAAAAAGAGACTAAAGTCTTGATTGTGTTTCTCCAGAGCGGTTCCAAATGATAGCATGACACAGCTCTACTTCTTAGATAATCCAGTCTAAGAAAGGAAATGCACTTCAATAGGATTTCCTTTTTTTCTAAGTACTTAGCATCTTCATGAACTTGATTGTTGTCTATGAATATTTATAAGTGGTTTTCTACTTTTTCTCAAGGGAATATTATGACATTATATACAGAGGCTAATTTGAATGACTTGCTTCCCATTTTTCTTTCTTTCTTGCGTGTGTGAATGCATATGTGTTTTCATTTGCTTGTTATTACCAAACCTATGGCTTGAACCCTGGGAGGGAGAGCACTGTCCTCCAGCTCTTTTGCTCAAGACTAGAACTCTACCTTTTGAGCCACAGCACCACTTCGAGATTTTTATGTGATTAATAGAGATAAGGTTGCATAGACTTCCCTGATGGGGGTAGCTTTGAACTGATATCCTCAGATCTCAGACTCCTGAGTAGCTAGGATTACAAGGGTGAGCCACCAAAGCCCTGTGTGCTTTCATTTTGAGGCATATCAAACTTTATTTTTCTGTTAGCAGATACTCAACACTATACTATAGGAAACTAATGTTTATGAAACATTTAACTAAGCTTTGAGCTATATTATTTTACAAAATGCTATCAGAGTATCGTTAAATTGCATTGATTAGGGAAAAAAAACAGTTGGAGTTACATTGCTGCCATCTTATGTAAATATTATAGTTTTCTAACAAAACTGTCCCAAACTTTTCTAATAACTTTTTCTAAGACTTGGGTGTATGTAATTTCTTTGTGCATATATTTTCATTTTTAACTGTGCCTTCAAGTTCTTATCTTGTGTAGAAGGCTTTAAATGTTAAAAATTAAAGAATAATCATGAATAGCACACTCATTGCATGTCCTAACTTGGAAAATATTACTTTTTAAAGAACACCAATGAAACTGTTTGCCAGTTGTATGACTCAGGGTAGCACTTGTTAGTTGCTATAACAAACAAAGCCAATATCTTGGTTGCTTAATTCAGCAAATGATTATTTGTCACTTACATAAATCTAACACAGATGTTCCTGGCTTTGCTATTCTGCACAGCTCCATCCAAGAAAAGAATCCCAGCCTCCAGATTCCTTCTTTCATGTTATTTTGCTATTTTACTCGCAGCACTGAGATCATGGAAGTTCAGATCTTCCATGGCCTGGCACTGGGAAGTTCTCTCTATTCTCGCAGCCAGAGTTACTTAAGTGATTGCAACCTAACTGCAAGACAAACTGGAGTTTCACCTTTCTCTGAGCTCAAGAAGAGAAACTAAAAATTGCTCTATTTGTAGCAAGTGTCCACTATATGAAATATACTTATCTTGGACTGGTCTGATGAACTACATGCTGGCAATAATAATGAAAGCCTTCACTGAGGTTTGTTTGACTAAAGTGATAATATTCGGGTCATGATATAGGAACTACATCTTTAATATACTATTTTTATAGCACTATTGCACACATTATACAAATGAAGTGATAACAATAAAAATTCTTAGAGTTTTGTCTTTACTAAAATGTTTTCATTAATCAACCAAGATACACTATCAGAAATAACTACCAAAACAAAGAAACAAATAAAATAAAACCCCACAGTGTCATAGAGCAAGTCAAATGAAGGTCACAGTAAGTACTTACAATAATGATAATATTTCAGTGCTTTTTACATAGGTCACAGTCATATTTTCAGAGCACAGCTATTACTTACATTAGGACTTCCTCTTTTATGAGTTGTTTTAAAAGAGATTTCTTTTAAGGAAATTAGTTTCTCAAATAAAATAAACCACCAATACAGGAAAATAATGTATTAGAAGATATTTGACTTGAAATAGAGCTATAGTAGCTCACACATACAATCATAGCCATTCAGGAAGCTGAGATCTAAGGACCCTGCAGCCTCCACAGGACAATCCACATAACTCTTATCTCCAATTAACCATCAAAAAACAAAAATAGGTTGCCAGGTACAGGTGCCTCATTCCTGTAATCCTGGTTACTCATGACACTGAGACATCTGAGGACTGTGATTCAAAGCCAGACTGAGAAGAAAAGTCTGTGAGACTCTTATCTTTAATTAACTGTGGTTCAAAGCCAGACTGAGAAGAAAAGTCTGTGAGACTCTTATCTTTAATTAACCAGAAAACAGGAAGTGGAGCTGTGGCTCAAGTGAGAGATTGCTAGCCTTGAGCTGACCAGCTCATAGAGACACCACCACCCAGGCCCAGAGTTCAAGCCCCATGACCCACAAAAATAAAATTAGAAGGTAAAAATTTAAAAAGCAAAAATGGAGATATGCCTTGAACAAAAATTTTCCCGGACAGTACATAGGCCTTGAGATAAAGCCCAAGACCAGTATACAAACACACACACACACACACACACACACTCACACACACATACGTCAACATGAAATTTTCAGTAACTCTAATACAGAATTCATCAGTTGTCATTGATTATAATTTGTTGTAATTAGGCAAACTTTTACAATAGAGTATAAATATTCATCAGCAAAAGCAACATAATTATATACTTTAAAGATTATGTTCATGCATGTATAGACTTGAGTCCTTCTAAAACTATTGAATCCTAAACTTTATCCAGAAATGTGGCCTAAAATTTTATAAAAGAGTATTATAAAATTAAGTTTTGTAACTATAAGTTTCCCAGTGAATCTTTAGGTTGGTTTGATTTTGATATTTGATTAATATTGTGTACTTAACAAGCAAGGCACTCTGATATGATTTGATATTTTCCTCTACATTAGTATTTTTAAATTATTTTATTTTTTGTCCAATTATAATTTTGGAACATATAAACATTTTCTAAATAGTGGGACAAAGGATAAATTAATTCAGCAGCAATACTCACTAGACACTATGTTGAAAATGAACAATGCAATATGGGTGGGGAGGGAAAACATTGGGAAAAATGAGAGTAGAGATGACATTGTTCAAAACTAAATGTTGTGGCTTAGTGGTACAGTGTTTGCCTAGCATGACCAAGCCCTGGGCTCACTTCCTCAGTACCATATAAACAGAAAAAGGGCAGAAGTGGCTCTGTAGCTCAAGTGGTAGAGTGCTGGCCTTGAGCAAAAGAAGCCCAGGGACAGTGCCCAGGTCCTGAGTTCAAGCCACAAGATTGGCAAAAAGGAAAAAAAAAAGAAATGTACTTATTACCTGACCTTTGTAACTGTAACTCCTTCATCTTTACAATAAAAGTAATGTTTTAAAGATATATTACAACTTTATATGGTCTGCTTTCTACATAACTTACTTAAAGTAATTATTGCATCATAATTATAAGTTCAATGAATTAAAAAAGCAAATATTAAGAATTAAAGCTATAATAATTGTTTATCTAAAAATTTCTCATCTCAACATAAGAGATACTCTATAAACTCTATTCTGATAATACCATAATATCAAAACTCTGCATCACAGCTTTTCAAATTATGTTACTGACATTCAGGAACAACTATCGTTTTTGACAGAACCTGTTTAGTTGGTAGCTTCACCTAAATCTATTTTGCTAGTATCTCTATGATTCTGTGTCAGTACAAACTTGACTGTCATTTATCCTTATCCAAAAAGTCTAGTTTCCAATAACACTTGCTTTCTTTCTTTTGAGAGAAAAACAAGAAGTGATATTTAAACCTCCATTATAATTTTATTACTGAAAAAATAAACCCACTCAGATTTTTGATAAGATATATATGTTGCAATAAATAATATAATAAGGAATACAATTAAGATAAACAGAATGTGATTAAAATAAGCATTTAATAAAATTGATTAAAATAGTAGAAATATATGATAATGAGAGGAAAGAACACATAATCTCATAAATTAATGTCAAAAAAGGAAACAGAAAACTACAGAGAAAGTTAACATTGCTCTAACTGAGAGCCTAGGGAATAAATATAAAAGTTTATGGAACAGACTACTTATGACAAGAATGCATAGCATTTCACAAGAGTTAAATTTTCTTGAAATCTAAGGAGAATCTATCATACGTAGTTGATTAAGCTCAAGCAATTAGGAACTGCTACATTGAAGATTTTGGAGATATACTCATCCTTGGTATGTAAGACCATCAGAGAATGAAAGACAGCTTTTGAAGATAAAGTATTTTGAAGATAAAGTATTAAGAATACTTACTAAATTGCTATTCCTCAACCTCATCAATGTTACTAAAAATACAGATGTTTTTCATATGATATTCTTTTTTTATATACTTTTTATTGTTAAAGTAATGTCTGGAGGGGTTATAGTTACATAAATAAGGCAGTGAGTAAATTTCTTGTCAAACTTTTTACCTCCTCCTTTATTTTTCTCCCACCTTCTCCCCACCTTGGTTCCCTCCCTGCCCTCCCAGGACCTGTGTAGTTGGTTTAAAACATACTGTCTTGTAAGTATTGCTGTTGCATTGGTTCGCCTTATAGGCAAAATAATATCCTACAAACTCAATCGTGAAGACCCTCTAGCTGGAAATAAGCCAGAAACCAACAGACTTTCTGAAAGTGTTAATAATCAGTTATTTATAGTCAACCTTACATTTCCTGTTTATTCATTGAGGATCTAGAGATAGCTGAAAACTTCTAATATTGGATAGAAAATATATTGGATAATATTTTATGTATTTATCAACCTCACTAAATCCTAAATGGGACTAAACAGAACAGAACCTACTATTAGAACTGCTTGTCAACAGACAAAAACAAAACCTGAAAGACAGGAAAAAAAAACAATATTTATCATATTTAATATTTATTAACTACAAAAGTTATTGGAAACCAAAGATTCCGGAAGGCAGTGTGGAAAGACAAAGATGGCAGCCAAGAATTATTTTATCTAGCAAAGAGTATTCAAAATTGGTAGAGAAATAAAGACAATCCCAGATAAAGAAAGAAAGAGAATTTGTCACCTGCAGAGTGAAACTGCCAAAAACAGGATACACTTCAGACTGAAAAGACAAGACAGTATGCAGTAATTTTATTCTACCAGAAAAAAAATAGGATGCCAACAGAGGTAATTGCATAGGTAACTATAAAAGACAGTATAAATATACAATTTACCTTTTTCAATCACAGAAAAGAAAATAAGACATCCTAAAAACATGTAATGATAGAAAGCTGGCCTAAGACACCAATTCTTTATTCTTTGGAAGTGTTCTTAAATGTATCAATGCAGTGATATCTCTGTTGGAAGGAAAATTCAGTTTCCTTGTTAAATAAATATACATGGATGTCAAAGGCTATTATTCTCTCAAAATCTAGCCAAAACTTATACAATTACACATCCAGTAAGAGAAAATAAAATTATTACATAGGTAACTATATATAAGGAAAAATTTAGACAATCATCAGTTAAATTATTGATAAAGCATAGTCATTATAATACAGGCCTGGTGGTAGATTGTTGTTAAGTCCCAGTACTGTCTCTTAATAACTACAAATATGAAGTCACAAAGTAAAGAAAAAGTTGGGGGAGGGTTCATCTGATGTTTGATACATATAGCTAGGACACACAATTATAAGATTACATACCTTCAATAAGACACTTCCATGACCAGGATAAAATAAGAAAAGCAATGTCATTCTATAATTTTGTTTTCTAAGAACAAAAATAAGGTTACTTTGCTATCTACAAATAGCTAACAGCCAATATTTGGTTACAATAATAGGTGCTACATCTTTCTTGATTATCAGTGTATGCTCATTCTAATCTGCCCTTCTGATGTATAAATATTTATTTTGCCAGCTTAAGAACAAAAAATAGTCAATCTTTCTAGGCATCTGACCTATGAAATTTGAGATAATAAATAACTGTTATTTTAAGCTTCTAAGCTTATTGTGATTTGTTTCAAGGGAGTGAAAATGAATACAAGCTTGTAGCAGGGCCATCAACCCTATATCAAGTTTAGATTTATTAAAATCCCAATTGAGAATATTTGTCAACTAAAATGGCACTGCATGAGTTAAAAGGGACCATAGAATGATGTGTTGAGTTTTTAAAAGGCAAAGAAAGGAAGAAAGGAGTTTTCTAATAATAACAAAGAACCTGAATGACAATATAATTCCTTTTTTTTTTTTTTGGCCAGTCCTGGGGCTTGGACTCAGGGCCTGAGCACTGTCCCTGGCTTCTTTTTGCTCAAGGCTAGCACTCTGCCACTTGAATCACAGCGCCACTTCTGGCCATTTTCTGTATATGTGGTGCTGGGGAATCGAACCCAGGGCTTCAAGTATACGAGGCAAGCGCTCTTGCCACTAGGCCATATCCCCAGCTGACAATATAATTCCTTTGTGTGTGTTTTCTGTGAAATGTACTTGTTTGGTAAACTAGGTATTCATGGGGTATCAAAGAACTCCTGTGGCATCTACACACCCAAATTACAAGCTTTAAAATATTTACTTACTAGGAAATTAAAATTAATATATGCAAATCTTTTAATCTAACATTGTCAAAACTATGAGGTTATTTTCACCAACAGTAAATAAATCTCCTGGTAAGTGAATTTGTTGTTGGATATGGCATGGCAGTAGAAACACAGAACCTTTGAATTTTTTAATATAAAATCAATCAAGGATTCTGCTTTGAAGCAAAACAAGTATGGTATGAGGTAGAGTGTCAGCACATATAAGAATGGAAGCATGGTATTTGCTATCATGTTGTTCTGCTTTTTATGAGATAAAACCAGCTCTAGTAATTTAGCTACCAAAAATTAATTACTTTACTTATTTTAATATTTTTTCTGAAATAATTTAAATGAAAGTGAATCTCAAGGAATAATAGTGACTTCTTCCAAAATAAAATGAGCATAAAATTTCTGAGTAGCCTAATACATTATAATATATATTTAAAATCAAACTATAATATTAAGATTAATATGGTTTTCTGATTATTATCTTCAAATATATATATATATACTTGTCTGATATGTAGTGTTTTATAAGACAAACATAATTTCCCTAAGAATTACTTTAAGATATCAATATGATATTCAACATGGCTAACTAATTGTCAACAATAAAATTTTCTTCAATTTGTTTACAAAACAACTGACAAAATTAAACAGAGGAATAGTCTCATGTTATACTATTTTTTTTTCAATATGGACAAAGCATTGTCCCAGAGAAAATAAAATAGAAATTTTACTGAAATTTGTTTTTGTTTTCTTTTTAAATATGTGTTAAGTATGAGTTAGCATTAATAGGAAAATGCCTGTAAATATTTTTATTTTATTTTAAATAAGTGTTTTTCCTATTTTTAGCTTTTAAATTAATTTTTACACCACAATTTCTAGAGCAATGTAAAATATAAAAGCAAAAGAAAGGAGGCACTGAGACACATATTTCCTGTGGCAAATTAGTTCTTTAATATTTATAACTTAAATACAAGTTAAGCTTTTTAAATTATGATTATTAGGAAGGCAAAACTTGCATCTCATTATCAAGAAAAATGTCACCACTTTTCACATTCTCACTTTTCCCTCCCTTACCCACTCCTCTCTTTCCTCCTAATTTTGTAGGACATACATTGAATTCTGGACTTCATTCTCTCCCTTGGCTCCTTTTCATTTGTCCACACCTTGCCCCTTAACCCTACCCCACCCTCACCTCTTCAAAGTACCAGCTTCCTGCTGTTTTATTTTGCTGAACCTTGTCTTTCTAGGAAATTACACTGAGTTCTTCCTAGACTCTACAATATTTAAGTTGATACATTTGTATATACTTGTATTCCATCCAAAGTATGACTCATAAGTGTAAAATTTACCCTATTTCAGTTAATATATTTGTATACACCTGCATACCAACCAACATATTTACTTATGTTTAGATTCTTTTGTTCAAATGAACTGTTATAAGATACATAAAAAAGTCTTCAGACAGTCTTCCTGCTAAAAATGACTAGTTGGATATGGTGGTTCACACTTGTAATTTGTGAGAAGATTGAGAGGACTTCATTCCAAGGCACAGTCTGGCAGGATGTTTCCCATCAGAACCAAGAAAAAGTCAGGCATAGTGTTTCATGCCTGTCAAACAGCTGTGCACAAAGACTACAATGAAGGGTCAAAGGCTGGGAGGGAAAACCAAATTATTCCAAAATAACAAAGGCAAAGGGGCTGTGACATGATATAAGCAGTAGAGAATTTGGCTTAGCAATCAAGAGAGAGAGACAGAGAGACAGACGGGGGGGGGGGGGGGGGAGAGGAGGAGGAGGGGGTGGAGGTGGAAGGGGAGGGGGAGGGGGAGGGGGGTGGAGGGGGAGGGGGAGGGGGAGGAGGGGGAGGGGGGTGAGGAGGGGGGAGGGGGAGGAGGGGGAGGGGGGAGGAGGAGGAGGGGGAGGAGGAGGGGGAGGGGGAGGGGGAGGAGGAGGAGGAGGAGGAGGAGGAGGAGGAGGAGGAGGAGGAGGAGGAGGAGGAGGAGGAGGAGGAGGAGGAGGAGGAGGAGGAGGAGGAGGAGGAGGAGGAGGAGGAGGAGGAGGAGGAGGAGGAGGAGGAGGAGGAGGAGGAGGAGGAGGAGGAGGAGCTCTAGGGAGGGAGAGCACTAGGAGAGAGCTAGGGAGGGAGTGAGTCAGAGGGGGTTGGGAGAGAGGAGGAGAGGAGGAGAGAGAGGAAGCAGAAGAAGATGGAAGAAGGAAGAAAGAGAAGGAAGAAGAGGACAATGATGATGACAAAAATGAAATAGAAAACAGAAAAATGAAAAAGAGTGTTTTCAGAATGTCATGAGACAGCAAAAGACTCTTCGACATGTGGATAGATTACAATGAGGTTCACTGAAGACCTAAATCAAAGAAGAAAACAGTGGGAAACTAAATTCCGTTTTATCACAAGCAAGATGATTCATTTCACCTGCCCTTGAGTTCAGGCTTTGCTAAAGCTCTCCCTTGCCAGCTTTCACATCTTTGGCCTCAGACTGAGTTGTACTCTTTTCTTTTTCTTTTTTGGCCAGTCCTGGGGCTTGGACTCAGGGCCTGAGCCACTTCCCTGGCCTCCTTTTGCTCAAGGCTAGCACTCTGCCACTTGAGTCACAGCGCCACTTCTGGCCATTTTCTATATATGTGGTGCTGGGGAATTGAACCCAGGGCCTCATGTATAAGGGGCAAGCACTCTTGCCACTAGGCCATATCCCCAGCCATGAGTTGTACTCTTGGTTCTCAGGTTTACAAATTTGGACTAATGTCACCACTGGTTTTCTGATTTCCCAGGTTGAACAGTGCGTTGTGGTACTTCAGTACCACCTATCAGTTAAACGTTATTGCATAAACAAACTCCCATTCTGAATATCCTTTTACATATTTACATATATCCAACTGCTTCTGTTTCTCTCAGCACTTTTAATATCAGTGAAATTTTGATTTACGTAAGGATCCACCCACAGTATGTATCCTGTGTTCCAGTTAGTATAATTACTACAAGAAAAAGAAAGCATGACCTATATCAAGTGAGAATATTATCATTTTAATTGGTACTCAGTAACTATTTTAACTGATATTTACCTGGAAGGGAATTTCTATTTGAATGCCATAGAAAGAGAATATTAACAAATTTCATTTGTATTTTATAGCTGAAAAAGTAGACATGTGAATTTAAAATGTTCTTTTTATTTTGAATGAGAGCTTGGACAGTATAGGTTACACATCCCTTAAGAGATGTAGAAAATATTTGAAACTGATTATAAGAAAATTTGGTCAAATAAAAAATAGGAAAATCTTTTCAATTAAGCTTATTTAAGTATACCTCTCGCTCATCTCTATATTTCTTCAAATTCCTCCCTTTTTATCCTATTCATAATACCAATACCCTTTTTATTTTTGGTACAATATCCCATTTTGTTTTTTAACCACAATTGATATTTCCTCAGAATTAATTGAATATCTATTTTAGTATTCATCTCATTTGGATAGTCAAACACCAGTGAAGGTACAAATATTGTTATGCGAGCTATGAATTTTTAGAAAAACCTTAAAACCTATAAACAACAGGTTTTACTGTGTTTTATCTTTATTATAAATTGAGAAAAGTACATGTTCAAACTGAACCAAATATAAAAGTAATAACTTTAGGAATGAGGAATAAAAAGATATCCAATAAAATGAGGAAGTTTTTTTTCCAGTAATGACTTGGAAAATAATACCGATACTTTGAAAAACAAATCCTTTAAAAAAACTTCTAATATGTTCAAAAGCATCACAATTGAATCAAAATATTATATCATGCTGGAAGTTAGCAAGCTAACTAGGTAGGTAACTATTGTCTCTGTAGCATATACACATAAAACCTTGGATGCCCCAAATTGTCTGTAAACAACCTCTTCTATTATCAAAAACTCATTCACTAAAATGGTATAACAATTGAAAGCCATTTATATATTTACCAAAAAGGTCTACATCTTCAATTATTGCCATCTCTACCTCTGTTCCAGTAATGATTGTGCATGTAACAGGAGTTTGGAGAAGTACGCTAATCTCACCAAAGGACTCCTTCTCTTTTAGTCTACCCATATAAACAAGCTTTCGAACTTTTTTCTGCAAAATATAGACATAATTGCTACTTAATGTTTGAATATAACAAAATGCTGTTATTATCAGAAACTTACTCATAAACCATATGTATAAGATAAATTTGCAATTTCACTCAAATCAGAAAAAGAATATGTATGTATTCATATCAGCATAGCTAAGGTAACTGCTCACATTGTCATTTAGTTACCCCCAAACTTACCTCGTCAATTAAAATGTCTCATAAATACCAATGTAGCTAAATTTGCTTAGGTCTTAGATATAACTTTGTAATCATAGCTTAGCTTAGCCTATGTTCTTTTCTTTTTTACCTCAGCCACAAATGCAAAGCACCATTATGGAACTAAAAGGAAAGATATCGAAAGTGCCATGCCAGTGGCATTGAGAATAATGGAAAAATGAGGAATTCTCCACTGAATTTTCCGTTTCAATTACCAAAAGCAAAAGAAAAGTCAGATTAACTGAACAAACCAGCGATTTAATTTCAAATTAGGCAACTTTTGTAGAAGAGTCTACCACACTTTTATTTCTTGTGGTTCTGGAGGAAAAGTTGAGATCTTAAGTTATCTTTTCTGGGAGAGCCAATCAATTACTTAAATGATAATGATCAGATAAGCAATTAAGATATAAAAAATAAATGTATGAAGATAGGGAGTTCACAGGAATTTAGAATGAGGTGAAAATATATCCATTATCATAGAGCGGTGGCTTTTGTATTTGTCATGTCCAGGAATGGCAAATCTTTATACTGACTTTACCTTCATGCCAAAGCAGTAGCAGAGTACAAGTGTGCTCAAACATTTATTATAATTCCACCGAAGACCATCTGACCAAGAAGAAATAGTTCTTACTCTTCTATTATACATTAGATTTATTGCCTGATTCATAAACATAAAAATCAAATGGAATGTGCTCATTTTGCTCAACTAACATCAAAGTTTATTCATTCTCCTCACATTTCCTTGTTGCTTTTAACTGTTGGGTCGCAAGTAAAAGAATATGTCACAATTTATTCCACTCTCACTAGACATTTGAGTCATTTCTAGCTATTGGTTTGTATCTTTGTATAGACATATATTTTCATTCTCATTGAATGAATACTTAGAGTGAAATTTTTGGGTTATATGGCAAAGTATATTCTAGCTAATCTGTTGTTCTTGTGGTAGTAATTAGCTATGACCTTAAGTTGCATTTTGAACAATTAAAATGTTAATAATTTTAATGTTTATTAGTCACTTCTATATCTGGTAACTCAATATCTTACCACTTATCTTACCTATATCTTGCAAGCCAGTACATATATGCCGACAAATTAAATGGTCAAATAAAGAACTAAAATTTCATCAAAGAAACAAACAAATTTATTGTGTGAGAAAAAGTATTCTACATTCTTGACTTGTTAGAGTAGAAAAATTAATTATTAAGGAACATACATAAATTTAAAACTTACCACTTTGTTTAATGGCTGTTTTACTAGTCCCACAATGCTTCTATAAATGTTACAATACCCAGAATTAATAAATGCCAAAAAGGAAATGATTTCGCCACTTTCCACTATCACTGAAAGTAAGAAAGATAGATCATTATTTGTATTTTGATTCTTTTCTCTGTGAAAAATTATTTTAGATATTCTGACAGTAAATATTATTAATTCAATAAGTACTCAATTCATAATAGACATGGATTTTTATGTAATAGTTGCTTGGAATATAATTTTTATTTTTATCTGTATTAATACTTAATACATTATTTATATTATTTATTTTATGTATAATGTGTTTCTATCTATCATCTTATATAAAAATAAACATTGAAAAGGCACTGGTAATAAAGATATTAGTGTGCTGATTGTCTGGTATAGTGTTGTAGTAATTGATTGGTGGGGAAAGAGAAAGCAGAGTGTAAGAAAAGTCCTCCTCTAGATATTTGAAAAAAAATCTATGTTATAAAGAGTTCAACTATGTTTGATATCAAGCTGCCAGTAATAAAAAATCTGGCCCCCTGAAAAATTAGCAATTGGCTCTTTAGTGTCTGTACTCTGAGCCAGTTCTAGCACTCTACTGAATCCTGCAGCCATGATAAGCATGGGATTTGGGGGAGGCTGGACAGATGTGAAGCCTATTCTATCACCTTACACAAATGACATATTCCCCCGCTGACCTGAAGTTGTTTTATTTTTCACCTTTACAATGGTATAATTGTAAATCCCTTTCCTATGTCTCCTAGAGGGGAATGAAATGTGTATGCTACACCTTGTATGATGTCTGGGACACCATACTGAATGATGAATAATAAGACCGGTGTCATTATTATTTCAAATTTGTAAAACCACCTATGACTAAAGTAAACTTGAAGATGAATTCAAAACATGTAGCTAACCAGTGCACCAAAAAGAAATTGAAATAAAAATCACTTGATCTACATGGCCTCTTATGTTGTCAATGTAATTTTTTAAATTTAATTTTATTGGCAAGGTGATGTAGGGAGGGGTTACAGTTCCATACGTACTTAGTACATTTCTTTTCAAACTTGTTGCCCCCTCATTTTTCTCCCATTATCCCTCCCTGCCACACGCCCCCAAAGTTATACAGTTAATTTCCAACATATTGTCTTGTGAGAATGGCTTTTGCATTGGTTCACTCAGAAAGACTTGGAAAAAAAACATATTAAGTGAGGTGAGCCATACCCAAAAGAGCAGATTCCATGGTTTCTCTCATTGCTAATAATTAGTGTATGTCTGGGATAGTCCTAACAGAGGATTGCAATAGGATCATATAAGATGAGGCTAAGTGAAATGAACTCCAAGATATGGAAACAAGAGGTTATTCATTGTTGTTATTTAATGTACTATGTGACATTATTTCTTTTTCTTTCCTATGGTTTACCCCCTGTTGTCAACATAATTTTTAAAATTACTATTTCAAATTAATTTTTGCTTTCTCATTTTGAAATATATTGTTTTTGTGAAAACACAAAGACATAATTTTAACCTAAATATAAACATACTTATCTTTCACATATTGTAAAGTATACAACTAAAATTAAGTTTTTAATTCTTCAGAAATTTTCTTAATTATAAGAATATACATTTATTGTATATAAGAATATAACATTTATTTATATATAAGAATATAAAATTTATTGACAATATCAAAATAATGAAGTAGAGAGTAGCATATTTAAAATTTATGTTAAAATATCATGATACTAATTGGTATTAATTTCTTACTTGCAAAAGAAAAATTCAACATACAATGGAAAAATACTGAAAAGTAAGTGAAATTATAATGGTATTGCTGATGTGTATGAAATAATGCTCCCTTTCCTTTTGGAATATTTGCAACTGAAAGTTTGTAATAGAAATGACTATTCTACTGCAACTTATTAACTTTAGCAAATAATAGTCATGTTTCTATTGTCTTATATTTCTTACAGACAATGATATCACAAAGTTACCTTGATATGTCAAAGTATAAAATGTGAGTAATTATGTGTAAATGGCATAGCCAATGGAAAATTTTCTCCAAGTTGTTTCTATTGAAAGGAAAACTCCTTTAACTAAAATGTTCTATGGTAATGGTAGCTCCTTAGATTCTTTCAGCTAATCAGTAAAGAAATAACACTCTAAACATTCGTCCAGCAGAGGATCACAAGCAGTCAATGGATATATTCATATATCCATTGTGCATATATTCATATAAAAGTCAATGTGCATATATTCATATAAAATGATATTTACCAAAATGAAGTCCAAAAAATGGAAACAAGAGGTTTTGGATTTTTTTTTTTTTTTTTTAGGTTTTGGATTTTTTAAAAATCTTATTACTATACTGTTTGTGGTTCTTTTTGTCCCCATTCCTCTTATCTTTGGCGTATTCCCTTTTTTCTCTGTACCCTTTGTCCTATATATATATATGTTTATTTGATTTGGGGGAGGTGGGAAAAGGGAAGCACAGAAACGATAGCACAAACTGAACCAACTCAGCAGTGATACTCACTATATATTATGTTGGAAATGCACTGTACAATGTCGGGGCAGGAGGAAAGACAGCAGGGGAAAAATTGGGAGAGAATGAGGGAGGGGGTGACACTGTTCAAAAGGAAATATACTCATTACCTGATTTATGTAATTGTAACCCCTTTATACATCACATCTACAATAAAATTTTTTAAAAGTATATTGCCAACCCACAAAATCATGAAAAAAACAGAAAGGAAAAAGCATTCTTTCCAGTTCTGAATTAGAAAAAGCTATATTCAGACACTAGAGAAATCCAATGGTCTGAATTTTCAGACCTGAACTCCTATTAATCTTTCCTTAAAGTCAAATACTATGACGCCAATCAGATACAAAAATCATAAAAGACAAAACTCATAACAAAGATTTGTATTCAAACAGGTTAATAACGCAAGTCAAATCACTGCAGCCAAATCTATGAGTTAATCTATGACTTAGAGCATTTGCTACTTGAATGCATATGTTCTTTATGAAAATCAGAAAAAGTATCATTTCAACGAGCACAATACTGCAAATCTTTTCTTATTCAGCAACAATTTTTAATTTAATAGCATAGAACAAAAACATATATCTTCACACTTAATAAAATAAGAAAATTATCCAGAACCTCAAACATGCTAAGAAATCATTTTACCCATTGATTTATCTTTGTTTTAACATTTTTGTTTTTAACTTTTTTTTTTTTTTTGCCAGTCCTGGGGCTTGGACTCAGGGCCTGAGCACTGTCCCTGGCTTTTTTTTTTAACCTCTTGAGCCATGGAGCCACTTCCAGCCTTTTCTCTTTATGTGATGCTGAGGAATCGAACCCAGGGCTTCGTGTATGCTAGGCAAGCACTCTACCACTAAGCCAAAGTTCTCAGACCCTGTTTGTAACATTTTTAAAGTATTTGTTGGACTAACAAATCTAGTTAAAGAAAAGCACTTTTGAACCAGTCCTGTTTTTGGTCAAAGAACAAGTCATGCCTCAAATATTGCCTTTCATAGAACTCATTGTTATTGTATGTTTTATATATTTGTTTGCTTGTTTCTATATATTTAATACTTGGAGATGCTACTATATATTTAATCTCTTCTTCAAGTTTTATAAAGTTATGATAAAAATACATGTTTAAACATTAGTATTGTAATTTGTCCCCAATTCTCTATTTCCTAATGGTTTTCTCTCTAACTTTCCACAAAGGCTCCATGTATATTAAAACAATGAGAAGGTAATGATAACTTTTCGCCTCTCCTCTTACAATTTCAATTCTTTTCTTGTTATTAATCTGACAAATTCATCATCAAAATGACAATGCTTCTGATATTTTCTGTAACTGACATTACTTTTAGAGATACAAACCATTTTATGTTTTTGAAGGTTTTCATCTATTATTTGCTTGAGACTGTGTCAGAAGTAGATGATCACTTTCTTCAAGGTTTTAAGTTAACAAAAAGAAGGTATTTTCTTTCACCTATATTGTACTGAAATACAGCAACACCCTTGTTTTGAATTGAACTAGTTCATCCAATTTATACTGGTATGAAATCTTAAAAGCAATGTTAGATTATGTTTCTCACTGTTATTTTTGAGGTTCAACATGGATGTTCACATCTGAGATCAGTTAATAATCTTTCCTTTATTATCATTGTCAGCATTAGAGTCCATGTCATAATGAGATTTGAAAGAGCACTGGTATCAGCCTGTTCTTTCCAATTTGATCAAATTAAGCAATTTTAGTCCTATTAAAATATTATACTATTATTTCAGTATCCTCTCAGTGCTTAGAAAGGAACTCTTCATTATTCTAAAACAGGTTACTCTGTTCTCATTTTAAAGATAGGTAAAATCAAGAATTTAAACTAAGCCAGATATTTGTGTCTCTAACCTGTTCTCCCATAACAGTTACTTGGCTGGTGGAAATCAGAAAAAACATGGTTTGAGCCGAGCCTAGAAAAAGTTGCTAGAGGGCTGGGGATATAGCCTAGTGGCAAGAGTGCCTGCCTCGGATACACGAGGCCCTAGGTTCGATTCCCCAGCACCACATATACAGAAAAAACGGCCAGAAGCGGCGCTGTGGCTCACGTGGCAGAGTGCTAGCCTTGAGCAAGAAGAAGCCAGGGACAGTGCTCAGGCCCTGAGTCCAAGGCCCAGGACTGGCCAAAAAAAAAAAAAGAAAAAAAAAAAAAAAGAAAAAGTTGCTAGATCCCATTGCAACAGAAATATATGACCATCTTGTGAATATTTCTCCTTCCAGATGATGTGGAGTACATAAATATGAGGATCATGTCCTGATCAAGTTGGGCAACAGAAAGACTTTATCTCTAATGTAGCCATAGCAAAAGCTAGAGGCCTGCTCAGCAGTTGAATGGAGTGTCTGCGTAACAAGCAGGAGGCCTGTGCTTCAAACCCAAGTGCTATCAAAATGGAGCTGGGAGAAACTAATTTAAGCTGGGTGCTGGGTGCTCATGCCTATAATCTTAGCTACTCACTGGCTGATATCTGATAATTGTGACTCAAAACCAGGCCAGGCAGGAAAGTCTGTGAGACACTTATTTCCAATTAACTACCAATGCCTAGCCCCCCAGGGTGGGGGGATTTAGCACAGCAGAAGAGAACTTGCTTGGCAAGTAGAAGGCCCTGAGTCGCATCCTCAACTCTGGGAAAAAAGAAAAAATGGAAGATGAGCAATAGTGTTAACCTTGAGGAAAACAAATAATTTTTTTTAAAAAAAGCTCTGTGACTTGAGTTCAAGTCCTAAGACTGGTGCACACATATACAAACACACACACACACACACACACACACACACACACACACACAGAGACAGACTCAGATTAAAAACTCAGTGACCAAAAATGGGGTAAAGCATATTTTTTGCCTTAGTATATTATTATTCAAACTTTTTGCGTTAGTAATATGCCCACAATTTAAAACATATAACAATTTTATCACCTAATCTTATGTGTATGGAGTTTTATCCTTTGAAGAATTAGTCATTTTAAAAGGTAATTTTTATTTATTTATTTTTTATTAAATGTTATTGACAAGGTGATGTACAGAGGGGGAACAGTTACATAGTAAGATAGTAAGTACATTCCTTTTCATATTTGTTACACCCTCCCTCATTTTTCTTTCCCTTCCCTAGTTCAGATAAGCATATATGCAATATCCAGTGTACAAAAATCATATACAGTAACCACATGGGGTACGCCAAAGGAAATTCACCTAGAACATTAAACATAATGACAACAATAAAATCCTCCTGATTCCTTCTCTTGGAGTTCATATTGCTTAGCCTCATCTTATATAATCACATGTATATAGCTTCTGAGCTACTGTGACCCTCTGATAGGTCTATCCTAGACCTTTTTATGTTTATTTAGTAATTGTTTGGTTTTAGATATATAATGTAAAGTGGCTTACCCAAACATGTAGAAATACCATTTAAAAAGAAGTTTCCATTGTGTACAGGTACCACATTTTTTGGATCCATTCATCTGTAGTGGGGCATCTGGTTTGTTTCTATATTTTGGCTATTGTGAATTGTGCAGTGATAAACATGGATGTGCAGGTAGGTGTCTTTGTAGTATCCTGGATCCTGTTGTTCACGACAGATGCCTAGGAGTGATATGGCTGGGTCATAGGGTATGTCTATGAGTCTTTTGAGGAACCTCCATACTATTCCCCAGAGTGGTTGTACTAGTTTACACTCTCACCAACAGCGGAGAAGGGTTCCTCTTACTCTGCATCCCCTCCAGCATTTCTTGTTGCCTGAGTTCAGAGTATAGGCCATTCTAACTGGAGTGAGGTGGGTTGTTTGGAGTGGGTGTGTGTCTTATTTGCATTTCTTTTACTGCCAGGATGTTGAACATTTCCTCATATTTTTCTTTACCATTTTTATGTCTACTCCTGTGTGTCTCTTTAGCTCCTTTTCCCATTTAATAATTGGTTTACTGGGATTGGAGGGGGTTAGTTTCTTGAGTTCTCTGTAGGTGATGGATAATAGGACTTGTCTTTTGCTGTGCTGGTGAAGATCTTTTCCCATATAGTTGTTTGTCTTCCTAGTTTAGTGGCTATGTCTTTAGCTGTGCAGAAACATTTTAATTTGTAGTAGTCCCATTTGTCAAGTCTCTCCCCTACCTATTGTGCCCCTGGGACTCTGTTCAGGAAGTTTCCTGTCTACGCATATAAGTTCTAGTGTCTCTCCTACTCTTTCCTTCAGTAGTTTCAAGGTTTCAGGTCTGATGTTGAGGTCTTTAATCCATTTTTAGTTGATCTTGGTGCATGGTGATAGGCTAGGGTCCACTTTGAGTTTTCTACATATGGCTGCCCAGTTTTCTCAGCACCAGTAGTTGAAGAGGCTATGTTTTTTCCATTGTATGTCTTTAGCTCCTTTGTCAAATATCATCTGACTGTAAGTATGCAGACTTATTTCCCAGTCTTCTATCCTATTCCATTGATCTTCAGGTCTGTTTTTATGCCAGTACGAGGCTGTTTTTGTTATGATTATCTCTATAATAGAGCTTGAAGTCTGGTATTGTGATTTCTCCTGTGCGGCTTCTTTTGCCTAGAATTGCTTTGGCTATTCTAGGTCTTTTGCTGTTACATATGAATTTATGTGCTGTTTTCTCTATTTCAGTGAAGAATGTAACTGGGACTTTGATGGGTATTGCGTTGAATTTGTATAACATTTTGGGCAATATGGCCATTTTCACTATATTTAATCTGCTTGCCTATGAGCATGGGAAGTCTTTCCAACTCCTGGCCTCCTCTTTTATTTCTCTTTTTAGATGTTTGTTTTGTTTTGTTTTTTTGCCAGTCCTGGGGCTTGAACTCAGGGCCTGAGCAGTGTCCCTGACTTCTCTTTTTGCTCAAGGCTAGCACTCTACCACTTGAGCCACAGTAGCACTTCTGGCATGTTTTTAGATTTTTATAGTTCTCATTAAATAGGTCATTCACGTCTTTGGTTAGGTTAATCCCTAGGTATTTTATTCTTTTTTTAGCTATTGCAAATGGTACTATTTCCATAATTTCCTTTTCTGCTTGTACATTGTTGGTATACAGAAAAGCTGCTGATTTTTGTGGATTGATTTTGTAACCTGCTACTTTGACAAAATAGATTATTGGTTCTAGGAGTTTGGGAACTGAGTTTCTTGGGTCCTTCAGGTATAAGATCATGTCATCTGTGAAAAGGTAATTTTTAATGTACTATAGAAACATAAGAACAAACATTACATGGAAGATCTTGCTGAGCTAAGCCATCACTTGTCTTTCTTCTGAGGTAACACACATTAAAAATTGACACTCTGTGGTTGAGGTAGTTTTGCTATGCTATAGGCTATGGTTTTGATGCACTAAAAACTATTGATGGATCCCTCATCATTAAAAAACTGATCTAAATCATGTACCTCATATATCTTCTCTTCAGAATTGTGTTTTAAATATTTGAGAAACAGCATGAATAAATAAGATACCAAAATACAATTTGAGTGTGCCACCTTAATCTCATAAACAAATTGCTCTGTGTAAAATTCCTGAATAATTATCACTACATTTTTAAGACACTTGTCACTTATTCTTGGATAGCAATCCAAATTTGATTTATATTTTGCTTTCCATGGAAAACTTTTTCTCTAGATTTAAGTTCCAATAATATTTTCTAAAATAATATTTCTCAAACAAATGCAAGTCGAAATATTAATCTAGGATGTGTATAAATCAAGGAACATTCTCATGTTCTCTATCACTTTGTCATTTCTAAGATAGGCATTAGGTAAATGATATTTTAATATAGAGGCTTGCCATGCTTTCTGTGTAAAGAATGACTTAATATTAAAATAAACATCAGAAAATGATACTACTTTCAGAAACATGGTTAAAAAATAAATAAGGAAAAAAATTTGAAGTATGACATTTTTTCCCACTGGGCTAAAACTACTTTTATTGTTGTCATAAAGATGACATACAGGGAAGTTACAGTTGCATAAAGAAAATAATACATTTGTTTTTTAACTTGAGAGCTGTAAGCAGCACAACTCTAACATTTAAATCTTAAAAGTATGTGAATGTCTCAATTGTCTCTGAGCCAATACTAATCTTATAGCTTCATTGGTCTCCCTAAGATTTTCCTAAAAGTTTTTACCAAGATTCAGGATCCAAAAACAGCAAAAGAGAGACACAGGTCTTTGACATGGCTGCCCTCTACTGACCCAAGATTTGTTTCATTTTAATAAAGTAATTTTATAGAATATGATGAACTAAACATTCCCAGTCTTCAGTGTTGAATCCAACCAAAGCACCCAGATAACATTATTTCTATGCTTGAACGAAGCATATAATATTATTTAAAAAAATTACTTGTGTGACTGATAATAAAATGGAAAAATGCAAATATTTTAAATAAGAAATAATAGCATTAAAATGAGAGAAAAATAGATCATCCCTAGCAGAGATACACTCTGCTTTTGCCACTAATTCAAAGCTTCAGAAGCCTTGAATAAATACTCTTTGAAATCTAAAATACATAGAAATGCTAATATTAGAAATTCAGGAGTAGCAATATTCAGATAAAGTTTGTCATGTGTAAAGAGCAAAGGAAGGAGTGAGATTGTCCAAAAAGAAATGGACCCATTAGCTGATTTATGAAATGGTAACCACTCTGTATATCTTTACAATAACAAAATAAATAAATAACGTGTTGTGTGACTAATACTGTGGTTGTCCCGTGACAAACAGAAACTGTGCATATGCAACTCACACAGAACCATGACAGATGTAAAGAGAATAAAACTACAATCTTGAGCAAGGCAGCATCATGTTAAAAAAAAAAAGATTTTTATCTTAATGCACTCATATAGTGCTTTGAGGAGAAAGAGAGAAATATATTTTTAAAAAATAAGGATTTAGTCTAGTTGTTGGTCAATCCAATATTGATGAGAGGATGAATAGAAAGAATTAAAAGGCAGAAGAAAGCAAGAGACAAAGTGACCTAGAGAGACAGGCACACACAGAGAAAGAGAGACACAGTTTTCCTTTGTAGAAACTATGGAAGCCTTCAACATGTTTTTCTCATAAGAATCTTGAACAGTAACCATTCTACAGATTCCCAAAACTCTCTGCGAGGGATTGTATTTCCTGTCAGCATTGAAATTAATTCCATTTTATGCCAGAATGACATTGTCACATTTGTAAGGAAATGGAAGGACTTGGAAAAAATTATACTAAGTGAAGTGAGCCAGACCCAAAGAAACATGGACTCTATGGTCTCCCTTATTGGGAATAATTAGTACAGGTTTAGGCAAGTCATAGCAGAGCATCACAAGGCCCAATAGCTATACCCTTATGAACACATAAGATGATGCTAAGTGAAATGAACTCCATGTTATGGAAACAATTGTTTTATCACAGTTGTAACTACTTTCAATGTCCCATGTGTATCTGTAGCTTCTATTATTGATGATGTTCTTTTCTTTTGATATCTTCCTAATTTTATTTATTTATTATCATTAACTAGTACATCATTAAGTTGTACAAAAGAGGTGACATTAAATGAAGCCATTTATGAATACAAGGCATCTTGATCACTGCCACCCCTTTCAACATTCTCCCCCATCCCTCCCTCCCAACTCGCTCCTTCCCTCAATTTTCTGAATTTTGTAGGCTGTACATTGAATTGTTTTCCTTTCCCTAGGTGTTGTCTTCTCTAGAATTAATATTCTGTATTTCCAATACTTCCTCATATTAGGCAACATCCAGAGTTTACAGCATTTCCTTGGTCTGTTTCCAGTGACCCTGTGCTTTGTTGTTTTTACTTTTTTTTTTTTTCAAATTTTTATTATCAAACTGATGTACAGAGAGGTTACAGTTTCATACGTTAGGCATTGGATACATTTCTTGTACTGTTTGTTACCTTGTCCCTCATGCCCCCCTCCCTCCCCCCCTCTCCCTCCCCCCCTCTCCCTCCCCCCCTTTCCCTCCCCCCCAGGTGTTCAGTTCACTTACACCAAACAGTTTTGCAAGTATTGTTTTTGTATGTGTATGTGTAGTTTCTATTATTGATGATGTTCTTGTATCACCTTCCTATGGTTGTACCTACACTATCTCTGTAATCTTATCTGAGTATATTGGAAACCGTGTTTACTGGTATTGGAAGTAGGAAATTCAAAGGGAATACCAAATTTGAGAGACACAGGGTAAAAAAAGGAGAAATAATTTGATGATGTTCTTGTATCACCTTCCTGTGGTTGTACCTACACTATCTCTGTAATCTTATCTGAGTATATTGGAAACCGTGTATAATGGTATTGGAAGGAGGAAATTGAAACGGAATACCAAATTTGAGAGACACAGGGTAAAAAAAAAGACAAACAACTACAAAAGCAATACTTGCAAAACTGTTTGGTGTAAGTGAACTGAACACCTGGCGGGGGGGGGGGGGGCGAAGGGAAAGGGGCAGAGGGGGGTATGAGGGACAAGGTAACAAACAGTATAAGAAATGTATCCAATGCCTAACATATGAAACTGTAACCTCTCTGTACATCAGTTTGATAATAAAAATTTGGAAAAAAAAAGAAATTAAGTCCAAATACAATACGTGAAATGATATCATTGTAAAGGTAGCAGCCTCTGATAAATTCAGAGGAAAACCTACCATTTAAAGGTCAATTCTACTAACAGGCAACTCAAGTTTTGGGTCCCAGGAAATAATAGTTCTGATGGGAGGTGCAGAACCTCAGATGAGTTGGGATCAAGAAGAAAAAAGTCAAAATGAAGACAAAGGGTCTTCAGGTCCAATAGAGGCAGTCTTGTTTCAAATCCTACTTTATATAATTTTAATAAAGTGTTCTTTAAAGAACACTTGGATGAAGTATGTAGTTTTGTTGTCTCCACATCTTTGTGGAGATATACCCATCCAGGAGTTCAAGGAGAACCTTCTTATTTTCCAGGGACAGGGCTGTGATCGAGCATTTGCTAAACAATAAATTCTATCCTCAGCCAGAACGAGTTGTTAAGGGCCTATGTGTGACCTAAGCTTTGCAAGTGAGTCACAGTAGATTTTCCTGGAATGATCAGGAGCAGCTACTTATCACTGGGACTGCTGGCTATGAAGGTAATGTAACTAAACTTGCTGTGGCATCAGAGAATTTTCTGGAGCTAATGCAGAACAAAGTAGAACCAAAGAATGGAAAATAAACTGTGAGTGTAAATGAATCGACTAGAATCTAGACATTCCTGAAGGTAAATGGCTAAACTCGTTACATAAACCAATGAATTATCATACTGTTAGTTGTTTTCTTGCTTTGCTGAATTTGATTTCTGCCACTAACAATGCAGAGATGTCTAATAGAAATTTAGTGCCTAAGAAGCTTACCTGGAATATCTTTTCGAGGTTCTGAGCAGTCATATTTTTAGCAAAATTTCTCCTGAAGATAAATTATATCTATTTATGAAGTTAGTTAGTTTTAGTTTAGTTTTTGTTGGTCATAGGACTTAAACTCAGGACCTGGGTGCAGTGCTTGAGCTATTTTGTTCAAGGCTAGCACTCTACTACTTTGAGGCACAGTTCTGCTTGCAGTTTTCTGGTGATTAATAGGAGATAAGAGCCTTATGGACTTTCCTGCCCTGGATGGCTTTGAATTATGACCCTCAGATCTCAGCTTCCTGTGTAGCTAGGATTATAGGCATGAGCCAGCCACCAGTGTCCCACCAAAGCATAAAATCTGAATCTTCATAAAAATTGTATTTCTTATGCTTCTCTATATTAATACTGGAACTGATCATTTACAACATATTTGGATCTCCAATCGATGGATCTGTATTCAAAGCTGACTGTTTTAACATTCTCTTGTTAACCATATTCAAAATGTTTCTAGTCACAAAAGAATACTTTAGTGTCTTCACTTTCACTCCTCAATTAATTAAGCCTTAGACTTTTAAAACAAAAAAAGAATGCCTCCATTCTATTTTTACTCTTCCTTCTGTTTCACTCTTTCAAATTTACAGCACAGAGAACTCTTCATACCAACCTCACTACTTCTACTATCAGGGCTCCATCTTCATCTTATCTCTCCCTATCTCTCAACTTCCAAGCACTGAACAATCCCAAGAAGACAAAGACTTCTGCTAAATCACTCTCATAGGTAGAAGGTGAAGATAGTACAGCACAATGTTTGATTGGTTCTTTAATCAAATTGATTCATAACTGAATAGGTTGCCTTAGGTTTGCAGAAACCAGATTATATTGTAATTGTACTTACTTATTTGCTCATAAGCATTATGAAGTCATTATAAAATATCTAAGAAATTCCATAATACAAAAATTCAGTTAATACTCACAAGCATCAATGACCAGTAACAGTTGCACTAGGAATGTTTCATAAGATATTATTTATTTTACAATGACTTCCTTGTGTTTGCTACACAAACATGCTACCTTCAAGCAATGACTTCAGCCATTTTTACCTTTGTTCTTTTCCAGATAGGCTCTCAGGCTTTTGTCAAGTTTACCACCCTGATCCTCTTACTCTACTTGATTTGTGTTTGTTTTTGTGCCAGTTGTGGTCCCAGGGCTTAAACTTGGGGTCTGGGTGCTATTCCTGAGTTTGTTTGTTTGTTTTGCTCAAGGTGTTTTACCCACTACTTGAGCCTTCCAGCTTTCTTTTCTTTTTTTTCTTATTTATTGTCAAAGTGATGTACAGAGAGGTTACAGTTTCATACATTAGGCCTTGGGTACATTTCTTGTACTGTTTGTTACCTCCTCCTTCATTCCCCCCTCCCCCTTCACCCTTCCCCTCTCCCTCCTCCCCTTTTCTCTCCCCCGCTCCCCCCCTCCCCTTGCCCCCGTGAGTTGTTCAGTTGGTTTACACCAAATGGTTTTGCAAGTATTGCTTTTGGAGTTGTCTTTTTATCCTTCGTCTCTCGATTTTGATATGCCCTTTCATTTCCCTGGTTCTAATACCAGTATATACAGTTTCCAGTGTACTCAGATAAGATACAGTGATAGTGCCGGTACAACCACAGGAAGGGGATACAAGAGGATCATAAACAGTAGAAGCTATGGTTTCACATGGCATGTTGAAAGTAATTACAACAGTGATATAACAGTCGCTTCCATAACATGGAGTTCCAGTTTTCTTGGCCGATTTTTGGAGATAAAGAGTCTCACTGACTTCTCTGCCTGAGTTGGCTTCTAACAGTAATCCTCAAATTTCAGCCCTTTCAGTAGCTAGGATTATAGACATAAGCCATTGGCACCCAACTGCCTGGTTTGTTCTTTATAATAGGGTCTTGCTAACATTGTTTTACAGCCAGGGGTGGTCTTGAACCAGGAGATTCCTATCTTCAATTTGAAAGTAGCATGTTATGTGTGGTTACATCTTAAAATTAGAGAGTTACAAGATTAAGTATTTGTAGAGTTCTTATAAATTTTTACTAAAATTTACTTTGAACTGAATAATATGATAATTCATCATTTGTATTGATTCAAATATCAGTATATTTGGTTTAGTGAAAAAAATGATTATTTTTTAGGTTAAAATGTGAGAGAATATATTTATGCCATCCATTTTTAAACAAATAAAACACTTTTACTTTTTTCTGAATAATTATTAATTGTCAAAGTGATGTACAGAGGGCTTACAGTTTCATACGTAAGGCAGTGGGCACGGGCACATTTCTTGTACAATTTGTTATCTCCTCCTCATTTCCCCTCCCCAATTTTACTTTTAAAAGAAAAAAGATACAACATCAAAACCAAGTGGATTAGTAGGAAACATAATTTTGTCATTAAAACATGAAAGAGACAATGGTAGTTTATGAGAATAAACAGGGGTAGATGAAAAACTTACCTTATAAAAGAGCATCAGCATTTGTTTGCTTGGGTCATGAAAAGATTTATTTACTCATGGGGAGTTTTAATATTTTATAATTAAAATATGTTTTATTGTAACCAATTTACTTCCAAGGGATTTGAATTAATTACATAAATAATTGATTCATTTTAATTATACTCTACCTGCTGAAAATTATTTAAATCAGTAGTTATTTACTTTATACAACTATTTAGCATACAGTTCATCTTACCCAACTACTAATAAGTAGTTAAATTCGGGTGAGAACTTAAATCATGTATTTTTTGCAAACCATAGTTCTAAATTTTCCTCTTCTGATATGTTGTAACTTGACTGTTTAAAATTTGGTTCTAACAATGAAGTATCTAAGAGATTTTTAAAATTTATCCTGTATTGCTTCATTGACCCACTTGATTATTCAAATGTGAATTGTTCAGTTTCTTTCTGATTGAATATTTACATGGTTTTTCTTCTTGTTGGTTTATTTTCTAGTCCTATTTTAATTTTCTTGTATTTGTAAAGATTTGTTTCTGTCTGAAATGTAATCTCATTTTGAAATAGCTCTGTGAACTTCTTAGAAAGTATGTTTTCTGTTTTGTGAAATATTATATAGATATTGTTAAGTACATTGGATCTACAATATCATTAAATCCTGAAGAATTTTTGTCTGAATGACCTAACAAGTGAGGCCACCCACCATTACTGTTGTCAGGTATTTCTGTGCTTTTTCGCTCAGTACTGTTTACTTTAAAAAATGGAGCGTGTATACACTCAGTAAATATGTTCACAGTTTTCCTAATCTCTTGATATTTTTTTTCTGAGTTAAATGGACCTTCTTTATCTCTTCTGATTAACTTTGTTTTAAACTTCAAAGCTTTTGTTGCGAGAATTCTAATGGTGGTTCCATTGGGGAAATCTTCTGAACTTTCACTTAAAGCCTGTGTTTATGTTTACCAGTAATGTGCATTTCTTAGAGGCGAACAATTGGGCTTTATTTTTTTAAAATTCAAATCCAGTAATCCGTTCCCTTTTATTAGAGAATTGGGACTACTAATGTTCAGTTCTTCTTAGAGGTTACATGGTAATTCCTGTTACTTCCTTAAGTGTTTTTGTGTCTAGTAATCATTTATGTACCATGAAGTTAATTTAATGTGTATACATGTAAATGTATACCTGTATGTATGTGTATATACACATATGTACATATATCATTTATATGTATGAAGAGATTGATGGATGAATTAAGCTAGTTGTATTTTCCACTCAGCAAAAACGGGGAAGACTCTGATGTGGTACAAACTATACAGAAAATTACAAGTAACATCATAGATACTCATACTCCCTTGACAAATAAAGCAAAAGCAGAAAGACTTAAAAAGTTAACAAAGGAAATAGAGCCAAGAATAGGCTTTACTTATTTCAAGATTGTCAAGGATTAATTCTAAACTCTATTAAGCTTTGCAATAACTAACAAAATCCCTCTGAAACTTTATTCAATATGCATTCTGAAAATAAGATCAAAATACACATGATCATGCTTTGTAAATCATACTTCTACTAATTTTAAACCCAGATTATGAAAATATAATTTAAGGTACAACATCTGCATTTTTGATAATAATTCAATATAAATCATAAAAGGCAGAAGCATTACATTTGATCCTTTTCTCTGAGATCACAGCTTGTCACTTCCATACACAAAAATTAGATCAGTGTCACAGAATATTGTCTTCATTCTAGAATGTTATTTATTTATTTATTTATTTGGGGGAGTGGCTTGTTTTATTTTTCTCTATCTGAATTTGACTGCCTTCTATTTATTTATTTATATTATATCTTATTATCTATTTATTTTATTACTATTACAGAGGGGTTTCAAATAAACATATCTGTTTATAAGTTCAATGCCTACTGAACAACTTCACCCTTCCATCATGTTTCCCCATTTTTCCAATCCCCCCAATATTCTATTTACCTAGTTCTCTCTTTTTTAAATTATTTTTACATAGTTGTATAGAAGAGTTGCCATTTAACAGATCAGTTGATAAATGCAATGAATCTTGATCAATGTCATCCCTTTCAACATCCTCTCCTATACCTCCCAACCCATCCCTTCCCTCACTTCTTTAATTTTGTGAGGTCTACATTAAATTTTAAAAGTATTTTCCCATGTCCTCTTTCTCTATTTTTTTAAAGATGGGCACATTGGATATTAGGACTGTATTCACCCACCCTTTCTCCACTAGTATTCCCTTCTTGATTCACACCCCAACAAAAGATATCTTTCCTTCCTGATATTTATTTTGTTAAACAATAAATCAGTTGTTCAATGGCCCAACTTAGTACTTGGATGGTGGGAATGCTTTTTTGTGAGAAGCAGAATATCTCAAGAATAAAAAGAGGTTTGAATGATATTCATGTGAACCTGAAAACCTGTTCTAAGAAGGACATTTTCTGAAGTTGTATAACTGTGAGCATCATGCATTCATATGTTTGGGAATCAGAGAAAAAATATTTATCTTCTACTTATTCATGATAACAACAAGTTATCCAATGGAGGATATAGTTTCACAAATATTTTCATTGTTTTTCAAAACGTTTCACATCCAAAACAACAATTGAACTCAGTCATAGACTAAGTAAAAATGTGCTGGGCACAGTATCATTTTAGCTCTTAAGTGATAAATTGAAGTATTTTACATAGATGTTAGACACATAGAAACATTATTTATATGCACATAATATAGTAAAAGCAGTGTTAATTTCCTCCCTCTAAATTCTATATTGGCTCACATAATTCAAAATGTTTTACATGTGATTTACTTCTTTGCTTTCCTTCATGGACACACTATCAGTATAATAGTAGACTGATGAGGTCAAGATATTATTTTAGAGACGGCAGCCAAGAGAGTGAGACAAGGACCAATGTTTACTTATTTACAAAAGGAGGAAAACCTAGGATAAATCCATGACATTCACATTTTGAAAAAATTACTTTTATGCAATAATAAAACTGTGGATTCATTTGTACGTGTTAAACTCCCAATTTTCATGGAAGTTTATTGTTTCATTTTTCAACACATGCTTTGAATTTTGACAATGGCATTAATATGTCACAAAAAAATAATTTATTTGAAAAAATTATACAATTATTTAATTTTTGTAATCAACATGAATATATGTATATTAAACTATTTATATGCCGTGTTTCAAACATCATAAATAAAATATAAATATAAGACTTGAAGGAAATTTTGAACATATATAATCCCATCAAAAATACTTGGTTTATTAGAATATCCTTGCTCCTTAAAGCATGAACTTGCCTCTAATGACATTTATTTTTCCAAATTTAACAAAAAGCCCACTGTATCATGGCAATCTGTACTTCACTTTCCTGTTGCATAGTGATTCCTTTTGAGGTTATATTCATCAAATCCTATAACTTTTCAATTGTGCTGTTATTGCTAAAATAGTCCTTTTCTGGAATTTATAAGTCATTGTTTTTAGGACTTTCTTTAATTTAGAATTGAGACTCACTACAATTGCAGATGTAGGATTTGTGTGGAAATACTTCTTTCAAACACTTCTTTTTACATTATGATTTGTAAAATAGCTCTTCTACTGTTAGAGAAAAAGTTAAGGTTTCCTTCCTCTGTTGTCGATGTCTGTCTGTTGTTCTTAGGCAAAAATGATTTTTCCTGAAGAAGATCCAAAGTCCTGACCACACCCTTCCACAGATCTTCTGATGTGTATGTCCAGTATTTAGGTGGTTCTGCTTGGTGTACACATATTCAAAAGATCAGGATGTCACCTATACTTTTAGTGTAAGCATCTCAGGAAATCCACATGCCTTTTCCATGCTTAATACTGAGGACATAAGTTCTTCAGTGCTTATTTTTCTTATCTTGGCCTCTTATTCTATGTACAGGGGAGTTTGCCTAATCTAAAAGCTTAATATCCAAAATGTTCCAAAATTAGAAACTCCTCAGTGCCAATGTAATTTCACAAACAGAAAATTTCACACCTTGGTCTCATGTGAAAGGGCACAATCACAAACATACTAAAAATGTTACCTAAATTTACATAGGTTGTGAATGTATTTGAAATATAAGTAAACTGTATGTTGAAACTTCAGTACTATCTCCAAGTTATCTCATTGTATCTATAAGAATATTACAAGATTTAATAAATCTAAATCTGAAAGAGTTCATTTTTGCGAGTATTCTGGATAACTGTTACTCCATCTGTGATTGATATATTTCTCATGGGTGATATTCAGCACAGATATAGGTTAACAAATGGTGCTTGAATAGTTCCAATCAGAAGATCAGGGGAAATGACTGTAATTATTTTTTAAAATTTCTCCTTTACAGTTTGTCCACTCCTGGGACATCCAGGTTGGGTAAATATACCAGGCTGTGGAAAATCAGGAGATAATCAAACCAGTGAATATCACTATTAACAAAATATTATTTTGCCATAATCAAAATACCTAATTCAATATTAATCAATAGGTAAATTAGAGAACAGCTAACAGCATTATTATTTAAATATTAAAATTATGATAAGTTATAAATTCCAATAACATATTGCAACATGAAGAAAAATAATCTAAAATCAAACTCACCATGGTTTGGAGGAAATTTTTTCCATTTACTAAATGAAATTAGTTCATATATGGATAATGTAGGCCAGTTTGTATAATAAGGACATTGACGGATCAGTTTCAACTTTTGCATTTTATCATACTTTGAATTTTTCTGTAAGAAAATGTAATTATCAGACTTCCAGGACTAGGTAATAGAGGAGTAGTAGAAAAAGAAAAAAATATGAAGTATAAATTAGTATAAAATACATTTCAACTTTATTGAGATGTTACTCAATGGTCATGTAGAAATTTTAATCTTCAGATATGCATTCTAAAATTATTTTTTCCATCTTTCTTTCACAGCATTCATGCTTCTATAAACATTAGCATTTAAAACCCTGTCACAGTCAAGATTACACTGAAAATTTATACCTGATAATATCAAGTGAGTGATACTAATATTGGGGAAATAAAACAAAAATAATTGTAAGTCAGCTATTCTGAAAATCAAAACAAGTTAATAACTTTTACTTGGAATAAAGTTGAATTCTAAGAAAAACATCAACACTTTATTAATAATAATACAACATAATTTCTTTATTAGAGATGGAAAGCATGAAAAAGGATGTTTTGTGTGCTCTAATATTAGCATCAGACATGCCAGCACCCTGGAACTGTACAGGGTTAAAGCCTTACTAAAGAAAGATGACAAGAGGAACAATGAGATTCTCCTCTACCATCCAAGGGAAGAAAAACAGAGGGATGTTTTAGAATTTTACTAGCTGATTAATTATTTTTGCATATACGAGTTGACTTAAAGTAGCAAATTAGGAGGCCAGAATTAAGTTATGATTACATACTCATGCAACTCTGAGTTTGGATGTGTCTTGTAACTTCGAAATAGCATTCCCTTACTCTGAAGAAAGACTAAGGTAGATAGTTGCAGAGCAGTAGAAATTCTACCCATCTGATCATCTAGTACAGTTTTGTACATGACATGTTGTTGATAGCCAAACACCCACTTACTGAATACTGAATGAATGAATGAGTTTAATTCTCAAAAATGCATATCCATAGAGAACTTTGCTTTCCTTTCAAGCACAAACAACCAGAGGAAACTGCTTAAAACGAATGTTATCAAATAAATCAAATATTTATGTCTCAAGGTACAGTAAAAATTTAAGAATAAAAAGATATGGACAACATACCAACTTAAAACTCGCATAATCCTTTGCTGAGATTTTAAGAATTTCACAATCTTCTTCTGTCACCACAGATAATGGAAATATTTCTAAGTCAGAACCAGCTATTTCTTCAAGGGTTCCAAAGGTATTCCATCGTCTGAGCTGTAAAAATACCAGATGGAATATGCTTTATTAACACTAGCAGAAAAAAACATCAGTGAGATCGATAGGAATGCACGATGTGAGTGTGCCAAAGTGATTGTAATATAAGCTCCAACCCTATGAAATAAGAGTCCCCAAATAGTGTTTGCATGGATAGCTAACTTGTCTCCAATGTTACATTTTCTAGGCAAGAAGAATTCCTATTCTTTGCCAAGATGAGGAAAATAACCTAATAAATTATCTTTTTTATACCTACTGATTCATTTTAAGTGCAAAATAACACTGTGCACAATGAAGAGCAATGGTGAATTAGCCTACATGGTCATCATTGTTGTCATTACCCATTGTTGGTGGTAATAGAAAATAAAGAATGAAGAAAGTGTCACTTGGAACATAAATCGTTGACATACGCATGTGTTCATGTGGTTTTCTTAGTTCACATGTGAAAGATAAATACCAAGCATGGAAAAAAATACTATCACCACAATACATAATGATGTTATAGTCTATATACATAGGTAATAGAAGGTCTATATTCATACTTGCCTGCAAAAAACTAGTGAGCATATGAAGTACTTGCGCATATGTAAAAAAGAGATAAAGGAGCTTCTTAAAGAGCATCTTCAATCAAGATGTTCTGAAAGAACATCCTCAAGATGATATGAGATCAAACCTTCTATTCTAACTAAAACCATAGAAGACTTGAATATGTTTCTGATTTATCTCAATGGAGAACTGAGCTTCATCTTCAAGTTCATAGGAAATTCAAATTTGAGTTATTACTGAAGGCCACCGACTATCAAACTGGGCTAGTATACTGAGGAACTGGAATCTAGGGGCTTGTCAGATAAAAGAGCAGACAATAAGACTCCTTATTCACACATGAGGTCTCAGAATTAAGCCTCTCTCCAAAGTCTAAGAGGGAACTTGGAGGGGTGCAGTCCCTGTGAAATGTTGACAAGAAGCCTCTCTCCAAAGTCTAAGAGGGAACTTGGAGGGGTGCAGTCCCTGTGAAATGTTGACAAGAAAACCTCTATACCTATAAGGGGAGCCATATTTAAGCCTGATTTGTAGCTGTGAAAATGGACAGAATTGTCACAAAACCAGGAACCATTTCTGTGATGTATATGTTTATGTAGATACAAACATGATCAAAGTTGAAAATGAATATTAAACTTGATGTACCAATGGCAGAATTGCTGGAATACGTGAATGTGTAAACTTTAAACTGTAATTTTAAACCAGGGAGAAAGGAATTCCCATAGAAAGCTATCCTTGCTGGTGACAAAATCACACTCAGAAAAAAATTATAAACCACGTAAGTAAGTAGACCAGCTGAGGGAAAGTTGTGACCAAACAGGAATAAAAAGATCAACCCAACTCCAGACATTTAGCATAATTACACTATAAAATAAGAAGCATGACATACTGAGACAAAAAGGCATGGACCAAAAAATATATTGAATTAATAAAAGGTTTAATAGAGAAAGAAGACATGTGGAGACCATTAAGCACATATACGTAATAGAAATTCCAGAAGAAACCACACAAGGATGGGAAAACTGTAACTCATAAATGATAATGCATGTAAATTTTCCAGAACTCACAGAAGTGAATCTTTAAGATGAAAGAATACACAAAATCTAGAAGTACATCTTATTATTTTTCCAACTCTGTCTCCTTTCTACTTCCTCCTCTAATATTTCTTATGCATCAATTTATGTTTCAAGTAGATTTATTTCTACATGAATGTTTTGCAAATTTCAAAAATAAAAGTGGATTTGTCCAAATTACCCAATAAGCCATAATAAAAGTAGGTAACTACTATGACTTTTAATATCATTCTTAAAGCTTTTGATTTTGATTTATCAACCAATAACAACAAACTTTCTAGTGTTTACAATTATGAGATTACATAACTTTCAGTACCCCTTATATACCTACTTAGTTGAATTATTTTTAAAGTTATTAGTATTTATCCTTTTTCTATTTTCCTCTTTGATAATCTTTAAAATACTCAGGAATAATAGCTTTCAACCAGCAGTTTAGAGTTAGAAGTAAACAAGGTGTTGATGATAGTCATTTTGTGATACAAAGTACTTAGGAATGTATTTCAGCTAGATTAATACTCTATCCAAAAAGAAGTGCAAGGAGTTTTATTTGGTAAATGTAAGTAGTACTGTTGATGGATAATTTAAAAATAACTAATATAAGAATATCTTTAAGAGATTAAAAAATACTTTTATAATAGTAACTCATCAAAATGAAACGAGAAGACAGAATTAAGACATTTAAAAATCTTTATGTCTTGAGACTAAGAACGAAAATGAATTGTATAAATTTCCAAATTACAATGTTTGTCATAAAGAAAATGTAAATTTCTGGATTAAAAAAGATATAATTAATGATAAGAATGCAGTGGTGAAGTAACATATTTTTATAATTATGGTAAATATAAAGATTAATACTTCCAATGTCTAATTAAAATCTATTTAAAGCCAGGCCCCAGTATTTCAGGCCTGTATTCCTAGCTACTTCGGAGGTTGAGATTGGAGGATTACAATCAGAGGACATCCAGAACAGAAAAGTCCTAAGAGAATGTGAGGTTCTGAGTTCAAGTCACAGTACTAGCACACATGCACACACGTGCATGCCTTCCCACAACTTTAGAAACCTGTTAAATAATAAAAACAAAAACAATTATACAAAAGACCAAAAATATTCAAACAAATCAATGATTTCCAAAGAGAAAGTCATTTGGGTCTTTGTCCAAACAAAAGAAACTTCCTCAGCCTCAATGAGAAGACAGGAAAATGCAATGGAACTTATAAAGCCACACTTTTTAATCCCTCACATTGACAATATTCAAAGTACTCCTATCTGTGGACATGTAACCACCATATATCTCTAGGGGGTTGTAAACACTTTAAAACTGGGGGAAAGCATACAATATTTCATTGAGAAACTTTTCTCTGAATCTATCACAGCAATAAATATATTGAACAATAAATTTACAAAGTTTATTAATATATACATGAAACTAAAATTTATATATACATATAGTTTATGTATTTTAGCCTAGAGAATTCTTTTTTTTTTTTTTTTTTTTTTGGCCAGCCCTGGGGCTTGGACTCAGGGCTTGAGCCCTGTCCCTGGCTTCTTTTTGCTCAAGGCTAGCACTCTGCCACTTGAGCCACAGCGCCACTTCTGGCCGTTTTCTGTATATGTGGTGCGGGGGAATCGAACCCAGGGCTTCATGTATACGAGGCAAGCACTCTAGTCACTAGGCCATATCCCCAGCCCCTAGAGAATTCTTATTACAAAAAGAAATAATATCCTAAAATTCAGTTGGTATAAAGTGAATAATTACAAGAGCCATCCACACAAGTAAAATTGTTTACACACTAAATCAGTTTGGGAAAAAGCATTTCACTGTGCATTCCAAGCTGTTGAAGCTCATGTTAATGTATTCAGGAACAAGAAGTGAAGCTAAAGCATACAATTCTTTTTTTTGTTCAACTACTCTGTCCTCTACTAAATAGTAATTGAGAATATTATATTAAATTTGCAAACTGTATACCATTTGAAGATATCTTTTTAAATTGGCACAGTTAAATCATTTCCCATTCATGTCATGTATAAACTCTTGATATTTTTGTATTATACAAACTAGCTGAAATGACATAATCATATGTTTAGAGTTGTTATAGTCAGATAATTGCCATTGTCTATTTTATACCTGTACATTCTCTGATTTTTTTCTGTACATACAGAAAATTTTAAAGCAGACAAAACTCTAAAGTCACTTAAATAAATGTTAGCCCATATTTTCAGTACTTTAAAGAACATCATTTGTGAAGACAGTACAGATAATCTTGTTTTGTAGAAAATATTTATCTCATTTCCAAAATCTTTTGTTATTTTACTATAAATAAATGTATAGCTGACTTTGTTGAAAATGATAAATTCTCATGCTGAAAATGTTATAATGCTATATAACATAGATCATAATGCTATAATGCTATATAACATAGATCACCTGCTTCTGAGTAAGTGGAAAATCTTTAAAGATTTTTCTTGAACAAAACCATCTCAAGACTTATTTTAAACTGCTAATACAAAAATAAGCTTTAAAAATAATTTCTTTATATATTTCCTGCTTGCATTATTTTTCCATTGCTTCTAGTTTCCAGGCATCCATACATTAAGCAGGATCAATACCTAGAATTAGACCTGCTATTTTTAAACCAAGGAAAGGTCTTGCTCTAAATCCTGTAGGATATATTTTCTTAAAGGTCTGAAGAAGCAGACAGAATCAAGAGCTTCTCTAGGTCTTAGGTTCATAACCCAGATCCATGGATTGAAGTTCTGGAAAACTCAAATTCCAAGTATACTGTTGCTAGGCATATTTTGATTTTTCGATGTATTTTTGAACAATTTCCTATATGCTTTATTATATTCTCAATGTGATCTGTGTGCCCAAGTTAGATAAATAAATCTTCTCCGGGTGCAGAGGCTTTCTATTTTCCCCTATGATTTAATCTATAATGGTTTCTGTAGACAATGTACTCATAGCTGTCATGGTACCCTATGTCTCTATAATCTTAGCCTTTGGGAAGTTCAGGCAAGAGGGACCACAAGTGTGAGATCAGTATGGGCTATAGGGAGGGAATGCTTCACACAAAACAGAACAAACAAAACCAAGCAAAATAGATGAATGAATCCTAAAATGGTTAGTGACATACTGAGTTTTATGTATTTCACATCCTCATTTGGAATTTGGATCATAATGGGGTGAAGCACAAGCACAACTGGCAGGTGTGTTTCGATAGGAATAGCTTGGGGATATTTGTTCCAGATCTACTGTCTGAGCCAAACATTAATACACGTTTAATTACAGGAAAATAACTTATCTCTCAGGATAATATGATGGATGTCATACTTTCAGCCAATATAGTACCCAAGCCTTTTCTCACAGAAGGTAGGGGAAGAATAGACATTCTTTTAAGGTAACAGAAAAATTTCAACATAAATATCCATTACAGAAGATTTTGATTCTGGTTTTAACTTTACTTTCCTAAAAGACAAAAATGAGAGAAAAACAGGAAAGAAAGAAAGAATGAAAGGAAGGGAGGAAGGAAGGAAAGGAGAGAGGTAGGGATGGAGATGCAGAGTAGGAGGGAGAGAGAGAGAAAGAGAGAAAGAAAAGAAGGAAGGAAGGAAGGAAGGAAGGAAGGAAGGAAGGAAGGAAGGAAGGAAGGAAGGAAGGAAGGGAGAGAGAAAGGAAGGGAAAAAGAAAGAAGGGAGAGGAGGGGAGGAAAAGAGAGGGGACGGGAGGAGAGGGGAGGAGGAGGGGGAGAGGTGGGGAAGGGAGGGGAGCAGAGGGGAGGGGAGGGGAAAGGAGAGGCACCAAGGATTTCAACATCTTAACAGAAGAAATGAATTAGTACAAAAGACTAAAAGAAAAGGTAATTGTATGACTGTATTTATTGTGAGATAGTCTCTCAGGGTGTAGTTCAGGCTGGCTTTGAGCTCACTGTGAGGCCCTCTTCATTTTCTCAGTGATGGGCTTGCAGGTATGTGCTACTATACCTGGCTATGTATGTATTTGTTATTGTAGTTGGTAAGCAAGTTAACTGACACTAATTTATTAATGCAATTGAGAATCTCCAATATCTATGGTGTTCATGTACATGACATTTTATTATTATTAATTTATATTTTAAGTGAAATACAGATTAATTTACTCTTTAGTATTAAAGAAATTCCCAGGGGTGTGGAAACAGGAGTTGGGTAGCAAAGAAAAAGTCAAATTTCTATATATAGAATTTGCTCAGAAAACTCCCAGCTACTGTGACTGTGGCATGGATATCACAATATAAAAGTGCCTGGAGCAGCTTAGTGTCCTGAATCCGAGTAACATGTGAACACAGATGAATAGAATCTTAGGTAAATCTCAAATATTCCATTCTGGGGATTTTCCTTTTAGGTTTGTATTTTTTACGCTTTTAAAAGACAAAGCCTAACTCCTCTGTACATCACTTTGAAAATAAATAAGTAAATACTTAAAAAAAATAAGACAAAGCCTTCAAAAGTAACTGGAGCAGCAGGCTCCTTTTTTTATTCTGATGGATGTAGGCAAAGGAATTTGTCCTAAGAAAAGACACAATTTTTCTTTTTTTCCAATGATTCCAGATGGTCTCTATCAAATTAAATAAACTCCAAGAGCATCATCTAGTATGATTCAACACTAATATGTATCATGATTTAACAAGATGTATATTTCAAATTTTAAACCATCTATTATACTTATTAGTATATTTTGTTTTAAAAGTTTACATGAGCACAATTTCATGTAACACAGCATAATTTACCTATAACATCATATAAAGTTCCACTAAAATAGACATTAATAGGTGTTTTGGCTAAATATTATAGTGTTGAAATGTAATCATATTAGTATATTATTTTCATTGTACATGACTATACTCAAATTATCTATTCATTGTCTTCCTCGTAAACATTTTTATTCTTATTACTATTTTGTGTGCAACAATAATTAAATAAGTATTAACACATAATATCTCCTCACTTCATCAATTATAGTATTTTTTCTGAAATATATAAGCACAAAATTTTGATGATAAACATTGTGTTAGCACTGGAATATCTAATACCTGACTGTTTCACAAAATGTAACTTTTAACTTATACTTCAATATGTAGTATACACAAAACATTCCTCTCTTCACAATTTTTCCAGTGTTGTATTTTGTCAACTTATTCATATTTTCCAAATCACTTATAAGAAATACTTTATTATACATTATTTATATTTACTGCTGAATGTATAGGTTGTATTCTGTGTATTTTTCTCATTAAGTAGTTGAATATCATTGTGTTTTCTAAATCCTTAATTCAGTTTCTGAATATATATAGTATATTTCTATATCTACATAAATATATATGTATAACTATAAAAGCTTATATCTAGATCTAGTTTATAAAAGCTCAGATATTTTGTTTTTTCTCTACTAATTTGAAGTTCCTTGTCTATAGGAAGAAAAAATCCTTTTCCCTTAATAATATTTCAACTATTTTATCCATATATGTGTTGTGATTCGTTTAAAATATGTTAGGATAAGAAGATTCCTGATTCAAACAAATACCTTTGGAATTAACTTCAAGAAGATGTTTAGTAAAAAAAAAATTCATCATGATATAATCAAAGAATTCTGCCAAATGATCTAATATATTCGAGAGTCGTGGTATTGGTTTTTATTCAGGCTCCAAGCTGTGTCTTGTGTTCCCACTGGGAGTTGAACTTCCTTTAGTCACAATAGTCATAGCATTACTCTGAAATTCTGCTCTGCAGTGTAGCCTTCCTCACCTCACATCCACCACTATTTCCCCACCATTCTATCTGTTTTCCATAACAGACCCAAACAAACAAAACATGTTTAAAACGGCTGTTCAGTTTAACAGACATAAGAGAAATGACAGAAAAGAGGAAAACTTGGAAATAATGAAAAATTTGGAGTACAGAAGTGGTAGGAAACCATGATCCCCCTCAAGCTAAAGTTTTCCATGGCTGCTTTGGCCACTGACTTTGGGGAAAGTTGGACTAGCTCTTTAGAGGAACAGCAGCAGAAATGCCAATATCTGAAGGCAGGTGAGTATACATGCCCCAGCTCCACAGAGACAGCACACTAATTCTCCTCCACTGTTTCCTTCCATGCTTCAGTGTGCATGTAGATAAAGATGTCCTCCCTACTTCTGCTGATTCAGCTAGCCTTTTCCAGAAGCAACCTCACACACCACATCCAGAAACAATGTCTTCAAAGCTATTAAGTAGCCCAAGGGATGTATAAAATTAACCATCACGTGTGAAAAAAAAAATAAAAAAGAACCAATGTATCATTTTAAAAAAACAATGCTTGCAGGTCAGGCACAATGGCACACACCAGCAATCATAATAAAAGGTTTTAAAAAGAAAGAATTGGGAATGTAAATTGTGTAGCATGCATGATGAGCATTGGATTTGATGTTCAATACTGAAAAAGAAAAAGAACTAACATTTTTTATTAAAAATTATCTTTAGCTGTACAAAGGAGGTGCCATTGAACAAAGCAGTTTATGAATGCATCTTGATCAATGTCACCCCCTCAATATTTGCACCACCTGTTGACCCATCCTGTCCCTTACTTTTCTTAATTTTGTAGTATATATATTGAATTATTCACTGCATTCTCCCTTCTTTCCCCCTTTATTTATCTATCCTTTTCCTTGCCCCCCCACCCTGACTTCTTGTATGTACCCATTGACTGATGCTGATTTTGTTGGACTTTGACCTAGTGTTTCTAAAAGATAATACTATCTAAGCTCTCCACAGAGTCTATCATACCTCTGTTAATTCATTTGTAACAACTTGCATACCACTCAACATGTTTACTTACAGGTTTCAAGACAACAAAACTAAACACATTTTTATGTTTTATCACTATTTGTGGCCTTAAAAACATTCAAATAAAAATAATGTTCGACTATCATTTATACTATTCTTTAATAAGATGTCTTTTAAGGACATAACATCATTATTTAAGTATGAGTAAATGTACTTGGGTTCCCTGCCATCAACATTTCAGAAAGCAGTACAAACATCAGGAGTGAGATATTTATAACTATCCCCAAATATGTGGTAGTAGGTATACCACAAGAAATACCTCAGTCATCACAATAATCCTTTCTGGTGAAATCTATCTACACAGGGGCAAAAAAATACCCCTATGTTTTGTCCTCATAGTATATGCACATTGTATATACCCTATCTCTATGACATACTATATTTCCAATAGAGTAAATCTATATAAATATATAGACACACTATATCCACACAGATCTCAAATAATTTGTGGTTTAATTTCAAATGCTTCTAAAGCACACAGTGATATAGTTAGAAATCACTGTTAAAAAACACCTTGGAGATGATTCAAATGTCAAAATGCATTTGAATTAAACATTGAGCTGTTTGTTGCTTGAACCATTAGGAATCAAATAAAACTCTGAGGGAAAACAGAATGCTATCTGAGGAAATAGGAGGGAGGAACTTGCACTAAAACAGAAAGCCAACTTCAAGGAATTTGTTACTGTATGCTTTCAGAAGCTGTCAAGTTTCTCAGAAGAAAAAACTTTAAAGATTTATGAACCTAGTGCAATGCTGTATGGAACAAAATAATAAAAAGGTTATTTTTTTCAAAACTACTTATCTTTAGACTTAGAAAGAGGAAATGTTGGGAATAAAAGCTCATGGCTCAAGGAGGAATAGGTGGAATGCATTTGGGGAAAAATACAAAAGCTATTGGAAAATACTGTAGATTCTTCATTTTTACCTGTGTCAGTCCATTCAGCAGCGTGAGGCTGGAAGAAGTTCAGACATGATCCTAACTCTCTGAGCTTATCAGTGGATCTCTACCACCATATTTGAGTTCAAAACTTAATACATTCTGCCAAATTGTGTGGTTATTCCGTCGGGGGAGAGGGAAAGTGGAAGAAAAACAAGGAAGGGGTAACAATGCAAGACAAGACATGTGCTCATTACTTTATATGTGTAACTGTAACCCCTCTGTACATCACCTTGACAATAAAATTAAATTTTAAAAAATCATACTGATAATATAACACATAATTTCACTTGAAAAGGGATAGTGTTCTCTATATTTAAAGCTGTTGTTTCTTACATACTTATAAAACGGGCATTTTTTAACACTCATTAGTCTTGCAATATTAGTCTATTTTGTCTTATTTCATTTAACAAAAGATGTAAAGTGTTTCATGATCAGGTCTTTACAAATGTTTACTCTGAGATGCAGAAGGCTAAGTACCTTTCAGAAGGTCACATAATTGGTAAAAGCTGAGCCAACTTGGAGGTTAAGTGATCTTTTCCCAGAACTTTCAATGAATCATTCCTCCTTGTTGCTCCTACTATGTATATCAGAGGCATGTACAGTATAGCCAAGGTTTTCCTTTATTTCTATAATTCCCCTCTTTCAAATAACTGCATCATTTCTTCTCCCTTTATTGCTTTATTGTACTTCCATGAACAGGTGTCATATGAATAGGGCATAAACTGAACATAAGAATGTTAATACGCTAAAATTTTAACATGTAGAGGGTTTATTTAGCCTCATTTTCTGTGACCCTTTTCTCTCTTTTTGACATTACTTTTTATCTCGTCCAACTTCAGGTAGTCTCCTAAGCCCCTGGTATCTCACAAAAGTGTCTCCATTTAGTCCATGAAGTTGTAATCTACTATTGTTTCAAGGATCTAAGTGACTATCATACCAGTGACTCACAGCTCACAAGTGACAAGACTAGGATTTTATTTCAGATCCATTGATACTGTTATTTTTACTTATTAAAAATATGATGCTTGTGACTATCAACTCTTTCGTTTTATTGAAGAAAGTAAAATAGCATTAATCTATATGCCATAACCTACACTCATCAGAACACTATTATCTCATTCTGATCCAAAAGTCAATCATTTACCAAACTGCAGAACACAGGATATGTTGACCTTATTCAAGATCAGGGGGGTCAATGTTTTCTTTTAATGGTTGCAACAGACTTATTTTACAAACTGATTCTCTTTACTTTTTCCAAAGTTCTTGCCCTACCCCACTCCCAAATACTTTTTCTCTTGTATACTCAATACAGAGATAGATTCAACATCAAAAGCAACAAATGCTAAGTAAAGAGAGTACTGGGAAGTAGCTTAAAAAGGTCAAGAGTCACTTAAGGATGAAGCTGCTACAGTTCATATAGGCTGACGTTGGGAAACCTAAATGACTCATATATCCCAATTTAAAAATACATTGTAGGGGCTGGGGATATAGCCTAGTGGCAAGAGTGCCTGCCTCGGATACACGAGGCCCTAGGTTCGATTCCCCAGCACCACATATACAAAAAACGGCCAGAAGCCGCGCTGTGGCTCAAGTGGCAGAGTGCTAGCCTTGAGCGGGAAGAAGCCAGGGACAGTGCTCAGGCCCTGAGTCCAAGGCCCAGGACTGGCCAAAAAAAAAAAAACAAAATACATTGTAAAACAATAAAAATACACAAAAATAAAAATATTTCCTCTATCAGACTTTATATTTCTTGACTCACAATTGAATTGTATTCCACTTAATAATTACATAGTCATAACTATACTATCATGGAAAAAAAAACTTAGAAAGTTACAAGGTTCATCTAGGACTTTGCTAATTTACATGTCTTTATTTGTTTGGTGCCTCATAAAAAAATGTCAGTATTTGTAAAAGTACATAGATGTGTCCATCAGACTAATCAAGGTGGATTCCGCAGTGAATATTTCAAGTCTACCTATTCCTACCAGCTCAAAATAGAACTTTCTTCAGAGAAAATTTGATGAGATATATACTTCTTTCTTTAAAAAAAAAAAAAGATAAATTTAGAGGAATTCTTCACAATATAAGAAATGAGTGCCGGTGAATTAACTAGTATGGGAGGGTGAACTGTTCCAACTTAAATTTCCTATTTGCCATGTTAGCCCTCAAATGACCAAGGAAGCTTCTAGACAGTCCTATACTTGGCTATGTGACTTTCTTTTCACAGAATTGGGACAGAATAATTGCTAAAAATTACCAAGGCAAAGGTATTTAATCCAATTTTTAAGACTTTCCTATAACCTAGTTGGGCCAATCAGCATCATTTTATCTTCAATGATAAAAGAAGACAGGGGGCTGAACTATTCTTACTTTCATCTGGAAAAAAAATCACAATTGAGGGTCAAATCTAGGGGCAAAGTCCATCATTCCAAGGAGGATAAGACAAGAAGTTATAGAAACATCTGTGTCAAGCTAACATTGGTACAGTCCTAATTGCCCAGTCTCCATGACATCTATGTACAGGATTTATACAAGGTATCCATTTTAAGGCAATTATTAGAAATCAAAGTTTAAATTCTCTAACCAAGTTTCAAGAAAATGATTATTAACTTTAAGAAGAAAAAAACGTATTCAGTAGTTATGGCTACACTTGAATTATGCTGACATCAAAAATTTTGATGTAGATATTTGTACCACCTATCTTGGATTTTGCAAATCAAAACAGTAACAACAACAAAACTTCTCATTTCATTCTTTCTGATAGAATCATAGAATTCTATTGTGTATATATACCACAATTTCTTGATCAATTCATCTACTGAGGGGCTTCTGGGTTTGCTGCATATTTTATCTATGGTAAATAATGATGTGATGAACCTGCTTGTTCTGGGAGTTTAGTATGGCCTTGTATGTGATCTTTTGGGTAAATGGCCAAAAGAGGGACTTCAGAATTATAGAGAAGCTCTATGTTTAGTCTTTGAGGAATCTCTGTTCTACTTTCCAGAGAGGTTGAACAAGTTTACACTTCTACCACCAATGTAATAGGGTCCCCTTTGAACACATCCCAGCCAGCATCTGTTGTTATTCATTTTCTTGATAATGGCCATTCTTACTGGAGTGAGGTGGAATCTCAATGTTTTGATTTGCATTTCTTTTATGGCCAGGGATGTTGAGCACTTCTTCATGTGCCTCTTAGACATCCTCTTTTCCTCTTCAGAAAAGTCTTTCTTTAAATATTTAGCCTATTTGTTAATGGGGCAGTTGTTTCTTTGAGGACTTGCCACATTTGCAAGAAAAAAAATCATATTAGGTGAAGTGAGCCAGACCGAAAGAAACATAGACTCCATGGTTTCACTCAATGGTAACAATTAGTATATGTTGAGGATAGTCCTAGCAGAAGATCACAATAGCTCAATAACTATGTACATATGATCACATAAGATGAGGTGGAGTGAAATGAACTCCAAGATTTGGAAACAAGTGGCTTATTATTTTTCTGGTTATTTTGAATGTGCTTGTTGTATACCGGATACCCAGGTGGTCCTCAACCCAGGACAATAGTCACTAGCACTCAGTCAATTGGACTAGGCGTCTTTATTACAAGGCTTCTGCTCACCACCACCAGATTGGTGACAAACAGAATTGGGGTCAAATAGGCCTGGGCTTTTAAAGGTAAAAATCACATGTGCCACACGCAGGTGATAGTGCATGTTATAGCAAACAGACATACAGAAGCAGAGTTGGCAGTTAGTAATCAAAAATAGCAATTGCCATTCAGTTAAACTTCTTTCTTGTTTCTTTTGCTTATTTTCCCTATGGTTTACCCCCTGTTGTCACTGTATTTGATTTTAGTGCCCTGGTTATTGTATATATCTTTGTCTGAATTAGCTAAGGAAAGGGAAAATCAAAGTGGTGAGACAAAGGGTAAAAGGAAAACCAATGCACCAGCAATACTTACAAGACAATACTTTGTAAACTAACTGTGCAACCCCTCTGTAACTACCTTAGCAACTAAAAAATAAAGAAAATGAAAAAAATGAAAATAAAAAAATATTTCTAGTTAAATCAGTGGCAGAAGGAGATAATGGACATTATAACCTTGAAAACGAGAACTATAATCTTATTCCAGGAATACGTTAAAAAGCTCAGAGCTGGATTGCTCATAGAAAAGTCTTGGGTTTTCTTGCACCATTTTTTGTTATTTTTATGTTTGTTTAAACACTTTAAAATATTTAACAGTCTAAGGTAATTGTATAAAAGCATGATAAAACTGAAAGAATTATTACCACAGGATATTTTTCTAGAAAATTTCAGGAAGATAAAGTGGGCACTTAAAGTAAATCAACGGATTCATTAGTCAAAAATATCATGGATTTTTCATGAACTTAGTATAGCCTTATTCTTTCTGATAGATGAGTACAACTCATTGTTTTATGTACAACGTATAGAGTGTTTCCATAGCTTGGCTATTGTGAATAGCATAGCAATGAACACTTATGGATAGAAGTGAGTGGGGGAAAAATAAAAGTAACATTGCCCAAGAAGCATTATATTCATAACCTGACTTATGAAAGTTTAGCTCCTTTGGACACCTCCTTAAAAATAACAATAACAAAGAAGAAACTTAGTATATACAAAGCAGATATTGATCAAAATGCATTATATTCATAAATGGCTTTGTTAAATGGCAACTTCTCTGTACAACTATAGGAATATAATTAAATAATATCAGCTTATTACAACAGAAAGCCCATATTACTAAGAAAAATAAGAAAAATACTTCAAAATACATTTTATAAAGGGTCAATTTTTAAATGGTCAATTTTTAATTTTACATTTTAAATGATCAATTCAAGAATATACAATCTAAGTCAAAAGTCCTTAAGACAATGAGTATGGATTTACTAAATCATAGTCTCATTTTGATCAATTCATATTTTTCAGAATTTTATACAACAGATAAATCAATATGTATGGTGTGGAAGAATTTATTGCTGCAATTAATAATTATCTTTTAAAATAATGTAATGATGAAATCAACCTCTAACAGAATATTTATGTATTTACTATTACTGGCTGAATTGGATTCACAAATGTAAATGATATAGTCTCATTTGAGATGACATGAGGAGTATAATTCCAATAGTCAAAAAATCAAAGAGCAAAATAATAACCCATAACAGTGTGACTTAAATTATTCTAAAGCTATTTTAATAAAATCATAGTGTACATTTTTGTAGGTGCATATAGATGTGTCAAAATGAAACTCTGTACTATTATTTGATTCTAATAAAATATGAATAGTAAATTAATTCTAGTGGCAGTGAAACTCAAAAGTGAGATTATACATGAAGACATAAACAACATAATGTTTCAGAATATCATACTATAATATATTCAATCAGGAAAAGTCAAATGAATAACATTCTGATAGTTATTGTAACTAAGTAAACAAAAGACAGTGCAAGACCCACGAACATACTGAACATAATATGAAGCAGACATTTCAAAGAAGACATGTAAAAATCCATAAACCAGAAACTGCACTTATTCTCTCATCTTTAAATGTCATATATTTTAAATTTTATGTAAACTTCAAATTGTTTGGACTTTGGAAAGCCTCATTAGAACAGCAAGTTACACAACAGCAAATGAACTATTTGGTCAATTTGGTCATTTTCACAAAGAAATCAAATGAAAAACAGCCTTTTAAAACAAAGATTGGAGACAATACAAAAATGTTGATTTAAAGCTTAAATTTAATTAAGTGTAGGTTTTTGAAGTGAAATGTATTTGAATAATGTTTATAAGCAAAGTCTTCTTGCTTTATGATGTTTTTCCAAAAAGCATTGGCAAACAGATTTAATACAGACCACTAAACATCTCTCCTTTATTGCTTTTATAATAGGAAAGCTATAAAAACATCTTATACACAGTATAATTTTTACTTCCTCTAATTTATTTTCCACTAGTAGTAAGTTGGCTATGACTTTGTAGGGTTTTTTTTAGGTACATCACACATTTTAATTATCTGCGGAAACCAAAGGGTACTTTTTGTAATAATGATGAGAAAAAGGTACTATATGTACTAATGATGAGAAATACTTAGGGCTGACGTTGTGGTTCAATGGGAGAGTGCTTGCCTAGATCTGTAGGCCCCTAAAGAAATGTCTTCTTATTGTAAATATATTAAAAACTGTATCTACTAAATTTTTAATGATGGGAGAGACAATTATTTGCTATATTCCTATTCCATCACTGTAGAAGGAATATTTACAAATTTACTGTGTCATAATGAACTTTTAAAGATCCCAATACTAACATTTAATTTTAACAATGATATAATATACCTTAAACATATAGAGTTATACAGAATAAATGTAGTATAGAAAAGCAGGATCTTGCAATTGACATGGATTAAAATCTTCTACCCTTGCAATTAAGTTGAATAAAAACTCATTTCACAGTTCATCTCTGACATTTTTGAAGGCTCTTCTAATTAATTTTAAGTGGGTTTAATTTAATTTATTCTTATCGAACACTTTAAAACACGTTATTGATACCAGGCTGTCCGACTCACAGAGATCACCTTGGCATTGGGGGTTGTGATGGCAGTCAATGGGGTCTCACATTTAAGTTCAGCATAGAACCATTAAAACTGTATATGAAGGAGAGGAGAAATGGAGGCAGGGAACTGACAGAAGGCCTGGCTCTAGAAAGAGTCCTTGAGGATTCCAGAAAGACATCTCATTAATGAATTCGTGCAGCAAATTGGATTTGCCTAATTACCTTCTCTGCCCAGTCCCTTCTCATGCAACTTGTTATCAACCAAAGGGTCACATATGAGACATGATTCTGGGCACTTTCATTAATCCTGTATCTTCCATTTTTCTCACTATGAAATTGTTACATTAAATTGCAATTATGAGATAGCAAACTTCTTAAAACTCAGATTAAAAATTCTCTGATTCTTATTTTTGAGTCCTACCTCAAAAACCTTATCTTAGATGAATTTCCTAATCCATTTTAAACTTTATTCTCTAATATCTAAAATCTTTTTTATGATCTGGCTGAGCCTTTCTCAGCCTTTTGTAACTATTTTGAATGTCTTCTCTCATCTGCTCTTATGCAATTTAAATTCAAGCTTTTCATTCTGCCATCTTTGTACTCTACCTGTCCAAACTTCTCTTTCCTTGCTTTCGCTACATTTGTTTTCCATTCTTTCATCTAAAATCACCCATTTATCACTGCCTCTAAACTACATGTGGCCATTTTTATCTATCACTAGTGTGTAATAAACAAAATGTGACATTTACAGACTGCTATTTTTGATAAGTGAACTCATGACTCAACTCATAGTTAATCACCAAAGTCGTTTCTATGAGTGGGACAATATTAGTACTATTATTACCATCACGTCTATCTTAAAAACAAGAAATTCTGTAAAGAATGTATCCAAGAACAAATAGTAGAAAGCCAAACCAGGATTCAAGCCCACATTGCAGTTTTATCCAAGAGAAATAAAAACATTTTAAATAAAATGGCCTCTATGATTATTTTCCTTGCTTTGGGAACAGTTCAACTATCTATAAATAGAATAATGGGAGGGTATTTTATATGATGTTTATACAATTAACTACTGTTTTGCAATTAAATGTAATAATCAGTGATATGTGCAACAATATGGATATATTACAAAACTATGACACTAATTGTAGAAATAGAACCACACAATGAATGCCTACTAGACTTTGCCTGTATGAAATTTTGGAATAAACAAAATGGTCCTTACAATCAGATCCAATGAGACAAAACCTTCATAACTTGCATTGGACTGAATGATTCAAACTCATGTCAAAAACCCAGTTCCCAAGGAGCTTGTTTTAAGAATATCTTGAGGTGATTAAAGTTAGTATCCTCAGAAAATAAATCTAAGGGAGCTGGTTGACCCCTTCCACCTGTAAGGACGTACTGTGAAGGCCTTGTCTATGAATCTGAACACAGGCATCATCAGACACTGAATCTTCTGAAAATTTGACTTCAAATTTCTCAGTCTTCATAAGTGTGAGAAATAGATCTCTATTTTTAATAAATCAACCAATTTATGATTTTGTTATAGCAACTTTAAATAGGTTTCATCAGAACACATAAGTAGCTAGACACTGACCAAAATGAATTGTACTCACAAACTGACTTGTTGAATTGAAACTCTTTGTACAACTAAAGATAATAAATGAATAAAATCTGCTATAATGAAAAATTGCCAGGGTATCTCTCCTTTGTATAAATTGACTGAAGAACTAAGCATTTCAACATATGTTCATTATTGCCTCTGGATATTTTTAAAAATTGTAGATATGAATTTCTTTACAACTAAAATTCAAATGAAACTATCAATGTGAGTTTGGTATTTTCCATCAAAAGATATTTAAAAATATTTAATCAAGGTATTTCCTAAATTCTCTCTCTCTTTGCTTTCTAAAAATAGAAAAGCTAAAAAGAATATTAAACTACAGAATCTACAAGAATAATGTAATGTTGGGCTAGGGCAAGCAACTTGAATTTCAAAACTTAGGTAGAGTAGCCTAATATTGGCTTCTGTTTTTGATGGATTGCATATTTTATTCACCTTTAAAATCAGTGTGTACTTCCAGTCAATATTTAAACTCTAAAAAAGCGTTTTACTTGAAAAAATATTTTTCACCTCACTAACTAGAGAACAAAACACACACACACACACACACACACACACACACACACACACACCAAGTCATGCTGTATCAGAATTCAAAAATAAACTTCACATGCAATTGTAGATCTTGAATGAATATTTAGACTTGCTTTATACTGATATTTTAATTCAATAATTACACAAAATAAACTTAGATCTAAATTATAATTTTAGTGGTACATAGAATTCAATTATCTAGGAACATTTGGACTTGTGTATCTAATAACAAATTGATGGATTTGTAAGTTGAAGTCAGTCATTCATAAAATTTATAACAAGTCAGGCAGTACAAATTGTTTACCATTTGATTCAGTTACTCTGTTAAATCTCTTTTATATGCAAATGAAAGTCATTTTAGCTTATTAGGATTTTATACTCTTCTCAATATCTTTCCATAGATTCAAAATAAACTAAAAAATATTTACTAAGTTAGTACTGCAAGAAAATGTTAAGTCTAGAAACTACCTCGGAAACATCACCATAGCTCAATTTTTTTTTTTTTTTTTTTTTTTTTTTTGGCCAGTCCTGGGCCTTGGACTCAGGGCCTGAGTACTGTTCCTGGCTTCTTCCCGCTCAAGGCTTGCCACTTGAGCCACAGCGCCGCTTCTGGCCGTTTTTCTGTATATGTGGTGCTGGGGAATCGAACCTAGGGCCTCGTGTATCCGAGGCAGGCTCTCTTGCCACTAGGCTATATCCCCAGCCCCACCATAGCTCAATTTTATTCATCCCTTTCTTACTATAAAGTATTCCTTGAAACTTTTTCAACTATCCATATCCCTGAATCAGGCTCTTGCCTTCATCATTGAACACTTTAATAAGTTCCTATATTACCCCTGTCTCCAAGCCTCCTTCTAATAAGATACGTAGCTCACCTTAACAAAAGTTAACTTTTTTAAAGTACACATCCACTTATGTAACTCTTCTAAGGACCTACTAAGTAGACACTTAAATATTAAACTTGATTAACCAGGATTTTTGTTTTGTTTTGTTTTGTTTTAATTAAGGATAATCCTATGTCCAAAGATGTATTTGTCTCACCACCTCTTTATCTCTGTGTCTTTCCTTATTATTCATTAATCTGGAATGCTTTTTCCTATACAACTGGTATAGGACCACAAGGTCCATTGTTTCCTTCCCATGTAGGAGTCCCCTAGAGCTCTTTGCATACATTTAATTGGAGCCCAAAAATTAACCCAAATTTTGCATAATCCTCCATCATTAGAGTACAAATACCTTGATAGAAAGAAGTTATCTTTTGTTATCCCTGAAGGTCTTCATAAAAATTAGATGACATAATTTATTAACAATGGCTAAAATGGTGCATACTATCATTAATAAATAATAGTTAGCTTGAGGTTAAATCAGATATAAAATGTTGTGAGAGACAAAAGGATAGAGGATAGTGTGCATGTGGTAGCATTACATTTATGTCAGACTAAAATTTCAGCAAAAAATCTCAAGTGTCATTTTTGCTGAGATTTTAGCATTAGGAAAATTTCTTACCAATGCAGAGAGGCAGATTATACATATAGGTACAAAAAGGTTATTTTGACTGGAGTGAGAAACATGTTTATTGGTAAGAGGAGATAGAAGACAGCGTAGGTGATCATTAAGTCAGCTAACCCTTGTATTCCAAAGCTAGAGGGAAATGGGAAAAACTTAAAAAACAAAGAAGTAGTCATGAAAAGGCTCAAAATATTTCATAATTTTATGCATAACATAGATTTAAAGGTAGATAACACTATCCTCTCTTCACAAGCCACAGTGTACATGTTCTTCCTCTGATCACCACATTCTCTTCCTTAGGACCAGCTCCATATAGCTATGCCATAGTCCCTCTTTATGTAACAAGTGTTTCTTCTCTATGTCTCATGTTCCATTCACAAGGTATAAAGGTCCTGCTTATATCCATTCATTAAGTATAAAGATCGGTTTTACATTCCATTCAAGAGATCCTCCTGCTCCATCTTGTTACCAGATAATAGTGTGTGTGTGTGGGGGGGGGGTGTTATATGTGTAGACATATTACCGCCTGCTTGAAGAATTGCTTATCAGTACTCCTAAACAAAGAATTAGAGATCTGAATGGCATATCATTATGGGAAATAAAAAGATTGTTATGATGATTGTTATTTGAGATAGGTTAAAACTTTCAACTGCAATAGTTAAAAGTTATTGCATAATAGAAATTAAGATACTGTCTATAATCTGCCTGATCAGGAAAAACTACGGCCTTAAAATTCGAGGTAGTGATGGTAAATTCTTGGTAAATAAAAAGACATTACGGTGACCTACTGCAAGCAAAAAAAATATGAATAATACATAAAACTCAAGTTTTGGTCCTGATTTGATGCACACTTAGTGGCAGTAGGTATTTACACCGCTGCAAAGCAACTTAGTAACTCCCTAGATGGATAATTAACAACTTGCTAGCTTATCCTCTCTGAAAGGTCTAAAGGTAGAACGTAGAAATAATGGTTTCCATGATATGGCATTTTATTCACAGGTTTTAGCCTCAGAAAAACAAATGGTTTATAGAAGAGTAAACTACCACAAACTCCATCAAACTCCAGCCATAGTTATAGCTGCTGTGCCATATGTGGTCTTTTTGCTAAAGCATACTAACTTGGTCTTAAGTACATGATACTTAACCCCTTGATATGCTTCAATAATATTGAACTTTTTGACCAACTATTACCTTTGAAATATTATGTGCTGTCAGATTTCTTAAGTCAGAATTTTTTATTTTAATGCAATCAACCTCTAGATTACAGTAGCACTGTCAGACAAATATGATGAACACATATACTTATTTTGATTGTAAAGGCTTATTGTAATGAGCTTTCTATCTTCCCCTCATCAGTCATCTACTCTCTTCTGAAGTCACCTATTCTCTCCTTTCTGTTCCAAACTAGCACCCATCTCCTACCAGGGAACCAGGCCTCTCAGTTATCGAACACCCAGTACAAACATTGTCAGTGGTTAAGAAATGGTGTGAAGCATACTTCTTAAGAATTTTTAAATGAATTATCAAGTTCAGCATTAACCTGTCTAACCAATTTTTAGAAGATATAGTGTCTTGAATATTTTATAACTCTGAAACTGTTTGGATCTACAAATATGAGACATTCAAAATTTTATAATACTGATATGTTGGTGCTTATAGTGAAAGCCAATATTCATCTCTCACCACCATATCTCCTCTAGGTACATAAATCTCAGCAAGTGTAGAGCTTTTTAATTGCAGATCAAAAATTTCACTGTTCTGAAGTAGAAAAGACATTGAGTCACTTTTTTCAGCCAGATTTTTAAATATCTTCATGCGAGGTCGAGCCATGCCTTTAAGGATTACATAAAATCCATCATCTCCAATCACTGAAACAAAAAAAAAATAGATATAAACATGACTGATACATGAATTTTTGGTAAGCTTTTTCTTATTTATTCTCTGGCAGTATATTCAGTATAGTGACCAGGCTGTGTTGAAGAATCAAATAACAAATATAAAAAACAAAAATAAGAAAAGCATCTTTAATGGCTTCTCTTCTGACAGTTATGCATTACCCGTCTCTTCTTGTAACTTCTAGATTCCAATGAGAAAGAAAATAGCAGAGCAATCTGTCAGTGTTAATGTATTTGAGACATTCTGAACTGGGTGACAATGGTTCATGCCTATAATCCTAGCTGCTAAATAGACTGAGATTTGGGGATTATGGCTCAAAGCCAGCTCCAGAAAGAAAGTTCCAGATATTTATATCCAGTTAAACATAAAAAATATGGAAGTGGAGTTTTGGCTCAAGTGGTGCTCCAGCTTTGAACAAAAAGCTAAGAGAAAAGAAAACCCAACAAAAATCGTGAACTTTGCCTCCCAATCAGAATTGGCATTTCCCTATTTTACATAAGTAACAATATATGTAGAGGGAGTGGGGGGAGGGGCGTCCAATGCTGGTCTTCCTGTAAAATTTTGTCTCACAATCTGTCATCGACCACAATTCCTAAAGTTTAGCTGTATCTCTGGCAGGTGTCACATAGGAACATTTCAAATGTAAACGAAAATTATTTTTGGCTTTCCTGGAGCTTCCTCTTTTGAAGAAGCAGGTACAGGAACTACATGGTACCTTTCACCATGGCTCAGCTGTGTATAACACTTTATTTATCAGAACAAGTTATTCAAAGACAGTGAGGTCATTTCTTATGCTTTGTTCATTGGAAATTAATAAAACTAAAGTTACAAATAAAGTATTCTAATTAAAGTAGTTGTATTAGTTAAGAACAATGCAGAAGACATATTATATTTAAAAAGACTACTTTAGGAAAAGTACTATCTTGTTATAACTACTGGAGTTTGAACCCTGAATCTCATATTGTCTACAAGACATTCTACCAGTTCTCCAAACCTCCAGCTCTTTTTACTTTAGATTGCTTTTTAGAAAACTGCTTGCAAATTTTGTCTAAATCATCTATCTGTAACCTGCTTATGTTCTTTTTAATGCTTCTTGCACAACTATGAGCACAAACCCAGGTTCTTGTTTAGATGGGGTCTCCCAATCTTGAATTACAGCCTCGAATTACAGTTCTCCCAATTTATGCCTTCTTCTCACCTGGGATTACAGGGATAAGCTTCTACATCTGGCTGGAAAACTACTTTTAATATCAAAGTACATATTTTATGCAACCATGTCCTATTTGTCCTCTTTCCTCATCATCACTGGCATGGGTTCTTCCATCTTCTAACAGTTGTCGGCACATATAATGCAAGTAAGGCTGTGGAATGCAGTCTATCATGCATCTCCATACAATGAAATCTCTGAAATTGTTTTCCAAGCAAGAAGCACCATAATAATTTGCATCACAATGAGCAGTATGTGAATAACACTTTTACCTATTTATTTTTAAACTTTGTGAAGCCCAATTAATTACTAAATGCTTTTATGAAAATGAATTAAATGAAGCTTTTCCTCGTGCCTTTTTATTCAGTTTCATAAACACATAAAACTAAAGATGATCCATACTTAGAAATATCAGGATAGTTATTAAGTGCATTTATGTGGAAACAGATGGAATGGGAACAAAATAATCAAAACATTGAAAATTGGAAAAATAAAACATTGACATGGGTATGAAACCAGTAGACTCTTATTATGTATTACTGAATGGATTAAAATTGTATAACTATTCTGTAAGGATGCTTGCTTCTTGTAAAATATTCAGTTTGCAGTTGTTTTCCTGAAGCATGACAGGAGATGTCTAAAAAACAACTTTTGTATAAGAATAGTACTAGCAGCTTTATCATAAAAGTGAAGAGCTAGAAATAGCAAAGGTGTCCATTCAAGAGATAATGTGCAAATAAGCTCTCTTCTGACCACACAATTGAATGCTACCCAGCCATAAACTATTGATTTGGGCAACAGGGATCAATCTCTAAAGCCTTAAGCTGATAAAAAAAAAAATTTCACAAAAAGATACATGCTATTTGATTTCATTACAAAGCTCTAAACTCTTCATGCAAAAATAACTTCTAGTGAAGAATAAAAAAAGAAAACAGAGCAAAATCAGAGGTGTTTAGGGGTGAAAAATACTGATGTGATAAAATGGATTATAATGCAGATATCAGAGATGAATTCCAATGGATGGCAGCAAATATTTTTGAGCATTTCAGCATATTTTTATGTCAGCTACCTCTATAAACATATACAAAACTTTTGTATTGCTTAGAAACCAGAGTCAAAAAAGTCATTCTAGTTCTAGTTCTGTGAATTAAGAAACTGAAGGCAGGGCTGGGGATACAGGCTAGTGGCAAGAGCGCTTGCCTCGTATACATGAGGCACTGGGTTCAATTCCCCAGCACCACATATACAGAAAATGGCCAGAAGTGGCGCTGTGGCTCAGGTGGCAGAATGCTATCCTTGAGCAAAAAGAAGCCAGGGACAGTGCTCAGACCCTGAGTCCAAGCCCCAGGACTGGCCAAAAAAAAAAAAAAAAAAAAGAAACTGAAGGCAGTCAGAAATTAGCATCCTGGATAAGAAATGTATTCACTGCTTTATGCATGAAACTGTAACGCCTTTGTACATCACTTTAACAATAAAGAAATGAAAACAAAGAGAGAAAGCCAATACAATCAGAACTCTTCATCTCAAGGCTAGTGTTCTACCACTAGAGTCACAAAGCCACTTCTGAGACCTTTAAATTTTTATTTTGTTAACTTCTTTATAGGTTGATTCCTGTGTCGTTGAATGGCATGAAGTACTCAGAAATAGATATTATCAGAAATTTCTATTTTAAGCATTGTTTCATTGTTATTGTAAGGGTGATATGTGGGGATGCTGGCTGTATACGTAAAGGGGGCAGTCCTGACTGACCCCCCTCCTCCCACCCTCGGTCCACATGGCTAGAAGCCACTCCTATCTCCTTCCAGGTCCAGACCAGAAGGAGTACTTGTGGACCAGCCCTGCCTCCTGTCTCGGTCTCAGATCCACATGGATGCCTCCAAGATGGTGCCGCCGGAGCTCAGGGGCTGTTCTATTGGGGTATGACGCCAGCCTGTGGGGGAAGTTCTAGAGTGAAACTCTTGTCAAACAGCCCAGTTCAGCCAATCGTGAACTTCCAGCTAGCCACCCCAAGTCCCTCTCCTTCCCGCCGTCATCACTATAATAAATTCTTCTGCCCTCCCTCTGAATAAATTGAAGCTGGTAGTCCGTCGGACCAGCTCCCTGAGATCTTTGTGTCCAGCTTCTGCTCTTAAACGTAAGGGGGATTGGGAACGGGGGTTTCAGCAGCCCTACCTCAGCTTAGCTTGGCCCAATCAGGACACACTCTGCCCCTCCTGCCAGCAGGAGCAGTGCGCAGAGCCAACTGTCCCTCACAATTAAAGGCTTGAAGTCTCCCCAGGGGAGACGTGGAGATTAAGCCCAACAAATTTGGTGCCCATGAGGCAGACGAAAGCACGGCTGGCGAATTCGGGGCTTAATAACCCCACAGGCTATGCTGAGTAATTCATGTCTCAGGGGTAGGACGTACCCATCCAGATGGGGCAAACGCATAGTCAGTACAGTGAACCGACTATTAAGATATTACGGTTCATGCTCAAAAATACCGGACAGACTATTTCAGATTCTGCCGCCACACATATTTGGGAGAGGCTGACCCAGGCCATCCCTTGGTTGGTTAAAGCTAACCCACTCTCGTGGGAAACATGGGACCAACTGGGGAGGGAACTGGACGGCAAGGAAGAGGAGTGGGGAGATGATCTCCCTCTTGTAGTCTTCCCAATCATCACCTCTCTTAAAGCTTGCTTTTCCACAGGAGAGAATCCATTGGGTCAAGGAAGGGCTGCAAAGGAGCGTCCTGAGGTGGAGGGAGGCAGCCCTCCCGCGGACCGGCAGGAGGAGTGCTCAATGCCTCGCTCTGATGGGCCTGCAGATGAGCATTGGCTCGATCTAGATTTTGAGCCTGGCTTCCAGGATCCCGGACTAGATGCCGCATTCCTGGGACAAGTGGCAGGGGAGTAGGGTGGCCAGCAGCTTCTGCTGCTGTTCCACCCCTCCCCCACCAGACACTCTGCCCTGAACCTGAGAAAGCCCACCGTGCTGCTGCCACCGCAGTTACCGCTGCCGCAGCCGCTGCCCTGCTTCTTACTGAACATGGACGACATGGTAGATTTTGAATTGGGAAGCATCACAATCAGGTGGGAACCTGGGGAAGTCAAGGACTTTCTAGAACTTAGAAAAGCAGTCACTGAAAAGGGACCTAGTTCTTTGTGGCCTGAACCATCAGTTTTCCACCTCACAGGCGTGGGGGCACTTAGGTCAGACCCTGCTTCCTAGAAAACAGTACCTGCAATGGTGTGCCTCTTTTAGGCATGCATGCTATGCCCAGGCTGAGAGAGATCAAGCAGCCAACCCCCCAATTCCCATAACCTTTGAAATGCTGCTTGGGCCCGCCAATCCATATGTTACAAACTTTCAACAGGTCCTTCTTCCTGCCCCCTGTCAGGGACGGGTGTGGACCCTGGAGATGATGGCATGGAAAAGCTTAGGGAGAGAACCCCCAAAGACCCCGACGCTAGTAGTTACTCAAGAGGCAACAGAGAACCTTGCCTCCTTTGTCGAGAGGGTAGAGGGAAGCATTCAGGACAAGGTTCCTGGGTTCCAGCCAGACCAACTTGTCAGGGCCCTGGTGTGGGACGGAATGAACCCAGACCACAAACTAGCTTGTGCAGGAATGAAGGATAGGCCTCTAGAAAGCTGGACATTTGCCTGTTGGAAACTCAGTACTCAGGTCCACCAGACACAGGTGCTGACTGCCTCGCTTGCTGAGGAGCCTGCTCCTGTCCCAGTCAACGACATAAGCAGAGGGCACTGTTACAGGTGTGATGGCCATGGCCATTTTAGGAGAGAGTGTCCTTCAGGCTCCATAAAATCTAGTGCCTCATCAGGACAACCCTCAGGCCAGACTAAGGTGCTGCCCAAAACACCTTGCCCCCGGTGCAAGAAGGGATATCATTGGTGAAGCGAATGCAAGTCCAGGTTTGATGCTGGGGGGAAGTCTTTAAACTAATAGTGGGGCACCCTCCAGCCCTGTCACCCAAAGGAGGCGACCAGTCTAGCTGTGACCAGTCTGGCGACTGGCCCAGTGACCAGCTCAGTGACCAGCCTGGGGCCCACTGGGCAGTCCCAGTAGTCCCGGAAATTAGGTCAAATATGGAGGTTGCTATAGCCAGAAAAAGGTTTCGATGCGTAATTGATACTGAAGCTGACTGGACTATATTAAGAAAGGAGGAGGTTCCTCTGTGGTGGAACTTGATCTCCGGGCCCCAGACGTCAGAGGTGGGAGGTAAAGCTGAGAGTGAAGTAACTAGGGACTGGCTTGCCTGGGATGATATGGACAGTAATAAGGGAGAAGTGCGTCCCCTGATAATGACAGGCTTACCAGATAATCTGCTAGGATGGGACATCTTAGGGGAAGCTGAGGCCTCGATCACCACAGGCCATGGCCTGTCTGGTGGATCTAGCGGCTATCAGGGAGTGCCTCCCCTCAAGGCCTCGGGGCGGGAGGCTCCCGTTCCTCCAACAGGGCCTCACTCCCAATTCTAGAGGCCACTGTTCCTACCATCCCTGCCATTCAATGGCTCCCGAGTCCCCCAGTGTGGGTGGAACAGTGGCCACTCTCCTCAAACAAGTTAGAAAGATTAAAGGAAATAATATCAGAGCAACTGTTCTAGGGCATATTACACCCTCGCTGAGCCCTTGGAACAGCCCTGTGTTTGTTTTACAAAAGGCCTCAGGTAAATGGAGGATGTTACAGGATCTAAGAAAAATTAATGAGCAAATAATTCCCTCAGGCACCCCTTTACGGGGGCTGCCATGGAGCCCCTCTCTTCCTTGGGATCGGATTTTCATTGTAATCGACTATAAGGACTGTTTCTTTTCCATTCCCCTTGACCCACAGGACTGTGAGAAGTTTGCCTTCTTGGTCCCCTCAGTTAACTTCCAGGGGCCAGACCAAAGGTATGAGTGGGTGGTTCTGCCCCAGGGCATGGCTAATAGTCCAGCCTTTTGGCAGCATTATGAGTCACAAGTCCTTCAACCTCTTCGGAGCCAGTCAGATATTATTTTATATGTCTACATGGATGACATCATTATTGGGGCAGCAGATGCCTGAGTGCTGGACGCTGCCTATAGGAGGTTACGAACACTCCTACAAAAAGGAGGACTGCATATAGCTAGTGACAAGATTCAGAAGGTATACCCCTTTAAGATCTTGGGGGCAGAAATTAAACTAGACTCTGTTTGCCCCCTTAAACCCCAGTTATCCTTCCAGTCATCTTATACTTTGGTGGAGATGCAAAGACTGTTGGGAGAGATTAACTGGCTGAGACCCTGGCTCCACCTGCCTACAGAGGAGCTGTTTCCGCTCCATGACTCCTTAAAGGGAAAAGCACCCACTGATGTTATTACAATTACCCCATCACTTCAAGCAACATTCCAGAAAATCCAAATGGCCCTAAATATGGCACAGTTGGTGCACTACAAGCCTGAGTGCCCCCTTTGCCTTTGGATCCTCCCCGGTTCTGAGCTTTCCTCAGCCGTTATTACCCATTCAGGCGAGCCTTTTCCATGGGTGCACGCATCAGTGGGAGGAGCTCCCAGGGTTTATTCTCAGCTAGACCTGCTAGCTGACTTGGTAATTAAGGGCAGGGATACCTCTCTGAGGCATTATGGGAGAGATCCCAATGTGCTAGCCATTCCCTACTGGCTTTCAGATTTTGAATGGGTCAGAAGGAATAATGAACGGGTGTCCAGTGCCCTGGAGGGTTTCATGGGGAAGTTAACTTGCTATTATGGCACTTAGAGGTGGGTGACATCATTTTCCAGGCTACAATGGACCCCTCCTGTACTTTTCTCTACCAGGCCTCTTGTCAAGGCTGCAAATGTTTTTACAGATGGGGGAAGGGCGGGGTCTGCCGTGGTGGTATTCTCCACCTCCTCCCCCGCCGGTGGGAAAGGAAGCACCCACTACTTTGAAGCAGTTACTGGGTCTGCACAGTCTAAGGAGCTGTTCGCAGTTGCCCTGGCACTGACCCATGTCAAACAGCCGATGAACCTGTTTTCTGACAGTTTGTGTGTGGTTAATTTGCTACCAAACCTGGTGTCCTCATATATTAAATTAGATGAGAACCCAATCACCCCTCTGATGATCCAAGTCAGGTCTCTGTTAATAGAGCGGGCTGAGCCTATATTCTTACAGCACCTTCGCGGACACTAAGGACTACCTGGGAACCTGGCACAAGGTAATCATATGGCCTATCAGCTGGCCACTAATGGGACTACTATAGCTATGGCTATTTTACAGCTTCAAAACCTTCAAATGGCCCAAGGACTCCATGAGCGTATGCATTTAAATTGGAGAGGCCTGCATCAGAGATTCCCTTCAATTCCTGTAAAGGATTTAAAAAAGATTATAAGGACCTGTAGGTCATGTATGCCATTTCTGCAAGTCCCTCCTCTGCAGTCTCCTGGGGTCAACCCCAGAGGCCTAAAGCCTAATGTTATCTGGCAAACTGATATAACCCACTATGCCCCTTTTGGAAGGTTAAAATATATATTTATGTCCATAGATACCTACTCTCATGTATGCTGGGCTACTGCCCATTCGGGTGAAAGGAGCTGGCATGCTGAGAGCCACTTCCTACAATGTTTTGCTATCTGGGGCTCCCTCTACAGGTAAAGACAGATAATGGACCTTGCTTCACCGGCAAGCCTTTACAGACCTTTTTCCAATTGTGGAATATTAAGCATACCACTGGAATACCATACAACCCAAGGGGTCAGGCCATAATTGAGAGGCATAATAAGACCAATAATTAAAACAAAAAGGGGGGGAAGCCTCCATGACCAGTTAAGGACAGCTATGTTTACATTGAATATTTTAAATCTCTCCAAGGACCAACCTCTGTTGGCCTTCCAGAGACATTGGTCAAGCCAGACACCTTACTTAAAGGTGGAAGTCCGTTGGAAGGACCCCCTTACAGGAGCATGGTGAGGCCCGAACCCACATCAGTGCAGGAAGGGGCTTTGTATGCGTTTTCCCAACTGCGGAACCGAATCCAATCTGGATACCAGCTAGAGACTTAAAATATTGTTCATCTGAATGACCACCCAAGGCACCTGCTCTTGAGGGATGTCTCTCCTTGTTCTGTCTCCAGGAAAACAAAGACCGTGTTGGATTTTTTCCATGGAGAAATGGGAAAGCCTGCCTGTACCAGTGATGGACCCAGTGTCAGCCCTGTTTCCTTCCTGGACCTTGCCTGGAGCCTTTTGGCATAATGTTTGCTGTGGCAGCATTGCCTGCAGCGTTGCACAAGAACTAAAGGGAAATTTTGCACTGTTGTTCCTCCCTTTGCTCTCCCCCTGCTGCTTATCTTAGGGGGTCCCATTGGAGGGAAATAGGAGCTGAAGGGTTTTGACACCTTACCTTAATATTTCATGATAAATGTTTACAATAAGCGAGGGATTGGCACCTTGCTGCAATGTTTACTATAAAGTATTTGCTAATCAATGCTTTAAGCTACCAGCGCCTTGGCTGCTGTGGACCAACAAAAGTTCCCAGAGCCAAAGTTTGGACCTGTTTCTACCTCACTACTGGAGAGAGGGAATGCTGTCTGCGTCATCTTGAGTGGCATCAGATCCGAACAGGACTCCTATTTTCTCTGAACTGAGCCAGATGAGAGACCCCTCATTTGCTTTGTTACAATTGCTCATATTTGCATCTGCCCATGTTACAATTGCTTATGTTAAAAGTGCCTTATGTTCACATTTGCATCCTGCTTGTTTTACCTTTTGTTAGACAAAATAGGTCTCCATTTAATGGGCTAGGGCTGTGAGAATCAACAGTGGCCTTTGTTTTTAACCAATTGGGAACCCCACGAGGTTAGTCATAATGGCCATTAGGATCGGCTGCTGGCCGGGGCCCCACAGACATGAGGCAGGAACATCAGGGCTTTCTCTTGAATGCCAATCCCGCTCTCCCTGAGTTCTCCCATTGGGCTAGCCAACCTGCAGGTAGGTCAGCCTGAAGTGCTAGTGGGTTTAGCCCAGGATGGGTACGACCTCCCATGGGGGGGGGAGCAACCTAAGACAGGCACGCCCTCGAGTAAGGCGACTCCTGCAGTTCAAAAAATAAAATAAAGGGCTGGGAATATGGCCTAGTGGCAAGAGTGCTTGCCTCTGATACATGAAGCCCTGGGTTCAATTCCCCAGTACCACATATACAGAAAATGACCAGAAGTGGCGCTGTGGCTCAAGTGGCAGAGTGCTAGCCTTGAGCAAAAAGCCAGGGACTGTGCTCAGGCCTAGAGTCCAAGGCCCAGGACTGGCCACAAAAAAAAATAAATAAATAAAATAAAATAAAAGAGAAGGAGTTGTGGGGATGCTGGCTATATATGTAAAGGGGGCAGTCCTGACTGACCCTCCCCTCCTCCCACCCTGGGTCAGCATGGCTGGAAGCCACTCCTATCTCCTTCCAGGTCCAGAACCAGTAGGAGTAGTTCTGGACCAGCCCCACCTCCCGTCTCGGTCTCGGATCCACGAGGATGCCTCCAAGATGGCGCCGCCAGGGCTCAGGGGCTGTTCTATTGGGGTATGACGCCAGCCCATGGGGGAAGTTCTAGAGTGCAACTCTTGTCAAACAGCCCAGTTCAGCCAATCGTGAACTTCCAGCTAGCCACCCCAAGTCCCTCTCCTTCCCGCCGTCATCACTGTAATAAATTCTTTTGCCCTCCCTCTGAATAAATTGAAGCTGGTAGTCCATCGGACCAGCTCCCCGAGATCTTTGTGTCCAGCTTCTGCTCTTAAATGTAAGGGGGATTGGGACCGGGGGTTTCGGCAGCCCTTCCTCAGCTTAGCTTGGCCCGATCAGGATACACTCTGCCCCTCCTGCTGGCAGGAGCAGCGCGCAGAGCCGACTGTCCCTCACAATTAAAGGCTTGATGTCTCCTCAGGAGAGACGTGGAGATTAAGCACGACAGTGATATACATAAGTCAGGTAATGAGAACATTCTTTATGCACAGTCTCAACACTCCCCTCATTTTCTACCAGTTTTTTCCTCCCAATTCCCCTTCCCCACAAGTTATATATTTAATTTTGAACATAGTGTCCTGTAACACTGCTACATTTTTATACCATTTGTTATGCCCCTTTCTGTGCTCCCCTTACAAGACAAATAACCCTACATACAAGACAAAAGGTACAGGAATCAAAAACTTTCTCAATAGTACCCTACTTATTATGAAGTCATAAGTAATATTTCTTATGCTCTGTGTTCAAATACTAATTATTTTAATACCTCCAAAAGTTATTCATCATAAGTGTGTCCCTGAGATGGAGAAACCAAGGTTCAGGAGGATTATGTAACTTTTCACAAGTCACAAGTACATTAATACTTAGAAGTCATCCAATATAATATAAGATGTGAAGGACACATATATGCACACAAATAAAAGTCCATAAATATGCATATATGTATGCATGTTAATAAGACTTGTGTATAGGTGTGTACATTACATCATATCTTCATGAAAAGTAAATATATAAGAATATAAACAAACCAATGTAAACATAATATTTTTGTCTGAGACAAAGACTCAGATGAAGTATCTGACAGTTTAGTTCATTGGCTGACACTCTACCACATGAACCACAGCTCCAACCCCTAAATGTATTTGAGTATATGTTTGATAGATCATAGAAAGAACAACATTGAAGAGTTCATGAAGTCATACTACCCGTAACATAATTCATAAATTGATTGTAATTGTTATTGACTTATACCGGTTAGACTGGAGTAGGTTAGAATTCCACTCACTGTTACGTTTTCATACCTGTTTACTTGATATTCCAAGAAAAAAAGTAAGATTCCTTGTTTCCTGTTTCATACAAATTTAAAGAAATATTAAGTGCCAATACAAATCTTAGTAAGAAAATGCTGATTTTAAAATACAAAATATTGATTTCCAGACAGAAAAGTACAATAATTAATCAAAGTCAATGTGGTTAGGAGTAAATTTTATTGGAGGTTTTCTATGTAACTTAAATTACATTGAAAGTGCAAGGAAATATTTTACAAGGACTATTGCAACATTTCTTAGTACAAAATGTCACATGGACAAAAGGCTTTAAAAGAAATTAAAAATTCTAGTAAAGAAAATATTAATCATTTTGTTTGTGACTTTTCAAAAGTTTAAAGGCCAAACAAAAACTTAATTAAAGCAAAGGTTTGTAAACAACTAACTCTACCCTCTCTCTGACATACAGACCTTTAACTAAAGTCAACCATTTCAGAAGACTTTAAATATTTCAGAGATCTATAATTGGGCAAATAAGGTCATGTTGTCAGCTGGCTAATCCCCTTTGGCCTGTAAAATTGAGTTTAAGTGTTATCTAGCAGGAAAGATTTTCCTGACCTCTGGCCTGCTTTCATACAGCATAATTAACACCATCCTTGGGGAATTCTCTTCACAGAATTCTGTCATGGCACTTTCCATTGTCAATTCCTGCCAAGATAGACCACATTTAAGCCTCTATTCTTACTACTTTCAGCTTCATGCCCATGAATTCCTAAATAATTTTGGGCATTCTGAAGACACTTGTATAAATGAGCGTTTATTAATGATCTCCTGTTGTATTCCTCTCCAAAGAAGTTTATCAAATATTTGGAAACCAATTCATTGGTTTTGATTTGTTTTTACTTAGAATTTATCTGCTGAGGAATGAGATAAAGCCTTTGTGTAGACTAGTTTCTTCTCATTCCATTATTTGAGAATATAATAAAATGTCCAAAATTATATAACTTTTAGCTAGAAAGGTTAATGTATAGAATCTCTTTTATAGGGATAAAATAATCCCAGAACAAAACATAATAAAAGCAATGAATGGCTTTTTCATAGATTTTAGTTTTGTAAAACATCTTTGGACTTGGAGTTATTTCCCTTAAAACCATATTGCCAGCAACATTTTAAGCGCAAGTTGAATAATCTTTCTTACAGTATTTCTCTACTTTGTGAAAAACCCACAAACGAGATATGGAAACAAATGTTTTTTTCATTTTTGTTGTTATTTTTATTGTACTATATGAACAGATTTCCTTTTTCTTGCATTTGTCTTCCCTAAGGATATATACCTTAAGTATAAACAAAATAGATACATATTACCAACTTAAAGCTAGCTAGAAATGATATAAATATTTTATTCTATTTTGAACATAGTCCTTGCATAGGAACAGCTTTTCAACAATACTTACTTCCTTTACTAAAAATATCTACCACTAAATACAAATCACTAGGCATACAATTGCAAGTATCCTCAAATAGGTATAAAGAATGACATAATGGACAAAAGAAGAAAAATTTTAGGTCTTAGGAGAAGAATCTAAATTTTTTTATGGAAAGGTTGGCATTTATAATGGACCTTAAAATGCACAAAAATTTTGGCTGACATATATTGAAAGGAACATTTGTAATGTAGAAAATAGTATAAAATGCTACAAAAAGGCCTAGGGGAATAGTTTGAATATCCGAAGGCTTTTCAAGCATGTGTGAGGCCTTGGGTTCAATCCCTACTACTTCCTCCACAAAAGACATAAAGGCGAATAACATAAATGCTCCCAATTGTCTCCAACCAAGTATTGAAGATAACAGGGAATAGTGAACAATGAAGTTCATTAGAAAAACAGTGTAAGAAAAAGATATTAAGAAATCCAGTTAATGTCACCTTAGTACTTGCTTAACGAAGCCATTAGAAATTAGAACTACATTTCTAATAGCCAATGAATAAATATTCAGTCTTAAAATAATAACTGTTATTAAAAACAGTGTTATTATTAAAAATAAGCTATGATTTTTCAATATTTAAATTATTGATGATTAAAATTTAGAAGAAATCAATATTAACATTCTTACATAATGCTAAAACTTCTGACACAATGCTAAAGTAAAACTTTTTTATACTTTATCAACATAGATTATGTGACATGAACATAACTGCAAGCTCTTATTTTAGAAGTATGTCACATATTAAAAGTAAAATAGGCAAGATTTATTCAGAATCACACTGTTAAGAGTAGGGAAAAATAAATTTAAAGGGTATCAATGAGGTATGACATATCTGGCAAAAATATACATATAAAAATAATATATATGTTTGCATGTGTATAAACAGTGTATTAAACCCTGTTTATAGCTAGTCATGCTGGCTCATACCTGTACTCCTAGGTAGGTTGAGGTCAGGAAGATAGATGTTTAAGGCATCCTGGGCCAAAAGTTCAAGAACCCCCATCTCACTCCATTAAAATGAGCTATGGTGTCACACACCTGCCATGCCAGTTATACCACTAGGAGGATCATAGTCCAGGTTGGACAGAAACAAAAGCAAGACAGAGCCTAATAGCTATGCCCTTATGAACACATAAGATGATGCTAAGTGAAATGAACTCCATGTTATGGAAATGAGTGTTATGTCACTGTTGTAATTACTTTCAACATGCCATGTGAAACTGTAGCTTCTATTGTTGATGATCCTCTTGTATCCCCTTCCTGTGGTTGTACCCACACTATCACTGTGTCTCATCGGAGTACCCTGGATACTGTATATACTGGCATTAGAACTAGGGAAGTGAAAGGGAATATCAAAATCGAGAGACAAAGGATAAAAAGACAAATGACTACAAAAGCAATACTTGCAAAACTGTTTGGTGTAAGCCAACAGAACAACTCACGGGGGGAGGGAGAGGGAAAGGGGAAGGGGAGAGGAGGGGAATGAGGGAGGAGGTAACAAATAGTACAAGAAATGTACCCAAAGCCTAACATATGAAACTGTAACCTTTCTGTACATCACTTTGTCAATAAATAAGAAAAAAAATAAAGAAAATGATATTCATGGAAAAAAATCGTAGTGGAAGCAAATGTGTTGGCACTATGGTGCAAGCAGTAGAGCAATTACATAGCAAATGCAAGGCCTTGACTATCGCAGTAACACACACACACACACACACACACACAAACACACGAATAATCAGATTGTTCACCAATAACCTTTACTAGACAATAAATAATTTCTGGAGATTCATATGGTGCAATGAAAAATTTTGTTAGTTCTATTTTAAGAGTATTTTAATAAAATATGGTTTGATTAATACATAGAAAAAGGTAAATGGTCTATGATTCTCTCAGAAAAAAATGGGATTGCCCCGTTCATAAGGAAATGGGAAAAACAGACATGGAAAAAATCATGCTAAGTGAAGTGAACCAGACCCAAATATACACAGACACTATGGTTTCCCTCATTGGTAACAATTAGTACAAGTCTAGGACAGTCCTAGGAGAAGATCACAATAGCTCAATAGCTATATACATGTGAACACATAATATGAGGATAAGGGAAATGAACTCCAAGTTATGGAAATAAGTGGTTTATCATCGTTGCTGCTATTTTCAATGTACTATGTGAAATTATGCCTTTATCTTTTGTTTTTCTTCCCTATGTTTTTAACCCTGATGTCACTGTAACTTATTTTGGTGCCCTGGGTATTGTATATACATTTATCAGAACTAGGGAAGGGAAAGGGAACATCAAAATGGAGGCACAAAGGGTAATAGGTGAGCCAATGCAACAGCAATACTTAAAAGATAATATGCAGTAAACCAACTGTACAACTCGGGGGAGGGAATTGGGGAGAAGGGGTGGTGGGAATAACAAATTTGATAAGAAATGTACTCACTGCCTTATGTATGAAACTGTAATATCTCTGTACACCACTTTCACAATAAATAAGTTTAAAAAGAAGAAAAGAAAAGGTAAAGGTGATATTAAAAATATATAAGTAATTTTCAGCATTAAAACTGGACATAACATTTTATTAAAATTACAAATCATAGGGTTCTGATGTACAACATTACAAAAGTAAGAATAGAAGAAGCTCAATTTAGAAAACAGAAGAGAAATAATACTGCAATGCACAATGGCTTTGCAAAGGGAAACAGTAATGGATTTAGGCAGGAAGGAGAAAAAGGAATAGATAATGTCATAGGAATGAGCTTCCACTATAGCTTAAAGGTAAAAAATGTAATTTGAATGTGGGCTACAGTGAGACCTCAAGCAAATTAACTTTTTTTAATCTTTAAGAGGAAAAGGTTTTCAACCATATTATCATCTCATATGTCATGGTCCTGGCCATAAAATAAGAGCTTCAATGTCATACACTTACAACCATTTGCTTAGCAATCAATGCCTCTATAACTAATATATGCATATACAGAGAGAGAACTGCATGTAATGAATACTAGCTTCTGTCATTTTATTATAGTTATATAAATAATCTTTATGTAATAATCTTAAATGATATAATAACACGTTTTTGTACCATCATTATTTAAACAAGTGCTGTGTACATGTTGGATTATTTTTACAAAATCATAATATTGTTTCTGCGTATTTTATTGTTGCAAAATCAATGTGTATGAGGCTGAAGGAAAAATGGTAAGTATGTGAAACTTCCTTCAATAAAACATTTCTAAAGACCTAGTAGCCAGAAAGGAGACCAGAAGGTAAAAACAGCTGTGTGGGATTACACCAGGGAAAAGACAACCACTAAAGCAGATTGAAGTCAGCAGCCTGGTGATGAGGGGGTACTGGAGGGGATACATTAAATAACACCAGAGGAAGGGAAATGGAATACATGAATAAAGAAAAAAAAGGAGCTAGACTGATTCCTAGTTGGGCTTGTTCTCTAAGTTGAATGAACAAAGAGCTCTACAAAGGTCAGCAATTTAATGAGTTGACAGCTTTGATAGCAAAACTGATCTGTGCTATGGAACTACATATCTCAAAAACTCAAGTGAAAGACTGTAAAAGAGGGAGGAGTTAACACACACGTTTATTTCTAAAGGTGCCAAAAGAATGTCCTACTGAAATGCAAGTTGAAACATTCTACTGGATATCATCAAGTTAAGGTACATATTTTGTTACTGAAATGTCATGTGGTTATTGACATTTCAATTGTAAATACATTACTAAGATATCCTTAGAATAGAATGTTTCTGCCAACTGCCATTTTAGAACTTTCTTAGGGAAAAAAAAGCCAAATGGGTAACTACAAATACTAACACATCAATCTACATTCATTGTAGACCATTAAACCAAAAGTATTTGTAGAAGGGGTGAGTTGTTTCTCTATATTGCCTGCAAGTAAGCTTTTGTTACTACAACAAAATACCTGAGACTTTTAACTTTTAAGAGAAGATATATATAGCTCACAATTTGTAGAGTTGATGCTACAGGTTTGGGCATTCCCAATTTATTGGCCTCTGGAAAGGCACATGGTGGTGATAGCACATTATGGGAGAACAGTTTGACAAAAATTAGAATGGAAACCATGTCCAAATATAAGCAGGAAGAAAGATGGGTGAGGCCAAATTTCTACTTACATAATGATCCTTGTGGTAGCCTGAGAACTACCTTATGCCCATGACCTAAAGTCCTACCCAAGTTCTCTACCTCCCGAAGTTCCACCACCTCCCAATGCCACTTCCCTAAGGACTAAACCTTTAATCACATTATATCCTTCAGGGACATTCAAATCATAGCATCCTCAAGTCTTCATTTCTACTCAGGCAACAATTTAAAACATGTACTTTTGTAAACTTTCTGGACCCACTCTTATACTTTGAGAACGAACAAGTGATATATTGTATATGAACAGTATATACATATACAATGTACATATGTTATATATAAAAAGTTTAGATTTTTAATAATCACTTATTTATTGTCAAAGAAATGTACAGAGGGGTTACAGTTACATATGTTAGGCCATGGATACATTTCTTGTACTGTTTGTTACCTCCTCCCTTATTCCCCCTTCCCACTGCCCCTTTCCCTCTCCCCCCATGAATTGTGCAATTAGTTTACACCAAATGGATTTGCAAGTATTGCTTTTGTAGTCATTTGTCTTTTTATCCTTTGTCTCTCGATTTTGATATTCCCTTTTACTTCCCTAGTTCTAATACCAGCATATGTTACTCAGATGAGATACAGTGATAGTGCGGGTACAACCACAGGAAAGGGAAACAAGAGGATCATCAACAAAAGAAGCTGTGGTTTCACATGGCTTACTGAAAGTAATTACAACAGTGATATAACAGTCGTTTCCATAATAACATGGAGTTCATTTTACCTAGCATCATCTTATGTGTTCATAAGGGCATAGCTACTGGGCTCTTGTGATTCTCTGCTGGAACTAGCCAAAAGCTGTGCTAATTATTCCCTATGAGGGAAACCACAGATTACATGCTTCTTTGGGTCTGGCTTCACTTCACTTATTATAATTTTTTCCAAGTCCTTTCATTTCCTTACGAATGGGGCAATGTCATTCTTTCTGTACATTTTCCTGATCCATTCATCTATGGAGGGGTATCTGGGTTGGTTCCATATTTTATTATGAAAAATTGCACTGCGATGAACATTGTTGTGCTGGTGGCTTTATTGTGTTCTTGTTTGTGGTCTTTTGGGTAGATGCCCAAAAATGGGGCTGCTGGGTCATAGGGGAGCTCTATGTTTAGCCTTCTGAGGAATCTCCATGCCGCTTTCCAGAGTGGCTGAACCAGTTTACCTTCCCACCAACTATCAAGTAGGGTTCTCTTTTGGCCACATCCCCTGCAACATTTATTATTGTTAGTTTTCTTGATAAAGGACATTCTTACTAGGGTGAGGTGGAATCTCAATTTTGTTCTGATTTGCATTTCTTTTATGGCCAGTGATGTAGAGCACTTTTTCATATGTCTCTTGGCCATTCTCATTTCCTCATCAGAGAATTCTCTTTTTAAGTTTTTAGCCCACTTGTTGAGGGGGTTGTTGGTTCTTTGCGGTTTTGTTTTGGAGGAATGTAATTTTTCTAGTTCTTCATATATTTTAGATATGAGGCCTTTGTCCATTGTATGGCTGGTAAAGATCTTTTCCCAATCTGTGAGCTTTCTTTCTGTTTATCTTGAGAGCTATGTCCTTTGCCCTGCAGAAGCTCTGCAGTTTGATGCAGTCCCATTTGTCCAACCTTTCTTTGATTTGTAGCACTTCTGGGCCTTTATTAAGGAAGGTTCATCCTGTGCCAAGGAGCCCAAGTGTTTCTACTACTCCTTCTTTTAATGGACCCCATAGACTCTACTCCCAAGCTCCTAGAGCTGATCCATAACTTTGGCAAAGTAGCAGGCTATAAAATAAACCCTCAAAAATCAATGGCATTTCTATATGCCAATGACCTGAAGATTGAGGCCAAAATCAGGAAAGCAACTTCTTTTGCAATAGTCTCAAAAAAACAAAAAATATCTAAGAATAACCTTAACCAAAGAAGTGAAAGACCTCTATGATGAGAACTTTTAAAAAAATGATAAATGAACTTAAGGCAGGACAAAGGACATGAAAAACCTCCCATGCTCTTGGATTTGGAGGATTAACATTGTCAAAATGGCAATATTGCCAAAGGCTATCTACAAATTCAATGCAATACCCACTAATATCCCAACCCCATTTTTAATTTTAGGTTTTTCTATCTATATAATTGTACAATTCTTCTATTCCAATTTGCTGTCTTTAGAGTTTGTATTGTATATAGAGATGCATTCAAACCCCAGTTCTGCCAGAGAGAGTGAGTGTGTGTGTGTGTGTGAGAGAGAGAGAGAGAGAGAGAAAGGGACAGAAAGAGAGAGAGACAGAGAGACAGAAAGATAGAGAGAGATCCATCTTATTCTTTTTCATCACTGCCTAGAATTCCATAGAATAGACATAATGCTATGTATAGTCACAATTATTCTCAAGGACATCTAGCTTACTCCAATTTGGCTCCCATTATAAACATAATTCCAGGGCTTAAAAGGCAAATTGAGTTTTAAGTAATATTCTCAAGCTAACGACAAAGCAATATGGAAAATTTGTTCCTTTTTTTTTCATTTAAAATCATTTTGGTCCCCGAAAAATTCTTTTGATTTATTTTTCACTGTTTGACTTTAATTAAATGGAGATAATTATAAGAGAAAATCATTGGAGACAAAACTCTGAAAATATGTAAATCTTTACAAATGACATGATTTCCAAAACTCCCTGTTAAGTCTTAAATGTTACGATTCTGATGAGCCACTTTGTATGAACAGTGAGATAATGTTCCCAGAAAATGGGCTTTAGCATTAAATAAAAATATATTTGAAACTCAATTATAACCAATTTTATTCTCTATTATTTTATGTGTGTGTGTGACTAAGGGATACTCATCTGTAGAATATGAATATTAACACTAATAAACTAGTATTACCCACCTTCATTTGTTTTTAGAAGGAATAAAAAATGATGTCTTTGACACAAAGAATATCTAAAACACTAGGCCCCTCCTAAAAATGATTCAAATTTATGAATTTTTACAAATGTTTCTACTACATGTTTAGTAACAGGTTAAGTATTAATATTGGTCAAGTAAAATCTGTCTAAAGAGTTATTTTCCAATAAGTAGATCTACAGCCACTAACAGAAAAGAAATTACCATGACCATTCACTGTTTGTAAAACCGATTACTAGACTGGTATAAATATGGACTGCAGTATAAACTTCCCAAAATGTAGTTCACATGCTAGTAACATCACTCCTAGATTATGGGAAATTTATTTGAATCTTATCCCAGGCTTCCTTAGCCAGTACTTGCAAGTGTTGAGCCCAGCAGTAAGTGTATCAACGCAGACCCTGTCAAACTTAATGTGTGCTGAAAGTGTTTATCATAAGCTTTGCATAATACAGTGAGAGATGCTATGCATTTCATGAAATGATTTACAGCCTCATAGATGAAATACATCCACACAGGACATTTTCAAAAGATCAAGTGAAGTGGTGAACATTTTAATGACAGAGAAATAAATATAGATACATGCATTTTAATTGCCAAATATCTCTCTACATTAGTCTGTTACCTGTGCTTCCTTTGACCCAGGTTTGGGAAATGACTTTCTTACTAAGTTTTTTCAGATGTTGATCATCTAGCTGAGAGCTTAAATCTGGAAGTGTCTTTAGCATATTCCACACAGTGTTGTGTTCATGTCTTGTTCTGTGGACGGGCCTTAAAAAGAAAAGATTATCAATTCAGAGACTAAAAAATCTTATACACTTTTTAAATATTTTTGTCTCCAATTTTGTGTCTTCTTTCTTTAAAAGTTGCTTAATGAGAACTATAATGATATTCTAATTTGTCTAATTAGTCAACTAGAAGAGTGTGTTCTCTTTAAGATCTATCTTCATGGTACTTTAAACTAGGAAATAACCTAGTACCTTTATCCTATCTTAACTGAGAACTAGGTACTTCACTTGATGTCTTTTACTAGTAGTAATTATCATTATAAAGACCTTTTATAGACAAGTAGAAAATACTACTGTTGTTACTGTTTATTGTCAATTCTTAATAATATTTAAATGCTACTAAAGTTAATTCAAACTGTAATTTAACATTTTTAGAAAGCTTAATGTATAACATCAAATATACTGTAGATTTATCAAAGAAGTTATATTTACTGTTACTTTTGTTTGTATGTTTGTTTTTGACAAAGTCTTATGCAAGATATAGCCCAAACTTGTCTCAAAATCCTGATCTTCCTGCCTCAGCCTGGCATATGCTCTGATTAAATACATGTGCCACAATGCCTAGTCCTATTTAATCTTTAAAACCATTATTTAGTATATATAACATGATAGGCAATATATGAAATTTATTTTAGTCTAAGTTTTCAAAAGGTTATCTTTGCTTTCACACAGGTCATTACTAATGTCCAGCACTTACAAAAGAAATCTAATGTAAAAATGAATCCACCCCACTAAACATGTAGTTTTACAAGTATTCTGTCAGTTTATACATCATATCCTGTTGGCCTCTCTGATATCTCTTGTGGTAAGTGTGGTAAAACAAGCCAGGCTGTAATTCCAATTTTATGGAAAACAGAGATAGGAAGAACTCATTCATACTGGCCTCAAGTAAAATTGCAAAACTCATTCTGAAAATTAAAAACTGAAGTAAAACAGGGCTGGAAGAATAGGATAAGTGGCAGAATACTTATGCAGCAAGCACAAAGCACTGCCATTCAAGCCTCAGTAGTGTCAAAAAAGAAAATAAAAAAATGTATCAGCAAATGTCTAACATTTTTTTATTTTGTCATAAAATAATATGAAAATGGAAAACATTATATATATAGTAAAACATAAGTTGTTGGAACAGGAGAGTCTGATTGAGAACTCTGTACACATAAAGGAACACGTTGAAATGAAATCCCCTTATACAACTAGAGAAGATAATAATTTAAAGACAAACATTAGCAGATCAAGTGCTTAGGAAACTTGCTACTTCATAGAAAGCACTCCAAAAGAGCCAGAAAATCACTATTACATATGTGTGGTATTGACACCATGTCTTACTGAATAAAGTGGACCAATTCTCAAGCACTGATCAAAGAGAATAGAAAGAATTCAAACACCCAAAGTATTGTAAAGCCAAGTGTTTAATACTTCCCTTTAGCCTCCCTTTAAGGGAGAGACAGGAACAGCAAAAACAAACATGGAAAGATTTTAAAACAATGTCTAGAACATAATTTTTCTTTAGGAACTAGGATATCAAAAAAACAAAACACAAATTAAAGTTTACTTTGTTTTACTGGATTTTTGCCATAGAAGAATCCCAGTGAAGGGGCTGAGAATATGGCCTAGTTTCAAGAGTGCTTGCCTCGTATACATGAAGCCCTGAGTTCGATTCCCCAGCACCACATATATAGAAAATGGCCAGAAGTGGCTCTGTGGCTCAAGTGGCAAAGTGCTAGCTTTGAGCAAAAAAGAAGCCAGGGACATAGCTCAGGCCCTGAATCCCAAGCTCCAGGACTGGCAAAAAAAAAAAAAAAAGAATCCCAGTATTGTGTTTTCAATTTTGTTGCTGTTGTTGTTTGGCTGGTTTTATGTTTGTGTCAATACCAGATTTTTAACTAAAGGTTTCAGACTTGCTATAGGGGCAGGCTATGGCTGAGCAATGCTTTTAGTTCTTTTTATTTTGCACTGGTGATTTTGCAAGGTTTTACTTTTTGCCCGACTTTTACTTGGATTGAGATTCTCCTATTTATGCTTCCCTATAGCTAGAAAAACAAATACGCAACTAACACCCATATTTCTTCCATTAGGATGGAATCTTTTTTTTTTTTTTTTTTTTTTTTTTTTTTTTTTTTTTTTTTTGGCCAGTCCTGGGCCTTGGACCCAGGGCCTGAGCACTGTCCCTGGCTTCTTCCCGCTCAAGGCTAGCACTCCGCCACTTGAGCCACAGCGCCGCTTCTGGCCGTTTTCTGTATATGTGGTGCTGGGGAATCGAACCTAGGGCCTCGTGTATCCGAGGCAGGCACTCTTGCCACTAGGCTATATCCCCAGCCCGAATCTTTTTTTTTTAAATTAAATTGCAAAAGGGGAACAGTTACATAATAAGGTAGTACATTTCTTGTGATATCTTCCACCCTCATTTTTCTTTCCCTTCCCTAGATCAGGTAGAATCAGGTGGAATCTTATAAACATTTTTGCCTCAACTGGACAAAAATAGCAATCTTCCTGATTTCATCCTCTAGTTGCTTTTGTCTCCTAAAGAAGTTCTAATTCACTGGACTTGTAAACCAAAAGATAATGAGCAGCAATTCTTACTTATCTTGGAAGTTACACACTTCCGAGTGTCCTTGCTAAATTTGTTCATTGGCATAAGAAATAAGAGAAAACCTTCCAGATTATTAAACATATTCAAGCAAGGGGCCAATGACTCATACCTTTAATCTGGGCTACTTAGGCTTAGATCTGAGAATAATGGTTCAAAGCCAGTGAATAGGAAAGTCCTGAGGTTCTTATTTCCAATTAACCTCAAAAGGCCAGAAGAGGAGTTGTTAGTTAAATAGTAGAGGGCTAGCCTTGAGTACAAAAGGTCGGAACAGTGCCAAGCCCAAAGTTCAAGCTCCAACACTGGGGGGGGGGGGGGGAGGAGGAGAGGAAGGGAGAAAGAAAAGAGAAAGAAAAAGAAGGGAGGGAGGGAGGGAGGGAGAGAAAGAGAGAGAAGAAGAAAAAAGAAAAGAAAGGGAAAACATAAAAGGAAAGGAAAGAAAAAACATATTTAAGATCTGATTTTAAATCTGCTAACACTCTTAGGATAAAGATGTTTTTTCATCATTTTACAAAACAGTATTATTGGTATCAATCTATGACTTCAATGTGGTTCCATTTCCTCCTTTTAATTAGTGTGATTTTTTTTTTTTCAAGATCTAGGCTCTTCCAGGTTCTACAATAGAGCATTGTGTAAGATGAGAGCAACAACTAGTATCTCTGTGGTTTTTAAGCTAACAGACTAGATTGATGGAAAAAAAGTTGTGTCCTACCAGGTCCTTAACTTCATGAAATAGTAACAGATAAAACTTTCATCTTTGTGTTTTGGTGACAAAATGAGTGTTAGTTTGGGAAGAAAATGTATATTCATAGGTGTAAACTGAGCAGAAATATACTACAAAAGATATTCTAACTGTCCACAAATGATTTCCCTTGTTTCCAAGTTTTTGGATGGAAGCCATTTGCAAGGTACTCTTGTGGTCATGTGACTGACTTCTATCCAATGAGAAGTGAAGAGACATGTGAAGCATGGCTTATTACATGATCAACTTTTATAACATTCCACTTGAGAATTATAAAATTCCACTTGCACATAAGAAGAATACATACATTCATCTGTTAGATGTAAAAAAAATCATACATGTATGCATATGTATATATGTGTATATATGTGTATATGAAAATACATCAAGATACATGGAAAATATGTATACACATCTGTATCCTTGGACAAGACATCTCTATTTAGAAATCACCTTGTTAGAAAATCTTGGAAACATATTTCTCCATTCTAACTCAGAAATCAGCTTTTTTTTCCCCCTCACACCAATGTTCAGATCAACATAGAGGTAGGAACCTTTAGTTTCTCAACTGTGAGACATCTCCTGTGTTTGTGCTAGTCCACTTGTCCCTTGAGTAGAATATCATTCAGTGACAGAGGAGGAATGAAACAAAGCAATTGGTGCTTTCTGCAGTCTTAGACCTTTGTGTATGCCATGTTTGTAAGAGATTAAAGGCCTCACTGGTAACTTCGCGGTAGATGGGGTGCTTTGCTATTCTGTCACCTGCTGCTCAGCCTTCTTTATGTCTGGATGTCTGCTAAACTGCGGAATGTTCTTCGTCACTTTCCTATGTTTTAGCTTACTATTCTTTAATATTCTGATCAGCAACTCCAGTGATTGATTTAACTACTGCACAAAATTCTGTCAGATACTGTGCTAGATATTTGAAGACTATATTATTGATGAAAACAGTGGTTGCCTGTCCCAATATATAAACTGTCTGCCTTCTTTCTGAATTCTACTTTATGACTTGTTCTAGCTTTTCTTGGTTGACAATATCTTAAGCAAAATTTTGTTATCATTTCATTTTCAAAATGGTATATATCGTGTATTTTCTGTGATATACAGGCACATCAGTATTAAACTCAGGGCCTTCTGCTCATGTCTAGTGATTTGCCACTTGAGCCATTACTTTTGTCTGGTATTTCACTGGTATTCCTTACTAAAGGAATAAAGGTTTCTAACATTTATCTGCCCAAGCTAGCTTTGAACCACATCCTCAGATGTCAGCCTTCTAAGTAGCTAGGATTACAGGTATGAACCACTAGTGACTAGATAGATGTATTTACTATTTTAAATATGAGCCATTGACCATGCAATCTAAGTTGGATTTCTGTTGACAATGCAATACAATGATTGTCAGTCAATGAACATGAGCCATTATTTCTATTTTTTGATCATCTTTACTTTCAATGTTTTTATACATTTTAACAAGTCTTATACTTGTCCCTCCAATTCATTTATAAGTATCTTAAGTTTGGGGGGATATTCTAAATATAAAAAACGTCTTACTGGAAGGTTTATATTTGGCAATGGCTACATAATATTTATATTTGAATTGATCCTGTACATTATAACTTGATAGACTTTTTTATTACCTACTAGATACCTAAGGACTTCACTGTTTTTGGAACACTTTGAGTTTTTCTTCCAGGTAACTTTTATGTTTTATCTCATGATCAATTTTCCGGGCTGGCTGGGAATATGGCCTAGTGGTAAAAGTGCTTGCCTCGTATACATGAAGCCCTGGGTTTGATTCCTCAGCACCACATATATAGAAAAAAGCTGGAAGTGGCACTGTGGCTCAAGTGGCAGAGTGCTAGCCTTGAGCAAAAAGAAGCCAGAGACAGTGCTCAGGCCCTAAGTCCAAGCCCCAGGACTGGCAACAAAAACAAAAACAAAAACAATTTTCCAGGCTGGAATATCCACTATAATGCTGAATAGAAGAGGACCAATAACATTCTTTTGTTTTCTTTTTTTTTCTTATTTGTCAAAGTGATGTACAGAGAGGTTACAGTTTCATAAGTTAGGCCTTGGGAACATTTCTTGTACTGTTTGTTACCTCCTCCCTCATTCCCCCTTCCCACTCCCCCTTTCCCTCTCCCCCCATGAATTGTGCAATTAGTTTACACCAAATGATTTGCAAGTATTGCTTTGGAGTCGTTTGTCTTTTTATCCTTTGTCTCTCGATTTTGATATTCCCTTTCACTTCCCTAGTTCTAACACCAGCATATACAGTACCCAGGGTACTCAGATGAGATACAGTGATAGTGCGGGTACAACCACAGGAAGGGGAAACAAGAGGATCATCAACAAAAGAAGCTGTGGTTTCACATGGCTTACTGAAAGTAATTACAACAGTGATATAACAGTCGTTTCCATAATAACATGGAGTTCATTTTACCTAGCATCATCTTATGTGTTCATAAGGGCATAGCTATTGGGCTTTTGTGATCCTCTGCTGGAACTAGCCTAAACCTATGCTAGTTATTCCCTATGAGGGAAACCACAGATTCCATGCTTCTTTGGGTCTGGCTCACTTCACTTATAATTTTTTCCAAGTCCTTCCATTTCCTTACGAATGGGGCAATGTCATTCTTTCTGATAGAAGCATAAAATTCATTGTGTATTTGTACATTTTCCTGATCATTCATCTATGGAGGGGTATCTGGGTTCCATATTTTACTATGACAAATTGTGCTGAGATGAACATTGTTGTGCTGGTGGCTTTAGTGTGTTCTTGTTTGTGGTCTTTTGGGTAGATGCCCAAAAATGGGGCTGCTGGGTCATAGGGGAGCTCTATGTTTAGCCTTCTGAGGAATCTCCATGCCGCTTTCCAGAGTGGCTGACCAGTTTACCTTCCCACCGACTTTGAAGTAGGGTTCCCTTTTGGCCACATCCCCTCCAACATTTATTATTGTTAGTTTTCTTGATAAAAGACATTCTTACTAGGGTGAGGTGGAATCTCAATGTTGTTCTGATTTGCATTTCTTTTATGGCCAGTGATGTAGAGGGCTCCTTGGCACAGGATGGAACTTCCTTAACAAAGACCCAGAAATGCTACAAATCAAAGAAAGGATGGACAAATGGAACTGCATCAAACTGCAGAGTTTTTTCAGGGCAAAGGGCATAGCTCACTAGATAAACAGAAAGCCCACAGATTGGGAAAAGTTCTTTACTGGTCATATAATGGACAAAGGCCTCATTCCTAAAATATATGCAGAACTAAAAAAATTAAATTCCTCCAAAACAAAACTGCAAAGAACCAACAGCCCCCTCAAAAAGTGGGATAAAGACTTAAAAAGAGATTTCTCTGATGAGGAAATGAGAATGGCCAAGAGACATAAGAAAAAGTGCCATTAAACATGCTTGTTTTTTGCTGATCTTAAGGGGAAAAAAATTAAACATTGCTTTTGCAACATTCACTCTGAGTTTTTCATTGATAGGCTTTATCAGATTGAGGAAGTCACCTTTTGTTACTATGTTGGCTAAATGTTTATTTTACTTTTGCCCTCAATTTCTAGCCTTCTAGATGATTGTGGGCTTTTTCCTTTTCTTTGTATGATGAATATGCTATATTATATTAGTTGTTTTTTAGTTGGTAGGTTAACCTTGTGTTATAGAGGTAACTCTCACATAGTTGTGGTGGATAACATGTTATACCTATTTGTGGATTCTATTTGGCATTTTCTTGATGAGAGCATTTGATCTTATATTTATAAAATATTGCTTTGTAGTTTTTTTCTTGTAATTTTTATGCTTTGCATATAAGAATAATCATAAAATTATGGATCATTATCCTTTCTACAGTTCATAAATTTCGTGAAGGATTTTTTTTATCAATTTCTCTTTAAAGGACTGGCAGAAATTTCTAGTGAAGCCACTTATGAGTAGAATTGTCTTTATAAGAAGAGTTCTTTTCTTTAAGTCTTGGAATAAGTCTCTATTTTATTTAGTCAGATTGGTATTTTATTTTCTTTAGGAATACGTCTTTCATTTGTAAGGTAAGTTGATAATGACATAGTGTTTCATAAGATTCCATTCTGAAGTTTTTATTTTTTAAATGTTATTCCATTTATATGTTCAGTAAGTCACATTTACAGCTCTTTATAGACCCAATTCTAACTTAAGGTCAAAGAGAAAATATTAATATATCCCAAGTATTTCTAGAAATTTATTGGGGAATAAGATATTCCAGAATTTTTTTCTAGAGGCCAAGGTAAACATTGGCTCTGATCATCAATGTGGGATGGCAATTTCTGCATGTCACTGTCATGTTTACCTTCTATCACTCATGCTAAACTGAATTCCTCACTGCTTCTTGCTAGAGGTAGATATGATCTGAACTTTGCAAAACTTTTGGAAATCTGCTGACTTTTCTTGATAAGCTAACTCTTAATAATTCTTGCTGACATAAAGAAATAAAACCACTTCCAATGGAGGCATTTTAGTATTGTACTTTAGGTTCTCCTTTCAACAAATTTATCTCCATTCCAGGGGCAGGATTTAACTGTGTCCTTGTGGCAGTGGTTACAGTAATAGTTTGTCTGCATGTGCTGAAAATTGTGTTGAAACAATGTAACCAACCTATATAAGAGAACTCATAAGCAAAGCTATTAAATGTAGGTAGGATGCTTATCAGTAAAACAGTAAATCAGAACACTGAGGTAAAAATGTGAAGAGAAAGTAATTATGGAGAATGCTATAAGAAGCAATTTTTAAATAAGACCAAAGGTTTTTGTTTTGTTTTGTTTTGGCCAGTCCTGGGCCTTGGACTCAGGGCCTGAGCACTGTCCCTGGCTTCCTTTTTGCTCAAGGCTAGCACTCTGCCACTTGAGCCACAGCGCCACTTCTGGCTGTTTTCTGTATATGTGGTGCTGGGGAATCGAACCCAGGGCCTCATGTATACGAGGCAAGCTCTCTCGCCACTAGGCCATATCCCTAGCCCCAAGACCAAAGGTTTTAATATATTGAAGAGCACATATTAACAATGACTTAGAAATTAGAATGTTAAAAATTACTGAGTGACAAGTAAATTATGTCCTTAACACTTCTGTCTGAGTGTATATGAATATAAACACATCTAAATCCTACATTTCAGATCTTTTGGATAAATTTATAAAACAGAAAGGAAAAAACGTACTATTATCTCACTTGAAACAAAGCCAAAATATTTCATGTAAAAAGACATACATGAGAGCACTAGTCAAAATACTAAAACTTTAAAAAGAGCATTTATGAATAAAGAAATAGTTAAAGTGCTTCATTGCCATAAAGGGTATCATCTAGCTTATTAAAGATGTCAGGGGAATAATGCAAAATTTCATGTGGAAACAGAAACCCACTATATAGTTGGCATGCTACTAGGAACACATTTACATAATTGTAAATATATTAAAACACTTATCCCAAGAACAAGAACAAGTTGTTTTATCCCCCAGTTCCCTGAATCATCCATCCTCTCCCTTCATCTAAGAAAACGGTATATGAAGTTCCAGATAAAATGCTCATTTTCCTTTTTATCTTATCAACTAAATTATCTTGCGAACTGTGTCTAAGTAAAGATGCTAGTCACTCTGTATGTAGAAAATTTGCACAATGATATTTAATGTAGGACACCTGAACTATTTAGTGTGAAGCAATACTAGAAATTATGTGAAGGAAAACTTCCTGTTCTGTTGCAAACATACAGAAACTAAAATAATTAAAGCAAGAGTAATTCTGAAAACAAGTAAGATATCATCCCAGGAGAATTGCCAAAGTCCAATGAAGAGCTCTAAGAATGAAAATAAACTGCATTATTTGTCTTATTCAATGACCATCCAAGGCTAAAGAATTAAATCTCTAGCTCTTGTCATGAAACCACCAATTTTGTTTGTTTGCTTTTGGTACTGGTTTGGGGACTTCAACTCAGAGGCTGAGTGCTGTCCCTGAATGTTTTTACTCCAATCTGGAAGTGCTCTACTGCTTACACGCAGATCCACTTTTGCCTTTTTGTTAGTTAATTTGGAGGTAAGAGTCTCACAGACTTCCTTTCCAGGGCTAGATTTAACTCATGATTCTCAGATTTCAGCCTCCTGAGTAGCTAGGATTACAGACTTGAGCCACTGGCATATGGCAAAACAATTAGTTTCTAACTGGAAATGAAGATATATAAGGAAAAATAATGTCCATATATCCACACTACTGTCAAATTAAATAGAGATTACTTTATTCTGCCTTGCAATTATGAGTAGAAGCTATGAAGATGTCAATTTTTTTCTAATTAAACTGTAAAACCATAACACAGGTCTTCAGGGAGAGACAATTCAAGTATTAGGTTGCTGTCCAAGTGCTCCTGCTGTTTCAGTTCATACTTGCTTTAAATATTGGTCAAAAGTAAACACCTAAAACAAAAATACAAACTAATAAAAACCTACATTTCATTTGCCATAAAAAACTCAAGAATCCTCTAATATCTTTGAATAGCTGGAAGAAGCTTAGTTTCTCCCAGTAATTTCTTATTGGTTTCCATTTTCCCTGAATGATTAATCTGTTTTAATTGTAGACATCATGCTAAAACACTTGCCTAGCAAGCTCCAGGATCTGAGTTCAATCCCCAGTAGTGCCAATTTTTTCTGCATTCATTGAGACGATTATATGATTCTAGCCTTTAGTTATGTTAATGTGCTTTGTTGTGCTTATTGCTTTACCATACTTCAGAGCTATCGTAACAGAAATAGCGTGGTAATGGCACAAAATTTTGCATGAAAAATGCACTGAAACAGACTGGATGACTCAAAAATATACCTTTATAGCTTCAGCCCTCTGATATTTGTTCAAGGCCAAAAAAATGTTGAAAAAGGATTGATTATTAAACAAATGGTATTGGGAAAACTGGACATGCATTAACCAAAGTCAAACTGGAACCCTTTCTGTATCTTTGTACTAATAATCAACTCAGAATGGATCAGAGACCTCAACATAAGATCTGAAATCTTGAAACTACCACAGAATGAAGTAACAGAAACATTAAATCTTATTGACCCAGGCGGGAAATTTTTGAATAGATTTCCAGGGCCTCAGCAATTGGAGAGAGAATTGAAAAATGGAATTACATCAAGCTAATATGTCTCTGCAGAGCAAAGGACACAATAACTAAGCTAAAAAGACAGCTTACAAAATGGGAGAAGTTCTGTCCCAGCTATATGTCACAGAAGGACCAATATCAACAATGTATGAGAAATTGAAAGAACTAAGCCCTCAAAGAATCAAAAAACTCATTTATTTATTTATTTGTTTGTTTATTTATTTGTTTATTTATTTAATTTTTATTGACAAACTGATGTACAGAGAGGATACATTTTCATACGTTAGGCATTGGATACATTTCTTGTACTGTTTGTTACCTCATCCCTCATTCCCCCTCCCCCTCCCATTTTCCCTCTCCCCCCATGAGTTGTGAAATTAGTTTACACCAAATGGATTTGCAAGTATTGCTTTTGTGGTCGTTTTCTTTTTGCTTTGTGTCTCTCGATTTTGGTATTCCCTCTCAGTTTCCGATTTCTAATACCAGTATACATGGTTTCCAATGTACTCAGATAAGATAAAGAGATAGTGCAGGTACAACCACAGGAAAGGGATACAAGAGGATCATCAATAATAGATGCTATGGTTTCACATGGCTTACTGAAAGTAATTACAAGAGTCATATAACAGTCATTTCCATAACATGGAGTTCATTTCACTTAGCATCATCTATGTGTTGATAAGGGTATAGCTATTGGGCTCTTGTGATCCTCTGCTTTAACTAGCATAAACCTGTGCTAATTATTCCCTATGAGGGAGACCATAGAGTCCATGTTTCTTTGGGTCTGGCTCACTTCACTTAGTATAATTTTTTCCCAAGTCCTTTCACTTCCTTACAAATGGGGCAATGTCATTCTTTCTGATAGAGGCATAAAATTCCATTGTGCATATGTACCACATTTTCCTGATCCATTCATCTATGGAGGGGTATCAGGGTTTGTTCCATATTCTAGCTATGAGAAATTATGCTGCGATGAACATTGTTGTGCTGTTGGCTTTAGTGTGTTCTTGTTTGTGGTCTTTTGGGTAGATGCCCAAAAGTGGGTCTGCTGGGTCATAGCAGAGCTCTATGTTCAGCCTTCTGAGGAATCTCCCTCCATAAGGCTTGCCAGAGTGGCTGAACCAGTATACATTCCCACCAACAATGAAGTAGGGTTCCCTTATGGTCACATCCCCTCCAACACTTGTTATTGTTAGTTTTCTTGACATAAGACATTCTTAATAGGGTGAGATGGAATCTCAATATTGTTTTGATTTGCATTTCTTTTATGGCCAGTGATGTAGAGCACTTTTTCATATGTCTCTTGGCCATTCTCATTTCCTCAACAGAGAAGTCTCTTTTTAGGTTTTTAGCCCACTTGTTGAAGGGGCTATTGGTTCTTTGAGGTTTTGTTTTGGAGGAATGTAATTTTTCTAGTTCTTCATATATTTTAGATATGAGGCCTTTGTCCATTGTATGGCTGGTAAAGATCTTTTCCCAATCTGTGGGCTTTCTGTTTATCTTGCGAGCTATGTCCTTTGCCCTGCAGAAGCTCTGCAGTTTGATGCAGTCCCATCTATCCATCCTTTCTTTGATTTGTAGCATTTCTAGGTCTTTGTTAAGGAAGTTCCATCCTGTGCCAAGGAGCCCAAGTGTTTCTCCTACTCCTTCCTTTAGTGTTTCCAGTGTATTTGTTTTAATTTCAAGGTCTTTGATCTATTTGGAATTGATTTTGGTGCAGGGTGATAGATCATAATTCTAAATGGTGAGAAACTACAGCCATTCCCCTTCTCTTCAACATAGTACTAGAATTCCTAGCCAGAGCAATTAGGCAAGAAGAAAAAATAAAGGGGATCCAAATAGGAAAAGATGAAGTTAAACTTTTCTCTCTTTGCAGATGACATGATCCTATACCTAAAGAACCCCATAGACTCTACTCCCAAGCTACTAAAGCTGATCCAAAATGTTCACAAAGTTGCAGGATATAAAATAAACCCTCAAAAAACAATGGCCTTTCTATACCCTAATTACCCGAATGCCAAGGCTGAAATCAGGAAAGCAACTCCTTTTGCAATAGCTTCAAAAAACATAAAATGCCTAGGAATAACCTTAACCAAAGAAGTCAAAGACCTCTATGATGAGAACTTTAAAAACATGAAAAACGAAATTAAGGCAGAACTAAGGAAATGGAAAAACCTCCCATGCTCCTGGATTGGGAGGATTAATATAATGAAAATGGCAATATTGCCAAAGGCTATCTACAAATTCAATGCAATACCCATTAATATCCCAACACCATTTTTTAATGAAATAGAGGAAGCAATCCAGAAATTCATATGGAACAGTAAAAGACCCAGAATAGCACAACAATCCTAAGCAGAAAGAACAGTGCTGGAGGAATTACAATACCAAACTTCAAGCTGTATTATAAAGCTATAGTAATAAAAACAGCTTGGTATTGGCACCGGAACAGGCCTGAAGACCAATGGAACAGAATTGAAGACCCAGCAGAAATGAACCCACAGAACTATGCCTACTTAATCTTTGGTAAAGGAGCTAAAACAATAGTCTGGAAGAAAGATAGCCCCTTTAACAAATGGTGCTGGCAAAACTGGTTCAACACATGCAACAAACTAAAACTAGATCCTTATATATCAAACAACTAATTTAACAAATTGGTAAAGGACCAAATTATTGACTTCTTGGGCAAAGTAAAAATGGTTAATTGGTACATAAAGAAATGCTCAACATTTTTAGCCATGAAAGAAATGCAAACAGTACTGAGATGTATCTCACTCCAGTGAAAATGGCCATCACCAAGAAAAGGAACAGTAAATGCTGGCAGAAATATTGAAGAAAGGAATTCTTAGATGCTGCTCATGGGAATGTAAACTACTTCAAACACTCTGGAAAGCATTTTGGAAACACCTCCAAAAACTACACATAGATCCAGTTATACCACTTTAGGGCATTTATACAAAAGATTACAAGTAAGAAAGTCCATTTGCAGATACATGTTCACAGATATATTCATTGCCATAACCAAGTTATTGCAACTTCAAATGAACAAATGAATCAAGGAAATGGAAATGTAGTGTGTGTGTGTGTGTGTGTGTGTGTGTGTGTGTGTGTGTGTGTATGAAACTTTATTTATCCACCAGGAAAAATATCACTTCATTTGCAGAGAAATAAATGGACCTGAAAATAAAATAATGTTAAGTGAAACCAGGCTCAGAGAGTCAAAGGACACATGTTTTCTCTCATGTGTAGAAGTTTTCTCTGATATGTGGATTAAATTATTAAGCATTTGCAAACATGCAGGATCACATGTATACAAGCACAAATATATTACTGAAGTTCATATACACAGAGGAGGATTGCAATGGTGTTACTTATAGTTTAATACAATGAATACTAAGACGAAACATGTTGTTGGTAGGGGGAGGTCAATAGGACAGAGGACAAATGGAGAAGACAAGCTGAGAAAATGTAATCATACTATTCAAAGTACAGCTAAGTGCTTGTGGCTCATACCTGTAATCCTAGGTACTCAGGAGATCTGAGTGAGGATCACAGTGCAAAGCCAGCCAGGTCAGGAAATTCCATGATACTCTTACCTCCAATTAATCACTCAAAAGCAAGAAGTGGAACTGTGGCTCAAAGTGGTAAAGCACTAGCCTTGAATGAAAAAGCTCAGGGAACATTGCCCAAACCCTGAGTTCAAGCCCCACAATGACAAAATAAATTTAAAAAACCAACATTTTAGACCAGATGAAGATGAAACATGTTAATTCTGTTCACATTTTATGGAATAGAATGAATTGTATGCCAATCATATGCCAATTCACAGGGAGCAGAAATTGTACTCACCATAACCTCAGAAGTACAGTATTGTATAAATTGAGAATTGCAAGTATTGTAATAATTGAGAATTGGTGAATTGTTATTTCCAACCTTTCACATGCTTGCTAAACTGATATGTGAAAAAAGGTCCCCAGTATCTCAGCACAGAGATGAAGGCCTATAATCTTGGCTACTTGGAATGCAGAGGCAGGAGGATCTCTAATGCCAAGCAAAAGGTAGTTAAACTCTCTCAAAAACAAAAGTTGGGTGCTATCCCTGTAACCCTAACTATGTAGGAGGCTGAGATCTGAGGATCATGGTTCAAAGCCATCCTAGGCAGGAAATTCCATGAGGCACTTATCTCCAATTGACCACCTGAAAGCCATAAGTGGAGCTGTGGCTCAAAATGGTATAGTGTTAGCATTGTGCAAAAGGGCTCAGAGACAGCACACAGACCCAGAGTTCAAGCCCCAGGGCTGACATAAGAAATAATTCAATGCATATATGTGAAAATAGAACCAGGTAACTTGAAGAGATGTGTGGGATTTAAAAAGATAAAAAGATCAGAAAAAGGGGTAACACTGATCAAAATGAATTGAGCTTACAAATTGGCATATTGGATTGAAATCTCTTTGTGTTAATAGCCAAAGGTAATTTTTTAAAAAGAGAAAAGAAAATATATATCTAGGAAATCTTCAAGGGTCTGCAAAAGGATGAATACAAATTTGTTGATAGGCTTTGTAGTTTAAACTGTGGGCTAAGGAATATAATTCAGTGTCAGTGTTTGCCTAAAATGCCTAAGGTTCTGAGTTTGACTAATGTTGGGGTCCATCTTCCCCCCTAGATCGAAGGGGCTTGATGCACCTCCCCCAGCCCATGGGGAATGTGGCCCTGCTACCCCCTCTAGATTGGAATCCAGAGAAACCGGTTGGGCCAACAGCCCTCCAACCTGCCAGCCAGCCGGCCGCCCACCAACCCCGTCTGGGTTCGGTGGGCTCAAGTGACATTAGCCCTTGGGGGTCACGTGACAGCTCTTGGCTTATCGGAATCCTGGCCAACCCCCTTCCTTCGAATCATCTCCCCTTGTCCTTCCCTCAATAAAGTTAGTTCGCTCTCAGAAGCCTACTCCGTGGTCTATGTACGCTAGCTCCCAGGGAAGGATAGCGGCCACATTACCACGTAGGTCACGCGCACGCCAGGCCGGAGTGACCCCTACGTCTCACTCTAACTTACCTGCAGATCGAGGATTAGGGGAGAGGACGATACGGAGGGTAATAAGAGAGAAAGAAATAAGCATCCGAGCCGGGTCAGAGGAAAAACCCCAACAGACTAATAGCGTTAAAAAGTGTGTGTGTGTGTGTGCACGTGTGTTAAGCTTCCTTAACTTACCACTTCTTAAAGTCTAGTTACTAAATAAATTATTCAATAAGCATATTGTAGCAGTAATCAATCTGGATCAGACACAAAAATCAGTTGGAATAAGAAAATTTAGAAAGAGAACAAAGAGCGAAGTAATTTCATAAGTCCGAATCAGAAAACATGAAGAACATGGTTCAGATTCACAACTTTGACAAAATGGTACAAATGAAAGCACAGGTAGGAGCCAGAATACCTTGGAGTCTCTTACATTTGGGCTGTATCTGTCACTGACGGAATTACCTTAAATAATCAACACATGAATGCCTGAAAGATACAAAACACTTACTGTAATTTGAGAGCCTAATGGTTAAGATACATGAACATTTTCAGAAACTGCACAGCTAAAATGCCTAGGCCTTAGCAAAGATATAACACTTGAGCAAATGATCTGTGAACCACAGATTACGATGATTGAAAAATAGACCTAAAATTGTTCACTAAAATTACATGATGCACACATGGATGCTCTTGGACTACTTTAATAGTTTTGTAAGCACCCTTTATGACAGCTTTACAATTATTTAAAAACTGCTAAAAATGTGATTGCACTGCCCAATATCATTTTTTCTATTTCTCCTTGTTTCCTACAGATTTTTAAGCAATAAAATTATTTTCCTAGACTCTAGTGTGCCGTGGAAATACTTCTTGAACCATTATTCATTAATATGCATATCACCTTCTGTCTGACTTCTCATTTGAATTGCCTAATCAGTCAAGGATGAATGAACAGAATAACAATTGATTTTATTTGATCATCCAAATTCATATGACAAATGCTGAACATTATCAGCTTTTCCAGCAATTGGGCTTAGTCATTTATGCAGGGGGCATAAGAGGAACTGCACAATTGATTTTTCTTTGTTATTCTTTTATACTAGCTAATTTACCTCTTTATATTTCAGAGATTTAAAAATAAAACTACTCAGAGGACATAAAACTAGATTATTAATTTTAATATATTAGCATATATTATTTGTAGCAAGGGGTTATTAGTCTCAGCTCCATTCATATAGTATATGCTGATCAAAATCAGCTTTCCATGTCTTTCCCTCATCTCCCATTATTCAATCTGGAAACAGTTTCAGAAGGCTTCATTTTGTGATTTTTCACATGTATGTGTATAAGGATATACATATTAAAACAATTCGTTGACCGTAGTTAACCTAATTTATCTTCCCTTTCATTCTTTAGCATTTTCTGATATCCACACCTCAACATAATTTGTTTTACTTTCTCTGTGACTTAATTTTTCTCAGCATTTATTAATTATACAAAGGGATTTCACCATGATAATTGTTATTTTTAATTATTACCTCTTCTTGATTGAAGAGGAAGAATGGGCTCTTTCTTGTGAAGAAAAAGGACTTAGAAGATATAATGCACCATCTATATCCTATGATACCTTATTTCCTCTCATTTTGTAAGTAGAGGATTGAAGGAAATTAATTAGTTTGCTAACTACGTTTTGAAGAACAATGATCATAAAGCATGGCTGTATTTTCACAGAAAAACTTACAAATTTTTTAAATCTTCAAAGGATGTACTTTAATCTGAAACTATTTAACATTTTCACAAACATAGTGCTTAAGATATAGGTGGTTTAAAATGGCTACACTGAAAATAAAAAAGACTCTAAGTAATTTCAAGTATTTAAAAGCTCACCCGAAACTTCATTTCCAGACCACACCTAGTGAAAGTAAACAAGATAATCATATACCACTGAAATACAAAATGATGTATATTTCACCCATCCTCAGATTAATTTTTATTGAAGGTTTTCTTGCTTAGACATTTGAAAGAGCTGTTTCCAAGAAACAAAATTGATATGATGGATTTCTTAGTAAGAAAAACTGACAGGCAATTTTGTTGGGAATCTTAATTATTCTTCACCTAATCACACTATTTTCTGTGTTTATGCATACTCAACAGAAAATAATCACTAGATGTCAGGTTCAGATGGCAAATAGTAGCTTCTACCTACATTTCTTTTTTGTTTTTGTAGTCAGACCCAGAAGACTCAACACTGTTTGAGCAATCATGCATTTATTTATTTTCACATGCATATAATGTTGTGCATTGGTTGACATTCACATGCTAGTCTAAATGCTGGCATCCAATAAAGGAAACAAAAGACGTGGTCTCCTCATTAAACTTAAAATTCAGAGAGAATTCAAACATTAAACATGATTTGTGTGTCTGGCAGTATAATATAGGCAGGGCAGTCTGTATCATTGAAAGTAACCTAGATTAGAGGTGGGAAATGAAAATTACCTCAGAGATGGTGGTATGTAAAGTAAATAAGTTAGCAGTGAAAGAATATTAATGTTTCAGGAAGAAAGGACCATCCAAACATCCAGAGTCACATGTTCAAGAAACACTACAAGAAGAAAGCCCGATTAGGATGGAGCAATGAGAGCAATAAGGAAACAAAGCACAACTGTTAAGAATTTTACATTCTATTATCAGGAAAGGTAAAATCATCCAAGCTTCATGAAGAGTAGTAAGTGAACAGTTACAGTTTTGAAAGTTCACTCTGACTAGAGAGGAAAGGACAGACTAGAGTGTTTGGAAACTAATGCCCTGAGATCCATTACAATTATATTAAAGTAGGTTGTAGAGTGTACATCTAGTATGTACATTTGTACCAAGTAGTTTGGAGTACATGTAATGCAGGTAATTGGTCAAGAGAGAGGTAGCATAATTCAGAACTAGGGACCATATATCCTTCCACGGAAGAATCACATTACCTCTGATATTATCAGTAATAACAACTAGAGGGATTTTTTAAGAGGATAACTGATGAATAATATTGACATGAAATTTTTTCAGCTACTCAGGAGTCTGATTTGAGGATCCTGGTTTGAAGCCAGTTCAGGCAGGAAAGCCCATAAGACTTTTATCTCCAATAAACAAAAACAACAACATCAACAAAAACCTAATTGGAGCTGTTCAAGCCCCAGGGCAGAAACACACACACACACACACACACACACACACACACACACACACACACACACACACAATCTGCTAATGGCTTGAATTGATAACTTCAGTTGCTGTTAACCAGGAAAAATACTGCCATCTAAGAAATGCTCTCTTACTCTGTTTAACATGTTCTTTAGGCCATATCCTATCCTCATATAAAGTTTAAACCATAAAAATAAGCAAACTTATATTGCATTAATTTGATTCTAAACTTTCCATCATTTATGGAGGACATATAACACACAAAATTATCAATTTAGCTAGCTACATGGATTGAGTTAAACAGAAATTGTACACGTATGTGCTTATTGTATATTGATATTTAACTATGCAATTTATTTACTACAAAAATAATCTCTTTGAATATTGATGGGAAAATGGTGATTCAGAGAATCTGTCAGATACTAAGGTTAAAAATACTAAAATTTGCATATTGTTGTCAGTTATATACTTCAATATCAGTTCTTTATCAGGAAAAGCCTGATACTTGGACTAGTAGGTTATTTCTGGGATGACTAGAAACCTGAATCATATTTTGTATACTAACAAAGATTAGATTAATTGAGGTTGTGATTCCTTCCACTTCTATATACTTTGTGCTTTCTTGCTTCTGTTTAAAACTTCTGTTGCATACATGATGAAATGCTAACCCTGGTAAGAACAGTGATGGTAAGAGCAGTGACTTTTCTAATACATAAGGAGAAAAACTGACACATTACAGCATGGAGTGGGTAGTATACAGATAGATCTTGAAATTGAAGTGACATATGTGGGAGTGGCAATAGCAAGAGCTCACAGACAAAATTATTATAGAGGAAAAGAAGCAGAAAGAGGAGAGAAATAAAGAGGGATCCAGGCATCTGGTGAAAAAGTGCTAATAGACTCCTTAATAAGTATATCCTGTGGCCTTACAGTCTTATGAAGTACCAGGTGACCCTAGCCAACCTACTGTTGCTTGAGATAGCCCCAAAATAACTTACTCTGCTGAATGTAACCTGCAGAAGAGCCCAGAAAATATTTGAGCAGCCTGAAGGCTCTCTGTCTGCCCAAGGGACATTCAGGCAACCCTGCCCATACACTCTTGACTTTAAATCAACAGCCAGGCAGAACCATGTACCTTTCTGCTGTTCTGGAAGCAAGCACGAGGGTGAGTCTGCCAGTAATGTCAGCTCTGGGTAGCTAAACTTCCCACATCTTTGAGGCCCTGTCTATCCCGCCCAAAGAACTAGCTGTGCAGCTTTCTCTGAAAAGCTCAATCCACAAAAGGATAAGAAAGCAGATAAGGGGCTGGAGATATGGCCTAGTGGCAAGAGTGCTTGCCTCCCATACATGAAGCCCTGGGTTTGATTCCCCAGCACCACATATATAGAAAATAGCCAGAAGTGGCGCTGTGGCTCAAGTGGCAGAGTGCTAGTCTTGAGCAAAAGGAAGCCAGGGACAGTGCTCAGGCCATGAGTTCAAGGACCACGACTGGCAATAAAAACAAGCAGCTGAACAGATGTGTGCGCATGCAAGGCGCACGCCCAACTCCTAAAAGTCAGCTGAGACGCCTTTCCTACATGCCTTAACCTGCCTTAAGCCCCTAAATTACAGCTATGTACACGTATTCGTCCTGCTATGCTTCCCCCCAAAGCAGTCGGGCAACACTTCTTAGCATCTAGAATTCCTGAGAAGTAGATACCCAACCTACCCATTTGGACACCTTATGAACAGTGGGACAATGCTTCTTGAGAAAGATGCCTCCATAGAGGCTCTTCAAAGTCACCTATGTACTGTTCAGATAACTATGATAGGCCTATCTTAACACAATTCTCTGAGGTTGATAGTATTCCCACATCGACAACTTGTTGCAGTATGTATAGAGTTTCCAGATAACCTACCCTACCTAGAGGAAATACATTCTAGCTAGCCATACAATTATTGAGCCCCTGAAACTTGGACACTAAAATATTTGCAAGTATTTCTAGCATCTATTGTAGTTGAAAAGCCCATGCAAACTATACACTAAAACAATCACTTGCAACTGTAGCTAATACAGAATACTATTTGAGCTCTCCAATAGAGTCTATTAAACTTCTGTTAACTCATTTGTAACCATTTACATATCACCCTGCATGTTTACTTATAGATTTACAGGAACAGTATAGCTCCTCTAAATGAGGGAAACTATGCAACCTGTGTTTCTTTGGGTCTGACTTACTTCATTTTTCCAAGCCTGTCCATTTCTTTTTTTTTTTTTTTTTTTTTTTTTTTTGGCCAGTCCTGGGCCTTGGACTCAGGGCCTGAGCACTGTCCCTGGCTTCTTCCCGCTCAAGGCTAGCACTCTGCCACTTGAGCCACAGCGCCACTTCTGGCCGTTTTCTGTATATGTGGTGCTGGGGAATCGAACCTAGGGCCTCGTGTATCCGAGGCAGGCACTCTTGCCACTAGGCTATATCCCCAGCCCCTGTCCATTTCTTTATAAATGGTACAATATCATTCTTTCTGATGGATGACTACGACTCCATTGTGTACATATATCACATTCTTTTATCCATTCTGAGCAGCATATGGGATGCTTCCACATTGTGTCTATGGTAAATAATGCTGCAATGAACACGGTTGTGGTGCTAGCTTTGGTATGGCTTTGCTTGTGTTCAATTAGATAAATGCCTAGGAGTGGAATTGCTGGGTCACAGGGTAAGAATTGAGAAAATAAGGGAAGGGATGGGTCAAAGGGAGGGTGAAGATGTTGAAGAGATGATGCAGATCAAGACACATTGTATACATAAACTGCTCTGTAAAATGGCAAAAGAAAGGGTACATAAAATAAAAATTAAGAAAAGTGAAGAAGCCATAAAGAAGAAATTGTGTCATTTGTAGTAAAAGAGATGAAAATGCAAGTTACTGTGTCAAGTGAAATGAGTACAACAAATATTTCACAAGTAAAATCTAGATACACCTACAGACAAAGTCATGAATGTGCAATACCAATAGGAGGGAGAGAGGAACTTCTTTCAAAGAAGGATTCCAAAACCCTGTGTATTAGGAAAGGCAACTGCAAAAAAGGGACATAAAAATAGCCTGATTTTTGTTTGTGTTCACTTTTTTTCCTGACTAGGCATACCATGTAGGCTGTATAATGTATTTGCAGACAAATGTATTTGAGAGTTAAGTTTTACTTTTAACTTCTCTTTTGGAACTCTCATACAGAATTTTCTGCTTAGATATTAACTCAGCACACAAAAATACATCCTTTCTATTAACTGAATTCTTCCTTTTAAGGCTACTCAAACATCATGTTTTCTTTTTCTTCACACTGAATGGAACTAAATTTAAACTTTTTTTCAAATGAGCAAAAATTAAATGTATCTCTTTTAAAAATAATGTCCTCAAAAATAATAATTCCTCTCCCAAGCCACAATCTTATTTAATAATAGCACTCATAGTTATATCTAACACTTTAAAAATGCAATTTCTAAAGCAATTCAGAATATAAGGTTATGAAGCTTATCTCTCCAATTAACCCCAAATGTAATAAAATTATGTCTCCAAAGTTTCCTACATATTTAAACTCAATTATTCCATTAAAGTCTTCAAATCAATCTGTCTCATGAAAAACTAATTTTTCAGCGATTCAAATATTATTCTGTAAAATAAATGTTCAAGACCTTAGTTTTAGTTCTCTAGTGTATTAAAGGTGAATCAAGGTCCTGAAATTCTGAAAAAACGAAAACTTGCATATTCTGCACACACTTTGAAGGCAGGGTCAAGAAAATATGAGTACTTCTCATTCTTCTTGTAAATTTGATTCAATCCTCATCTTTCCCTTGGATAACCTTGCAACAACGTTGTAGCCAAGGGATATAAAGCAGAATTGGCCTCAGGTTTTTTGCCACTTTTTTAATTGATAAAAAAGTCTTCAATTTTTCAGAACTTGCTCAACCCTGCCATCATCAGAACTAGCTCAACCTGGTAAGGAAAAACCTGTTAATTTTAGAAAAACTACAACCATTTGGGTAAACTGAAATTCAAAACAACTGGGATCTTCCTGGAATGATGAAAAGATTGTACTCCTGTTGGCTTGGGCTCAGAGTTTGGAATAGGAACTACTCTGGAATTATTCTCCAGCTCTCTGAGAGCTGCTAACTTCTTCCAGAATAGTTTCTGTGACATTATAGTGAACCAGACTGTCTCTGATCTCCCCTAAACTGCTATTTATTCCCACTTGGTCATATTTACTTTCTTAACTCTTATTTAAACACACCAAGCATATTCCAAGCTTATGATTTTTGCATTTTCCATTTTCTGACCTGCACAAGTGTTTTCCTCCCAAATTTGAATTGCACACCTCTCTCTTTTTTCATGTTTCTGCTCAGCTATCATTTTTCCTGTGAGACCTTTTTGAAGTACTTCTAAATACAGCAAAATTATCCACACTGTACTCTGACAAAGCCTCATGACTATTTCTCCATAAAATTTGTCATCTGTCAACACATTATACATTTTGTTGCTTATTATTGTTAAGCCCCTACTACATTAAAATCCAAATAAAGATATAAGTTATGTACAGTGAATAGTGATTGGCATTTTTAAATGTTCAATAAATAATTATTGGACAAACTCACTTTTTTTGGGGGGGGGGGGTACGGGAGGTCTGCAGCTCGAGATTGTAACTCAAGACTGCAGCCACCAAACTCACTTTTTGTTTAAGCTACTTGCTAATAAATCCTTTCAAGCTTCATAACATCAATTTTCTTATAAAAAGTGAATTTTTATTTCACATATGTTGTTGCTACATTATGTATCTTTCCACAACTCTACAGACTTATGCCATGTAAATCCAAGCCCTTTATTTATTCAAAGTACTATCATAGTTTTCTTAATATGACCATATGGTCAATTAATTAAGGCACCTAAATGGAATTAATCTTACTATCGATTCTAGTACAACAAAAGCATAAAGGTAGAATTCTGAGAGGAAATAAAACTTCACTGAACACTTTTGTGTTTTTTATTATAAAAGTGTGACATTGATGGTAAGAACTTACAATAATTAATTTATAATAAGCACAGCACTTATCTCTGTGTCAATGGCTTTCAGAAAAGTGATTATTCTTTAGCCTAATATATTTAGCTTATATATTTTAGCTTATATATTATTAGCTTATATATTTAGCTTATATTTTTTTCAGTGGTGGATTTGATCAGGAGTATGTAGGGTTTACAAATGTGCAAAAACAATTATAGATATAAATAAAAGTGTAAGATCATGTTTTAGAGAAGCCTGGTTGTGTACCTGCTCACTCAGCATCTTGCCTCTATGCAGAATCCCTGTACCTTCTCAAGGGAATTTTTTCAGTCAATTTCAAAAGCTCATCAAGTTTAAAGATTTCAAAAATTTTATTTTTGTATTTGTCCCATATTGAGAATTCTATATTCTTGTTTTCATTCAACTATTGTTTTATTTATTTAGTATTCATCAGCATTTTCTTGTTTCCTTAAATAACTAGATTCATTTTATAATTTTGTTCATCTCTTTAAATACAATCTAAGGTCGCACCATACTCATGAAGTGCAAGAGAGATAGCAGGATGTCTTGTGTCCAGTATCAGTGCATTTCTATAATAGAATCTTCTACATGTATGGGTTGTATATTAGCTGCCTCCCATGAGTATCCTATCCAAAGCATTTGAGTACATGTTTAGGTAACCTCCATATTGTGTGCCTAATCAGGTCAAATGTTTTCCTTCACTTCCAACTTTCTTTTATTCTTGCCCTTAATCATATTGGAAGGCTATGCTATTTTCTTTTTTTTTTCTTTTTTTTTTTTTTTTTGCTAGTCCTGGGCCTTGGACTCAGGGCCTGAGCACTGTCCCTGGCTTCTTCCTGCTCAAGGCTAGCACTCTGCCACTTGAGCCACAGCACCGCTTCTGGCCTTTTTCTGTATATGTGGTGCTGGGGAATCGAACCTAGGGCCTCGTGTATCCGAGGCAGGCACTCTTGCCACTAGGCCATATCCCCAGCCCCCTATGCTATTTTCTTGACTGACAGACACATATAAGAATTCTCTTATCATTGTTATTTTTGTTTATTATTAGTATAAGTTCATGGTTGTATTTCCAAAGAGAATTGTGCACTTGTTAAATATAAGAATATAAGCACTTTTAATTATAAGCTGTCCTATCATTAGGTGGAGTAAGCATACCTATGATAGTAGTTTGATCTGAACTCCTGGCTAGGACAATGTACATAAGAAACTTGTGAAGAAGATGGGATTAACAGGTGGTAAACTGTAATGGACATGACAACTTCCAGGTGTAAACCAAATACTTCAAGTAGGTGCTTAGGTATGATTTACATCAGAAGCCCATTCAGAAGAGCACTGTAAATTGTGACCAACAGTCCAACTAAGGCAGATAAAGGTCAGACACAGATTGTCATGCCCTGAACAGAGGTAGAAGTCAATGAACACTTCTCTCCCACCCCTCCTCAATGCTGCAAAGCCCCCTATGAGGAACCAAAATCTCTGCCTTCCACTATATCACATTGCATTTTATTAAATATAACTGTTTTCATTCTGCATCTGAGAAGAGCTAGAATGAGGCTAGGTACAGTGGCACATGCCCATAATCCTAATTACACTGAAGGAGCAGATAGGAGGATTACTATCCAAGGCCAGCCCACGCAAAAGCGTGACTGTATCTTAAAAATTAACTAAAAAAACAAAAGGTAGCTGGGGACAAGCCTCAAATAGTATAGCAAGTCAGAGGCCCTGAGTTCAACCCCTAATACAGACCAAAAGACAAACAAAACATGAGCTACAAGGCTTACTGTTTTTTATACATCATGAAAATTTAGTTGTGTGATATCATCTTGAGATCAAAGAAAAATAATGATTTTATTTATATAATTCAAGAAAAGTCAATGCTGCTCATAGGATATAGACTGAAAAATTATACACTGACAAAAACCTATGAAAGGTTTTAATAAAACACATTTCTATGCTGATTTGACACTCAGTACTTTTCTTTTAAAGCTAATGCAAATAAACACCCATAGTAATGATATAAGTAAAATTATATACTCCAATTTTACTATAAAAATAAAGTTTGGCAGCTTTTTAACTATGAAAGAAAAAAATTACTAGGACTTTAAGTGAAAATTGAAATAAGTAATAGATGTCATAAGCCTTCCTGAAATTGTGTAAAGACAGACTTAATAGCTCAATCCTGACAAATGATAACCTATAGTATATTAAACTGCTTTGAAAATTAGTTGGTATTCTCTGCGTAATATAACTTGCCTAACCATAAAAAGTGATTGCTAAGGAATGACTCTGTAGGTTCTTGTTTATCACTTTCTACCTTTTATAAGTTCCTGGACTGATGAATGCTTACATCCGGTGTGTTCTCACTGTGAATTGATTAGTTTAAGCACTGGACTCCGGATAAGAATTTCCTGGGTAGAATACTAGAACATTCATTAATTTGCTGTAAGACAGCAGACATATACCTCCTTGGGGCAGATGCCAATATTATGAGATTCATGAAATGGAGAAATCACAGCTATTTACCCATGCTACACATTCATGTGCATTCCAAAATCAAATAAATACTTTTGCACAATGAGAGGAAAAAATAGGCAAAAATCAATCAAGAATGACCATAGACAAATTATTTAAGGACTAAATTCATAACCATATGCTCAGGATTTAAAGACTCCTCTGCCCTGCTTGAGCCTATTTGACAGAAAGAAGAATCCTGGGAGTTTAAACCAAGCCTTCTGTGTACCAGCACTTCCAAACAGAGATAGAAAAAGGCAGAGGTAAAAATATTAAAATAATATGTCAATCAAAACTCATTCTGCTACATTTTATGCATGCCACCAATGTTAAACATATCTGTACTTTGAGAAGTATTGATAACATAACACAATCATAGCTACATTAAAAGAGACAGTTGTGCCAGTATATCTCTTAAATTTGGCCAAAAGTTGCCTTATTCCTACTATTCCTAGTATCCTTGCATTCCTCATTTCCAGCTTAGGTCATCTCTACAATTCACACTAAGGTTTTCTATCTCTGCTCTTAGACATTCTATAAATTCCTTATTATTAGATATTATCATTCTTACTTTTTTAAACTATTTTCAGATCAAAGAAACCTTATAAGTTAATCAAACAGCTAGGCCTGTAATAAAAATCTGATTGAAAATGAATCAATCAACGTTATGTCTCAGAATCAAATGGCATATACACAATTATTTATCGGTCTGCAATATTGGCTTCTCTCCAATAAGTATTGGAGAGAACTGCTTTTAAAAATAATGTTCTCATGCTTGTATGATTGCTTCATGAGAGCTCATGCATGCAGAAACTTTCCTGTGATTTAGTACACTAATAACCTCCATTATCCAAAATTCTCTTAGGAACCGTAGAATTCCATGTCTTGTGCCTTAGAAGTTGTAGATGGTGTCAATTTCATTCAACATCAATCTGATTTCAAGGGAGGTAACTTCAGGTCATGGACAGCTGTTCTCCTCCATGTATACATAAAAATAAACATTCTTTTTCAAAATGAAAGGAACGAAAAAATTCCCCTTTCTAAGTGAAGTCCTAACAGTCAACTTGCTTTCTGACTCATTACCCTTCCAGGATTCTACGCAGCTCAGGCTGATTTTTATAGAAGGAGCAAAGAGAGAATTAGAAGATTGTGATTGTCCATTGTTTATTCTCATAGCAGACCTATCCCTAGGGTTGTGATTAAAATAAATTGTCAAAAAGAACAGAAAAATTATTGTAATATACACTCACTCCAAAAATAATCAGAATAGCAAACCACAAGATTTATCTACCTATGTATGCATATATTATTTATCAAAAATTTAAAAGTCTATGGGAGTTTTGAAGTAAACTAAGTCCTTGCTCCAAAATCAAGTAGAAACAGTTCAAATTCTAATGTTCTGATTGTTGATGAGTCCTTTTTTAATTAACACCATTCCCACTCTTAAATGTATTTTTCTTCATTTTTCATTTCAATCCTTGCAAGCACTCATTATATATTAGTCTTTTTTAAATTTTTTTCTTATTTATTGTCGAAGTGATGTACAGAAAGGTTAGTTCCATACATTAGGCATTGGGTACAGTTCAGTATATATTAGTCTTTTATAAATGTCATTCCTAATCCTCCTTCATTTTTTCAAGTTTCATTTGCAAAGTGATGACAATTGTGTAAGACTGTTCACTTTAAATTATGATCAGCATGAAAATATGACCAGAAGTGATAAGGGAAACAAAGGGACTCCTAGACACAGATTGATACTTCCTATGATCCAGAATAACAAATCAAAGAAAGATTGGATAAATGGGATAGCATCAAACTAGAGAGTTTCTGCATGATAAAGGACATAGCTAGCAAGATAAATAGGAAAACCACAGAATAGGAGATGACCTGTACTACCTATGTGTCACACAAAAGCCTCAGCTAAAATATACTTCGAGCTCAAAAAATTAAACCCATGGTGGTTGAACAAGTTTACATTCCCATCAACCATGGAGTAAGGTTCCCTTTTGGCCACATCCCCTCCAGCATTTGTTATTATTAGTTTTTCTGATAATGGACATTCTTACTGGGGTGAGGTAGAATCTCAGTGTATTTCCGATTTGCATTTCCTTTATGGCCAGTGAGGTAGAGCACTTTTTCATATATCTCTTGGCCATTCTCATTTCCTCTTCAAAGAAGTCTCTTTTTAGGTCTTTAACCCATTTGTTGAGGGGGATGTTGGTTCTTTGAGGATTTGTTTTGGAGGAATTTAATTTTTGAGTTCTATGTATATTTTGGATATGAGGCCTTTGTCTGTTTTATAGCCAGTAAAGATCTTCTCCCAGTCTGTGGGATTTCTATTAATCTTGGAGGCTATATCCTTTGCGGTGCAGAAGCTCTGTATTTTGATGTGATCCCATTTGTCCAACCTTTCTTTGATTTGTTGTGTTTCTGGGCATTTATCCCACTGAAAATTGCAATAGCCCAAGGACTATGCCAGTATGAACACATAGATGATCATAAGCAAAGTGAACTTTGTTATAAAAACAAGTGCATATCACTGTTGTAGTTACTTTCAACACGACATGTGAAAAAGTGCCCTTTTGGGTTTTTTGGGTTTATTAGCTTTACTGTATTTTTATTTTTTTATTTATCACCAAAGTGAAGTACAGAGGGGTTACACTTTCATATGTAGGGCTGTGAGTACATTTCTTGTTAAACTTGTTACCTCCTTCCTCATCTCCCCCATCCCCGTCTCCTCCTTCCCCTTTCCCTCTATCCCCCATGAGTTGTACAGTTGGCTTACACCAAACGGTTTTGTAAGTATTGCTTTTAGAATCATTTGTCTGTTTATCCTTTGTCTCTATTTTGGTATTCACTTTCCCTAGTTCTAATACATGTATATGCAGTGTCCAGGGTACTAAGATGAGATACAGTGATAGCAGGGGTACAAACACAGGAAGGGAATATGAGAGAAACAAAAAAAGGTACAGTTTTACATGGCATGTTGAAAATAATTACAACAATGATATAACACTTGCTGCCATAATGTGGAGTTCATTTCACTTAGCATCAGCTTATGTCTTCATAAGGGCAAAGCTATTGGGCTATTGTGCTCTTCTGCTATGACCAGAACAACAGTGTTCATTGCAGCACAATTTGTCATTGCTCAAATATGGAACCAACCCAGATGTACTTCAGTAAATGAGTGGATCATGAAAATGTGGTACATATACATAATGAAATTCTATTTGGTTTGGTTTTGTTCTTTTTCCATATTCCCTTCACATGGTTTTACCCTGGATAGTACTGTGACTGATTTTAATACCCTATATATTGTATATACATGTATTGGAATTATGAAAGGGAAAGGGAACACCAAAATTGAGACACAAAGGATAAAAAGACAAACCAATGCAATAGAAATACTTACAAAACTTTATGGTGTAAACCAACTGTATATCTCATGCAGGGAGAGGGAAATGGGGAGGGGAGAGGTGGAGGAAAAATGAGGGCGGAGGTAACAAGTTGAATAAGAAATGTACTTAATGTATTATGGATGAAACTGTAACCCCTCTGTACTTCACTTGGACAATAAAATTTTAAAAAATTAAACCCCACAAAAATAAACCCTTAAAGAAACAACAACACAATTAATAAATGGGCTAAAGACTTTACAGAGAGATTTCTCAGATGAAGAAGTAAACATGGCCAATAGACACATGAAGAAATGTTCAACATCTCTGGCTATAAAAGAAATGCAGAACAAAATAAACAACATTGAGTCCACCTCATCATAGTTAGAAGGGCCATCATCAAAAAACTAACAATAACACATGCTGACAGGGACATGGCCACTGTTATTAGGAATGTAAACTTGTTCAACCACTCTGGAAGGAAGTATAGAAGTTCCTCAAAAGACTAAACTTAGATCTCCCCTATGATCCAGCAATCCCACTCCTGGGCATTTGCTCAAATGATCACAAACAATGCCACACTAAAGCTACCAGCACAGCCATGTTCATCACAACATTATTCACCATAGCCTGATAAACAATCAACCCAGATGCCTCTCAGTGGATAAATGGATCAAGAAAATATGGCATACAAACACAAATGGAATTTTACTCTTCCATCAGAAAGAATGATATTCAGGATCACAAGAGCCCACTAGCTATACCCTTATGATCACATAAGATGATGCTAAGTGAAATGAACTCCATTTTATGGAAATGATTGTTACATCACAGTTGTAACTACTTTCAACATCCCATGTGTGTCTGTAGTTTCTACTATTGATGATGTTCGTGTATCACCTTCTTGTGACTGTATCTACAATATCTCTGTAATCTTATCTGAGTGTATGGGAAACAGTGTGTACTGGTATTAGAATTAGGAAATTCAAAGGGAATACCAAAATTGAGAGACAAAGGGTAAAATAAGAGAAACAACAACAAAAGCAATACTTGCAAAACTGTTTGGTATAAGTGAACTAAACACCGCAGGGGGGGAAAGGGGGACAGGGGAGGGGGGCATGAGGGACAAGGTAACAAACAGTACAAGAAATGTATCCAATGCCTAATGTATGAAACTGTAACCTCTCTCTACATCAGTTTTATAATAAAAACTTTAAAAAAAAGAAAGAATGATATTCTACCATGCATAAGGAAATGGAAAAGCTTGGAACAAGCTACAGTAAGTGAAGTAAGCCACACCCAAAGAAATATAGGTTTCATTGTTTCTCTCCTTTGTCAAAAGTAGAATGTGCTTATAAATCTATAAGTAAATGCACTGGAATGTAAAAGAAACTATTACACTTGAACACGATAAATTATAGAGGTCTCTAGGCATTGTTAATACAGTGAGACCAAAGGAGGATATTCTTAGAAGAGGAACACAAAGACTCAATAGCTATGTGCATATGATCATATAAAAGGAAAACAAGAAGATTTTTCCCTCTTTGTTGCTGTTTCTGTTTTCCAGACCTTTCATCTTATTTATCTGTTTGGAAAAAGATAAAGGGGAGCACAGGGGCTGGGGATATGGCCTAGTGGCTAGAGTGCTTGCCTCGTATATATGAGGCCCTAGGTTCGATTCCCCAGCACCACATATACAGAAAATGGCCAGAAGTGGCACTGTGGCTCAAGTGGCAGAGTGCGAGCCTTGAGCAAGAAGAAGCCAGGGACAGTGCTCAGGCCCTGAACCAAGCCCCAGGACTGGCCCAAAAAAAAAAAAAAAAAGGGGAGCACAGAAATGATGGGACAAAAGGGTGAACAAATACAGCAGTGATACTCACTAGACACTATGATGAAAATGAACTATACAATTTGTGGGGAGATGGGAGGGGAAAAAAAACTGGGACAAAGAAAGGGTAGAGGTGATGCTGGACAAAAGGAAATGCAATCATTACCTGTCTTATTTAACTGTAACCCCTGTGTACATCACCTTTAATATAAAATAAAAATAAATATAAACTAGAAAAAATAACGTCAGGAGGATTAAATGAGAATCCGTGTACAGTGCTTATTTTTGCTTGGACTCAGGGCCTGAGCACGGTCCCTGAGCTTCTTTTGGCTCAAGGCTAGCACTCTACCATTTGAGCCACAGCATCTCTTCTGGCTTTTTCTGTATATATGGTGCTGAGGAATTGAACCCAGTGCTTCATATGTGCTAGGCAAGCACTCCACCGCTAAGCCACATTCCCAGCCCCATGTACAGTGCTTATTAACACAGAGATTGAATATATCAGGTGTCCAATATCAATGTGGAATGTGTTTATTCTATGCACATTTGGAAAAAACTAATGGTGACCACAATTCAAGTTTCATAATTAATCAATGTCCCTGATGCCTGCATCTCTAAACTATCAATGACTCTGGATTTCAAAAATATACACAATGAAGAGCCAACATCTCCCCTTGATTTTTTAAATGGGATCCTCAGTATGCTTTAAATAGAATTAATTTGCACCAAATCTGGAAGTTGTCTCAAACTTTCTATTTTTCTTCATGAGTCTCTTCATTGATATCTATTCTGTTCTCCAATTACTGCCACAAATGTAATTCATGATCTGATCATTTTCCCTTAATGATGTCTGCTATCTATATACTTCATGGAACTTGTAAAATTCCTTCTACAGTACCACTTAAACTTCCAAATGCAAATTTCCCCATGGAAATAATTTAGTGATTCACAGAATAAAAATCAAATTTTTCAAAGGCCTAAATCTGACATAGGAAAATAATTATCATTTCCTTACTTTTATAAATCACAAAGATAATGAGAAATAAAAGAATGAACAACTAAGATACTTCCTTTCCTACTGATAAACCTGGCTTATACCTATAGTGTAGTGTACTTCTTAATATTGATTCTTTGAATAGCAAGATTAAGCTCTCTATTGTAGGCAATGTTGAACTCCAGCAAGTCATCCCACCAGATGACAGAAGACATCAACATCTAAAAAAGAAATTGTTTCATTTTTTATGTTTTTAAAGTTCTCATCACAGAGGACTTTCACATCTTTGTTTAAGGTTATTCCCAGGTATGTTATGTTTTTTGAGGCGATTGCAAAAGTTGTTGCTTTCCTGATTTCAGCCACGGTCTTTGGGTCATTAGCATATAGAAATGCCGTTGATTTTTGAGGGTTTATGTTATACCTGCTACTTTGCCAAAGTATGGGATCAGCTCTAGGAGCTTGGGGGTAAAGTCTATGGGGTTCTTTAGGTATAGGATCATGTAATCTGTGAAGAGAGAAAGTTTGGCTTCATCTTTTCCTATTTGGATCCCCTTTATGTTTTCTTCTTGCCTAATTGCTCTGGCTAGGAATTCTAGTACTATGTTGAAGAGGGGAGAGAGAAGACATCTCTGTCTTGCTCCTAATTTTAAGGAAATGGAAAAACCTCCCATGCTCCTGGATTGGGGGGATTAATATAATTAAAATGGCAATATTGCCAAAGGCTATCTACAAATTCAATGCAATACCCATAAATATCCCAACACCATTTTTTAATGAAATAGAAGAAGCAATCCAGAAATTCATATGGAACAGTAAAAGACCCAGAATAGCAAGAACAATCCTAAGCAGAAAGAACAGTGCTCGAGGAATTACAATACCAAACTTCAAGATGTATTATAAAGCTATAGTAATAAAAACAGCTAGATATTGGCACAGGAACAGGCCGGAAGACCAATGGAACAGAATTGAAGACCCAGAAATGAATCCACAGAACTACCTACTTAATTTTTGATAAAGGAGCTAAAAAAATAGGATGGAAGAAAGATAGCCTCTTTAACAAATAGTGCTGGCAAAACTGGTTCAACACCTGCAACAAACTAAAACTAGTTCCTTATATATCACCCTGCACCAAAATCAATTCCAAATGGATCAAAGACCTCAAAATAAAAACAGATACCCTGAAAACATTAAAAGAAGGAGTAGTAAAAACACTTGAGCTCCTTGGCACAGGATGAACCTTCCTTAATAAAGGCCCAGAAGTGCTACAAATCAAAGAAAGTTTGGACAAATGGGACTGCATCAAACTGCAGAGCTTCTATAGGGCAAAGGACATAGCTCACAAGATAAACAGAAAGCCCACAGAGTGGGAAAAGATCTTTACTGGCCATTCAACGGACAATGGCCTCATATCTAAAATATATACAGAACTAAAAAAATTAAATTCCTCCAAAACAAAACCGCAAAGAACCAACAGCCCCCTCAACAATTGGGCTCAAAACTTAAAAAGAGACTTCTCTGATGAGGAAATGAGAATGGCCAAGAGACATATGCAGAAGTCCTCTACATCACTGGCCATAAAAGAAATGCAAGTCAAAACAACATTGAGATTCAACCTCTACCCAGTAAGAATGTCCATTATCAAGAAAACTACCAATAATAAATGTTGGAGGGGATGTGCCCAAAAGGAAACCGTACTTCATAGTTGGTGGGAATGTAAACTGGTTCAGCCACTCTGGAAAGTGGTATGAAGATTCCTCAGAAGGCTAAACATAGAGCTCCCCTATGACCCAGCAGCCCCACTTTTGGGCATCTAACTAAAAGACTACAAACAAGAACACACTAAAGCCACCAGCAAAACAATGTTCACCGCAGCACAATTTGTCATAGTAAAATAGGGAACCAACCCAGATGCCCCTCAGTAGACAAATGGCCAGGAAAATGTGGTACATATACACAATGCAATTTTATGCATCTATCAGAAAGAATGACATTGCCCCGTTAGTAAGGAAATGGAAGGACTTGCAAAAAATTATACTAAGTGAAGTGAGCCAGACCCAAAGAAATATGGACTCTATGGTCTCCCTCATAGAGAATAATTAACAAAGATTTAGGCTAGCCACAGCAGATGATCACAAGAGCCTAATAGCTATGCCCTTATGAATGCATAAGATAACGCTAAGTGAAATGAGCTCCATGTTATGGATATGAGTGTTATATCACTGTAGAAATTACTTTCAACATGCAATTTGAAACCGTAGCTTCTATTGTTGATGATCCTCTTTTATCCCCTTCCTGTGGTTGTACCCATACTATCACTGTATCTTATCTCAGTACATTGGAAACTGTATATACTGATATTAGAACTAGGAAAGTGAAAGGGAATATCAAAATCGAGAGACAATGGATAAAAAGACAAACGACTCCAAAAGCAATACTTGCAAAACCATTTGGTGTAAACCCAACAACTCATGGGGGGGAGAGGGAAAGTGGAACCGGAAGGAGGGATGAGGGAGGAGGTAACAAACAGTACAAGAAATGTAGCCAAGGCCTAACGTATGAAACTGTAACTTCTGGGTACATCACTTTGACAATAAATAAGAAAAAAAAAAGAAAGAATTTGTTTATTTGTACATTTATAGGCACATTCTACTTAGCACAAATGAGGAAAAGCATGTAGCTTATGTTTCTTTGGGTCTGTCTTACTTCACTTAATATAATTTTTCCAAGTCTTTCCATTTCCTTACAAATGGGACAATAGCATTCTTTCTGATGGATGAATAGAATTCCATTGTCCATATATACTACACTTTCTTGATCCTTTCATCCCCTGAGAGACATCTAGGTTTATTCCATATCTTGCCTATAGGAAACAATGCTGCAATAAACATGGTTGTGCTGGAGGCTTTAGTGTGGCCTGGTTTTATGGTCCCAGGAATGGAATTGATGGATCATAGTAAAGCTCTATGTTTAATATTTTAAGGAACCTCCATGCCACTTTCCAGAATAGTTGAACATGTTTACATTTCCACCAACAGGATATAATGGGTTAAATACACAGGCACACACACACTGACACACACACATTGTGACATGATAAATTATATAGAACTTTAGTCATTTAGATACAGAGGCCAAAGGAGGCTATGCATAGATAGGAGTGATGGACAAAGCCTCAATAGCTATGCACAGATAGCATATAAAATTACTGTGAAATGTACTCCAAGAAGAGGAAACAAGAGATATTCTTTAGTTGCCATTGTTGCTTTATTTGTTTTTTTTCCTTTTGTCTTGTTTGTTAGTTTGTATTTGAGAGGGTAAAGGAGGGTACATAAAAGGTAGAACAAGTTTGAACAAATACAACAGCAATACTCATTAGACACTATGTGGAAAATGAAATGGATATCTTGTGGGTGGGTACAGGAAGGATAGACTAGGACAGAGTGATGGAAGGGGAGACATGGTTCAAAAAGAATTGTATTTGTTACTCATTATCTGATTCATGTAGCTGTAACTCCTCTGTATAATAACTTGATAACATTAAAAAAGAAAAAAATGGTGAGGCTACTTTGATATTCTCATTTAACTGGCCCTCAGTTTACCTTTACATAAATCACTCCCCACTCATCACTGAATTAAGCTGAGTGTAGCCATTTGGAGCTTTTTTACCTAGGAGGACACATCCAGTAATTGTCTCCAAAAGATTAACCTGACAGACTAATATTTTGGGAGTCATCCTCTTCTGTAACACCCATCTCCTAACTCTCTACCACCCCTTCTTGGAACTGCTGGGGATTTCAAAGTATGTTTTATGGATTGTGACAGGTTTTTCAAAGGGAAATAAGTAGAAAAAGCCAAATAATGCTGTAAAGCATTGTATCAAGTAAAGTTTAAACAGATTTCCTTGTTGTACATTTTCTCAGATTTCATGTTTTGGGAATGAACACTTTACCTTCCCCAGAAAAGAGTAGAGTGTTTTCAGGTTATCTTTGGTTGTTTCCTTAGACACATGTTGGAAAACAATGCACAAGCAATAACAAATTTACATTGCTTATCATACCTCTAAATGATGGGCCATTAGGCACAAACTTCCCTTTCTGTCTCACCTGTTCCCAATGACTTTTAAGACTTGATTTAAGAGTCACCTCTCATTAGACAATGATTTTGCTCTCTTTCCTTCATCATGTCTGACTCAGCTTTCTGATTTTCAAATTATAACACTTTGCACTGTGCTCTCTTCACTTGTTTTTTTTTCCTTTCACTTTGTCTTACAATTTAGAGACACCAGAGGTTAAAAAGTAATTCATATTTATACCTTGAACATCTTGAAAAGTATAGACATTTGGTTAATGATTGTAGAAAGTCGAAAGACTTGGATTCATTTGGATGTCAATTCTAATTTAGACTATTTACAAAAACTTCCTACCACCTGTCCTGTCCTTTACTCCTGTATCAAATTGTCATATTTCACCATCCCAGAGCTTCAATCAGCTAACCCTCTTCTTCCCTCTCTGACTTTCCTCAGCACTGTTTTCTACTTGTTAGCTAAGCCTTCTGCTTACTTAACATCTTTATTTTTATAATTTTCAGTGTCTAGGGTCTCAGAAAACAAGTCAAGATGCCCATGTGTAGTTGTTAAAGAATAGCTTCATTGAACTGCAGCATTTGCTTTTTTTTTTGAGAGCAAATAAAAAATAATTTATTGTACCTAAAAGCAAATATATTAAAAATATACATTCAATTCCAAAAGGTAGCACAAGTAATGTAATAGAAGAATTTAATGCAAAAAGAAATATATTTTAAGATAAGCATTTACAGCATCTACATGTCTTAATATTATCTGTATGTCTTAATTTACTATTATAAAGGTAAAGAGCCACATTTCAAGGCTAATTCAAATTTGTGTGTGCATATGTTTGTATACATACATATTTGGAATACATACAGATAAAACATATAATATATTTACAGAGATACATACACAATGCTTATATTTATTATAAATATGTCACTCCAGTAAACTTTCTCTAATTTGAGCCAGAGCATTTGCTTTTTTTAAGTGTATACTTTGTGTAAGTGCAGAGAACGTATTTACTTTGCTTACCTAAGGTGGCTCTTCTCTTTCCTAACACACAGTGCCTGACAGCACATAGGTGCTTTTGGAATGGATGACAATTAAATATGCTTCGTATCAAGACTCTAGATACTGGTCTATGTGGAATTTTAGGACCTTCACTTAATAATTAATAATAATAATATCACACTGTCCACTTTTAGGCTGAATGATGAGTATACTTTTCCTCTTCTATCTCCAGTGCCTCAGTCTACAATTTTTCACACTGGATGCTTGGACTTACAAATCAGTCCCTACAGACTTTGTTTTGTACTGCCATCTTACTCAACAAATTATAGCCTATAGGTCCCTTGGGTTAACTAGAGCATACAAAAGGCAGAGAAATTCTGCAAGGGCTTGTTTCTGTTGACATTAAAATAGTGGGTCACACTATATCCAGAAAATTCATGTGGAAATGGCAGTCTGATATATTTCTTCAGAGAGCAAAACAATTACAGATAAGCAATTTTGGTTCCCAAGAGACCAGTAAAGTGCTTTCCTCTTGCCATCTTTCAATATTTTATATTATGGTGAGTAACTACACCTTTTCTATCCAATTAAGGGAGCTATCAACAATCCAAAGAGTAAATAGCTAAGCGGTCAAGTAAAAAATAAATGTGAGTATACAACCACACACCACAGTTCCTCAAAATGGACCATATATAAGATAGCAAAGAACATCCTTTCTCAGCAAATGGAAAACAGTTCATGTTGATATAATTACTTCCCTTGCCTCTAGTGTTTATTTACTGGAAATTGTTTTGACATTATTTTAAGAGTGGAGCATTGTTAGGTTAAAAGCCTTAAAGGGGGTGAAACTAATAGTACATACATTCCAAAGTACAAATGTGTACTGATTCAATCTATTATGAGACCTGGGTTTTCAGATTATTTCCCTTTGCTTTTTCAAACCTGATGAGCTCTTACTCTACAAAAACTTTAAAAATACATGAAAATAAATAGTCAAAAATCTCACTAAGAAAAATTTAGGAGTGTGGGATGATAAAGTTTATACAGGCATTTGGAATTTGTAGAGAATAGGCAACTTAATATCGAAGGGTGACTGGGATTATCAACCAGGAAACGAGTCTTACACAGAAATGCTGGGATTTAGTCTTAGGAGAAACCAGGAAGTAATAAAATTTGAACTTCTATCCATTCCAGTGCGTCTCATTAACTTTTCTTTTTAAGTACATTGTAATATTTCCTTCATTCTCTAACAATATTTGTATACAGTTATACAAGGAACCATACCACTAATGCTATGGCTAACTCCACCTCCTCTCTTCTCCCCTTCATCTGGAAGAAGAGAGACTTCTAGACTAAAGGCCCTGACTTTTTTTTGTTTTTGTAGAACATTTACTTCCGAAATCTTGCAACTATAAATTTTTTTCCTATCCATTGAGATTTAAACCTTGTCTCAGCCTCTTTCCTCCTTCACACAAAGTTTGGTTTATTTCTCTTTTCAAGGAACTTGGAGCTAACCTTTTGAAAGATAATCATAAATAAAGATCTTAGTCTGTAGGAAGGTAGATGTGTCACTTTAATAAGCATCAAATCACCAAGTACAAATGGTCTCAACTGAGTGATAACCCTCCCTTTTAAAGTTCTCCAGCACTTTCCTCCTGGCTAACTCTAACACTAAATCTCACCTGCCTTTTGTTACAGAGAAGTTGAGTTCACTGTTCTCTCCACATAATACTCATGACCTCTATTACAAATGAATAAAGTCATTCTTGGCGGCTTAATATTGTCTGGGTCACTTTTCCTTTGATATAATCTTGAAATAAATTGTGAGTTTTGATTAAACTATTCAGATTTGGTTCCCTTTCTTGAGAGAAAAGGAATGTTAACTCAAATGAAAAAAGATCAGGAATCTCAATCAAATACTCTTTAGTCTAACAGAAAATGGAAATAGAATGAAACAGAATTCGAGGAACTCTACAAATTGCATTTTCAGTGGAAGCCATGTAGATCTTTATGGCACCTATTTGATTCCTTATTTGTATTGCTGTGGGCATTGTAAACAAAATACTGTTTTCTTTTCCATAATGCACAGCTGCTTCAAACCTTATGATTATTTTTTATTCATTAGATTCTATTCTTGCCTAAATTATTACCTAATTCATGGTATTTTTCAAGTTCTAATTAGAACTTTTTTCCTTTCACAAGGTCCCATTTCATGTTTTATTGCCTAATCTATGGATTGGCTTCTCTAAGATAAGGGTTTATCCCCAAATTAAATTATATTTGCTCACATGGATATAAGATCTCTTTTGTGGCAGGGATGGTAGACAATGGATTGGGCCATTGAGGATATTCTAGTCCTGCGTTTTCAGATTCATGCACTTTCTTCGTATACATGCAGGGTCAAAGATGCTTCTTGTCTAACTTGGCTCATTATCAAGGAGTAAGTGTGCTTTTAGCTACTCACAAACAGGTGATAAAACTGAAGTATATAGCCTCCCACTGGTGAAAATATCACACTGGCCAGGTGCTGGTGGTGAATTACAGAGAGGTTACAGTTTCATACATTAGGCACTGGATACATTTGTCTGTGAGACTCTTATCTCCACCTAATTTCTATTTGTCTGACTCCTTATTCCACATATACATTCCTAGTTTTCTAAATGGACATCACACTGGTTATAGGTTTATACTTACTTTTGTGCTATTATAACTGTCGCACCTTGCGCCAGGTTTCTAATTGTCTGCTAAAGGTATATACATACATTATCAGCCCATTTAGCTTATGATCTACCATTGTGTGATTACTTAAAACATGAATTCAATATAAAACTAAAATTCTACTTCTTGAATGCTACAAACAAGAGCCTCCTCATAAACTAAATGCTAAAGGACTCTAGTGAGAAAAATAAGGCTATATTCTGAATAAATTTATAACAGATATAAATTTTCCTGAGCTTCAAGAATTACTAAATTTCAATCTTAAAAGGTTCTATAGTGAAATAAAGTAAGAGAAAATAATAGTTTTTCCTGAAGGAAAGTGAGTAGTTTGGTGGTATGTTGGAAAGATAAATCCATAGGAGTCCAGCAATAGAGGGAAGTTGAACTTGAGTTCTTTTATGAAGCTTGGGATGGTGAAGGTATCAAAGTGTGTCTAGGTTAATAGTATCCTCTGGAACTTAGAAGAGGTAAATTCAGCTTGAAGAAAAAACTTCCTTTATTTAGGTGCCTCCCAACCTCACGGATTATATTTAAAATTATGAGTTCACATAAAAAATTTAGTTATTATATTAGAGGACATGTAGAAAATAATAGATTTATTTTCCTAAGGAGTTCATATATTTGGAATAATCATGTTTAAGTTATAGTGTAATCTGGTAGAAACACATAAAGGAATAAAAGCAGAATGTGTGTGTATATATAGAGTTTGGGAGGTCTTATCCATTAGTATTACTTAATTCCTTTTTATTGGAAGAATGATTTTGTTATTTTTTTGAGAATTATTTAAAATATTAACTGTTTCCCTTTTTACATATGTTCATACAAACATATATATACATATATAATGATGTATTCCAAGAGCAATTTGATTTACTATTAAAATACTGTAAAAATATTTTAGCATTTTGAACAATACTCTTGCAAGTTAAATTCATGTAACCCTCTGAGACAACTTACTTTTAACTTTGTCAGGATTTAATTATTTTTCCATTTCCAATCTGGTTTTATGATAGCAGTCTTAATGGGAATATTATATGTTTCTAAATGTTTCTTCCATCCTGAGTGGTTTTGATTTGCTGTTGGATTTAATACATGTGGAATATTTTGAGAAATAGGTGATTCATATTAGTTAGTAACTCTTCTAAGAACACACAAACAAGATGAGTCAGAATTACTCTGAATATTCTTTGTCAACTGAGGGGTACTAGTCTAGAAACAGGAACATACTAACTACCGTGCTGTTTTCATCAATATAACTGTGGACCACAGAGCTCTTGTTGAGTGTTGACAGGCAGCCCACCAAGCTTTTGTGAGTTATGAACTGCCAAAATTCCTTAGACATGATGAGGAACAGTTTGAATGTGACTCAAGAACACAGTAGGGAGTTTTAGTTGTATAGATGACTTTCTGACCTCAGTATAAAGAATAAAACAAATACATTTGATCCTATATTTTTAGAAGTTTCTATAAGCAAGATGATATCACCCTGAGATAGACTGTGGTATTACAGCTGCTACTCATCACCCTGAAATAGAGTGTGGTATTACAGCTGCTACTCATTGGGAATTATTGTCCATGGGAAAACAAAAAAACTAATTCTCTAACCAAATGATTCATTTTATTTTTTTTCCTGAATAATTAGTTATTTATGGTCAAAGTGATGTACAGAGGAGTTACAGCTTCGTATATAAGGCAGTGGGTACATTTCTTGTACAATTTGTAACCTCCTCCCTAATTTCTCCCCTCCCCCTCCCCCTTTCCCTCTCCCTCTCAGGATGGTTTACATCAAATGGTTTTGTAAGACTGCAACAAGAATGGGTGTCTCCAAAGATATTCTTAGGAGATGATCACAAAGGTTCAAAAGTTATGGCATATGACCATATAATAATGTTTACAAAAATGAACTCCAAGAAATTGAAACAAGAGATTTTATGGCATTTGGCTTCTTGGGTTTTATTGCTGTTTGTTTATTTCTCTTCTGTGACTATTGTTTTATTTCTGTATCTTTTGTTTTTTATGTAAGTTTATCTGTTTGGGAGAGTATAATGAGAAGCAGAGAAATGGTGGATCAAAGGGTGAACAAATGTAGCAGTGTTATACACTATGTTGAAAATGAACTATACAACTTGTGGAGAAGGGAGATTGGGAGGAAAAACACTGGGAGAAAATGAGGAAGGGGTGACATATTAAAAAAGAAATGTACTCATTATCTGACTTATATAACTGTAACCTCTCTGTACATCAACTTTTTTAGCAGTAAAAATGTCTCCATCCCTCCTCCATTCACAGCAGCATGTCACCAGTCTGTACCACAAGTTTGGTACATCTTTATTCAGAATATCTTGCATGCTTTGACCCACAAGTTATTGATGTCCCATCCATATCCTGAACATCTACAATCAGAACTCTAGAGGCTGACATTCATCTTTTGCCTATCCATACTTAAGTAGAATATGCTCTTCTTTTGCTACTGTTATTATGTACTAAGCATGTAAGTTGTTGGTTACATATAACACTGGGTTCAGAAAGAAGACCGATAATAACTAGGAGTATTAGCATTGTATTAACAGGAGGAAGGTCCTCCCTTGAACTGAATATCATAGATCAATTTGCAAGATTCTTTGAAAGTGGCAGTGTGACATTTCACTAGCTGATATATTTATGTGTGTGTACATATATATACACACATACACATATATTATTGTTAAGGTGATATACAGAGGGGTTTACTTCTGCTTTCTCATGTATTTGTGACAGGTAAAAAATGCTAATAATACTAAACATCCCCAATCTCACTTTTGTCCACAGAACTCTTATTCTCCGTCATATTAATGCCATTGCCAAATATTATCATCCTCTCCCAATCTTTTTATAATTTGACCTAAAACCCTTATTTTAATTAATTGCTACCCTTCCTGCTTCCTTTTTCCTCTATCACTGGTTAAACTTCAGTAATATTTTCACAAATAAGCTAGTAATGTATTCAAGTGACAAGCTTGTGACATAGTATGTGAATGCTCCAATCTGCAATCAGCTAAGAAATCGTTTTAAAATATTTGCTATTGAATACATATACATGATTTTAAGGAAATAAACATTATAAATGTAACATATGCACATGACTGATGTTACAAACACAAAGATTTAGTGTTGATACTATAAATTTGTAGAAAAGATGGTTTTCATTCTTTCAGAATATAAAATTTAATTGGACATGAGGTCATATGAAAATATTTATGAGTATCACTATAGGAACTTTACTAATTAATCTTGTCCTGTGTTTATGTTATATTAATAAAGTAACTATTCTTGGTCATTTTCATAATATTACTATGAACATTACATTTCCCCTTCTTGAAAAAATTAATATTATTTGCAAATATTGTATAAGACATCAGTGAAGTACAAAACACTGAGATAAACTATATTTTTCTGGACTCAGGGAATTTCTAAATCTAAAGAATATTAAAAATGAATATAAATCTGTCTAAGTGGAGTTAACATTAATTTCAGTACAATTAGGAAATTTAGTTCTGTGCCCTAGATCTTCTTACAAGAATATAGATCCATACAAAAGTTCACCAACTTTTTATAATATGATTAGTAGAATGAAAAAATATAGGAGATGTATGTTTACATAGTTCATTCCTCTTTTTTTCTCTTTTAAAAAATTTTTATTGTCAAACTGATATACAGAGCAATTACAGTTTCATACTTTAGGCATTGGATACATTTCTTGTACTGTTTGTTACCTCCTCCCCCATTACCCCTTTCCTCCTCCCCCTTTCCCCATGAGTTGTTCAGTAAATTTACACTAAACAGTTTTGTAAGTATTGCTTTTGTAATTGTTTGTCTTTTTTACCCTGTGTCTCTTGATCCTGGTATTCCCTTTCAGTTTCCTAGTTCTAATACACGGGGTTCCAATGTACAAAGACATTCATAAAGGTAGAGTACATAGACACTCATAAAAAATATAACTCAGAGCTCCATTAAGTTAGTTACTAGAGCATTGATTTCTATATAATTTTCAACACTGGAATATAGGATCAATGTTAATATAGCCAGAGTAGGATTTTGTCATAAAACTATTAATTTTATGTGGTAATTACACAGTTGAATAAAAATTAGATGGCTGGTTTGAAACCAAGTCCATTGCTACTCAGTGAATTAATTATTAAAAAAACTAAACAGTAAATACAGCATATGATTTATAAAAACTTTTGAATATCTAAAAACAATAATAACAATAATGATGGAACTTTGTTAATGTTTAGAAGTCCAAGTATACTTTACATATCCCTCTTATAGTCTTTTGTAAAGACTGTGAGAACATGGTGATAATTACAAAGATTCAACAGATCAAAAAACTAATAGTATTGTTTAGTCATATGTGGATAAAGGCTAAAAATAGGTTATGTATAGCTGGTGAACTTAATAATAATGACAAACACACATACTATCACAAGCTATGCCTATTGCAAGATTTCTTCTATTTCACCCTGTGGTTTTTTTTATTTATAAAGTTTCTGTCTCTATATTTTATCATATCTTGACAAGTGAAATGGCTACATCTTTGAATTTTTAATAATTATAACATGAATCTTGATATATAATTTTTGGATTGAATATAAAATATGTACACTGAAATGCCTTTGCTCACTGGTAAAAAATTCAATACCTCTGTTCTAATCTCTCATACCTTATCATGACTTCAAAAAGTATTATAATATATCATCCTATTTAATGTTAATAGATTGTCTAAACCACTTAGGGTCTTTTACATTTAGTATTTATAGTCACCTGCAATCTAGAAGTTTTGTAGTTTGCTATAGCATTAGTTTTGCCAGTATTCAGTGAGGAATAAAGTAAAGAAGCTATGCTTGGGTAAATACCTATTTTTGTGGCTACAAAAATAAATGATAACAGCAAAATCTCTCTGTAGGGAAGTAGACCTGATCCTACATCTTGTCTTTGCCATTTATGTAGGGCTTTGATCATTTTACATAACATATGCAGTCTCTGTATCAGTTAAACAGGATAAATTATGTGTGTGTGTGTGTGTGTGTGTGTGCACATGTAAAAGTCAGAGCGAAAAACAGAAACACAGAAAAAGGCAAAAGGAAAAACTCAAAGCAATTATTTGAAATGCTGTTGTAATTTACAATGTTCTCAGCAACAAATAAAGAAAACATGTTTGTTAGTATTAATGGCCTACTCTGTATGTAATTAATGATCCCCTTGTTAAAGTTATACATTTATTTTCCTCTCTTTTTTTAGAGAAGTGGATTTGATAAAAACTAATGTAGTGAGTAAGACATTTTCACACCAAGAACTCAAAAGTGCAAATGGAACTTTGGATCTTTGAATAACTCCCCAATTAAGCACCCATTCCAACTTGAAGTAGCAAACAAAAGGTCAGCTCTGACTAGTTACTGCTATTTAGGCGAAAGCTGGACATATCCCTGGACCTTCTTTTATTATGAGAGATTCTGATATTTATCTACAGAAGAAAGTCTAAAATTCTTAGAGCATCATCAAAGACCTCTAATTTTTGCTGGCAGCAATTTTTCTGTCTACTTCTTCTGCTCATCTGACTTGGTTGTGTTATCACCTGGTGCTGCCTCTTCCATTATGATATGAGAAATTTTCATACCCAGCATGTCAGCTAACATCTCATGTGCTGAAAACTTCAGCTGTTCTTCTATCCTATCCATGGCTATATAACTCTCACTGGTTGTTTTAGGTTCGCAAAGCTATACGTGCCCTTTGGACAGGATATTCTCTGCACCTCATATAGGAGTACAAGAAAACCTGAGGAATGTGCTGTCTTCCTAAGCTTTTCCCTGCTCATACTTCTCAATAAGTTTGGGCATTCATCTGTGTAAATTAGCTCTCCATCTAAACAGGAGGGATGTTCCTTATTGAGACATAACTCTTTGGCCAATCTTTTCTATTCTGTCCTCTAGTCTTCAAACAGACTAGAAAATATTTTATATTCATGAGGTAATTATGGTGATATCATCTCTAGGTTTTTCTATTCCACTTTATATTTCTGCTATGAACCCTCAATCTCATGAAAGAGCTTTAAGGACAAGATCAAACTTGAGCAGGAAAGTTTAAGAAATAAACAAAGGCATTACGAGGATTATTAAAAAAAATATGGTCTTGGTCGCTGCAGCACCATGACTTCCACAAAGAACAGGAGTCAATTAAAAATCATTATGTAAGAATGCACTATCCAACTCACTGATAGACGATTGCCTACAGTAATTGAAAATGTTATTATTTCTATGGACAATTTTGGTCTGTCTTATCTCATAAAATAATATCCCAATTAATTTATCTCATAGTTTTGAATCACTTGTTAACATTCAACAGGGGTTTGTTGTGAGCCTGTCATTGACCAAGGTCACTTCTTTCTTTTCTAATAACACGACTCCCTATAAACAATTTTTAGTTCAGAGAGAAGACAACAACATATAGTTATAATACATTATACAGATTGTAGATGGGAATACCAAGGAAAGACACCCAGATAACACTAAGTAATTAGGAGAAATTTCCTGAAGGAAGTACTATTTGGCTAAATGTTAAAGAATTAGCTCTCGTTTACCAGAAAGGATTGAAGGCACAGTAATTCAACTAAAAAAGCAGCAGCAGAAAAAGAACATGGTGTCTGTACAGTATGTTCATCAGCAACATAAGGGTGATAAATTAGAGGCTGGAGGTGTGGCTCAGTTAGGAGAACACTAGCCAGTGAGCAACAACATCAGGTACCAGTACACTCTGGGACAAAAAAAAATATGAATACTAGTGTTCACTAAGTAGGTACTTGCCAATACATGAATTTGACTTGTTTCCTTTTGATTGATAATAAGGGATCACAAAGAAAATAGCAGGAAGAGAATGACATGGTTTTATTGCTCACTAGATAAACTTAATTACAGTGCTTGGTTCATCTATGGCTTTCACATACATGATTTCTTGTGCTTTAGAATTCTCTAGTTGCAACTAAGCTTCATTGAGTTCAGTTTATAACCTCCTTCACAGGATGTCTGAATAAGTGAACTCAGGCTATGTCTTGTTCCAAATTTGGACAAAGGAAAAAAACATTTCTCCCTCTATGGTCTCCCTCTTAAATGAGAAGACCAAGAAAGCAAGACATTTTGTGTCTTTCCCCATTCTGTTGACTAACTTATCTGGCGGCAATAAGAAAAAAGAATATTTGAAGACCTCTGGCCACTGGTAACTCACACCTGTAATCTTAAATACTTAGGAGGCTGAGATCTGAGGACTGTGGTTCCAAGCCAGACCAAATAGGAGAGTCCCTGAGATTCTTCTTGCCAAAATATATATATATATATATATATATATATATATATATATATATATATATATATATATATATACCAGAAAATTGGAAGTGGCATTATGGCTCAAAGTGGTAGAGTACTATTCTTGACCAGAAAAGCTTGGAGATAGACCCCAGGCTCTGAGTTCAAGCCCCACAACTACCATCACCAATAACAAAAAGAATACTTTAAAATGTAAACCACAGTAGTGTACACCTGTAATATCATCAGCACGGAAGTCAGAGAAAAGTGGGTCACAGTTTGAGATGCCCTCAGGAAAACATGAGTGAGTCTATATTTCTTTGGGTCTGCCTTACTCTCATTTGTAATAATTAGTATATGCCTATGACAGTCTCACCAGAGCTTCACAAAAGCCCAATCAATAGCTAGTGCACATGACCATATAAAATGATGTTAATCCAAATGATCACCACGATATGGAAATAATTGGTTCCTTTGTTGTTATCATTTTGTTCTTTTTCTTTTTTTCTAATGCGCTGTTTGCAGTTACCTTATCTTTCTTTTTTTTCTCTCCTCTGGTTTATTCTCTGTGGTCACTGTTACTGATGTTCGTACCCTTTCTGCTGTATGTCAGTACAAGGGGATTCAGGAGGGAAGGGAAAGCAGGAGAAAACAAGGGAGGGGTTAATACTGTTGGAAGAGAAATGCACTCATTACCTTACTTATGTAACTGTAACAGCTCTGTGCATCCACATTTACAGCAAAATACAATTTAAAAAAATACTGAGTCCTATCCTGAGTTAAGCAAGCCAGGCATAAAAGTATGCACTTGTAATCCCAGTTAATGGGGAGATGGAGGTTGCAGGAACACAGAAAGGAAAATCAGTCCATCCTCATATGATCATAATTATGATAGTATCTATGAAAAATTTTGCAACCCACTTCCTTGTAGAAGACATACATATGAACCAATCCCAGTAGATCTCTTCCTTGCTATTTAGCAGTCTCCCTCATAATAATGTATTTTCTCAAATTCCTACCCACTAGTATGCTTTTGACATTTCAATACATTCTACCACTTCTCCTAATATTTCCAACACAAACTAAAGAACAAGAAACATAAATGATAAAAATGTATGCTTCTAATCTTTACCGGACATTCAACAGACAAAGGCCTCATATCTAAAATATATGCAGAAGTAAAAAAATTACCTTCTTCCAAAACAAAACTGCAAAGAACCAATAGCCCCCTCATCAAGTGGGCTAAAGACTTACAAAGAGACTTCTCTGATGAGGAAATGAGAATGGCCAAGAGACATATGAAAAATTCTCTACATCACTGGCCATAAAAGAAATGCAAATCAAAACAACATTGAGATTCCATCTCACCCCAGTAAGAATGTCATATATCAAGAAAACTGACAATAACAATTGTTGGAGGGGATGTGGCCAAAAGGGAACTCTAATTCATTGTTGGTGGGAATGTAAACTGGTTCAGCCACTCTGGCAAGCAGTATGGAGATTCCTCAGAAGGCTAAATATAGAACTCCCCTATGACCCAGCAGCCACACTTTTGGGTATCTATCCAAAAGACCACAAACAAAATCACAGTAATGTCACCAGCACAACAATGTTCATCGCAGCACAATTTGTCATAGCTAGAATCTTGAACCAACCCAGATGCCCCTCAGTAGACGAATGGATCAGGAAAATGTGGTACATATACACAATGGAATTTTATGCCTCTATCAGAAAGAATGACATTGTCCCATTTGTAAGGAAACGGAAGGACTTGGAAAAGTTATATTAAGTGAAGTGAGCCAGACCCAAAGAAACATGGACTCTATGGTCTCCCTTATTGGGAATAATTAGTACAGGTTTAGGCAAGTCATAGCAGAGCATCACAAGGCCCAATAGCTATACCCTTATGAACACATAAGATGATGCTAAGTGAAATGAACTCCTTGTTATGGAAACAATTGTTATATCACAGTTGTAACTACTTTCCCATGTGTATATGTAGCTTCTATTATTGATGATGTTCTTGTATCACCTTCCTGTGGTTGTACCTACACTATCTCTGTAATCTTATCTGAGTATATTGGAAACCGTGTATACTGGTATTAGAAGTAGGAAATTGAAAGGGAATACCAAAATTGAGAGACACAGGGTAAAAAAAGACAAACAACTACAAAAGCAATACTTCCAAAACTGTTTGGTGTAAGTGAACTGAACACCTCCGGGGGAGGGGGGAAAGGGAAAGGGGGAGGAGGGTGGGGGGTTTGAAGGACAAGGTAACAAACAGTACAAGAAATGTATCCAATGCCTAACGTATGAAACTGTAACCTCTTTGTACATCAGTTTGATAATAAAAATTAAAGAAAAAAAATGTATGCTTCTACAGACAAAGGCCTAATATCCGTCATCTACAGAGAACTCAAAAGACTAACCCCCTCTAAACCCAGTAAACCAATTATTAAATGGGCAAAGGAGCTAAAGAGAGACTTCACAAGAGAAAAAATAAAAATGGCAAAGAAACATATGCGGAAATGTTCAACATCCCTGGCAGTAAAGGAAATGCAAATAAAAACAACCCTGAGATACCACCTCACTCCAGTAGAATGGCCTATACTCTAAACTCAGGCAACAATAAATGCTGGAGGGGAAACAAGTGCGGGGAAAGAGGAACCCTTCTCCATTGTTGGTGGGAGTGCAAATTAGTATGACCACTTTGGAGAACAGTATGGAAGTTCCTCAAAAAGCTCAACATAGACCTACCCTATGACCCAGCCATACCACTCCTGGGCATCTATCCTGAACAACAGGTCTCAGGATATCAAAAAGACATCTGCACTTCCATGTTTATCACTGCACAATTCACAATAGCCAAAATATGGAAACAACTCAGATGCCTCTCTACAGATGAATAGATCCAATAAATGTGGTACCTATAGACAATGGAATACTACATAGTGATTAGAAATGGGGAAATATTGATATTCACAGGGAAATGGTCAGAACTTGAACAAATAATGTTGAGCAAGACAAGCCTAGAACACAGAAAACAAAGGGGCATGGTCTCCTTGATATATGACTGTTAAGGTGGTGGTGGGGGGTGAGACAGTAGAGACCAGATCTGTGAAACAAAAAACTTCTTGTCAAATGGTATTTCCCACAGGTTTGTGTCAGCGACCTTACATTATGTAACTAAAACCAAACAACTACTAAACATAAAAGGTCTAAAATAGACCTCTCAGTGGATCACAATAGCTCAAAACCTATGTATGTATGATCCTATAAGACAAGGATAAGCAAACTCTATTGTTGACGTTATATTTAAAGTCCTAGGTGAATTTCCTTTGGCGTATGCCACGTGGCTACTGAATAAGTTTTTGGTACACTGGGTATTGTATAGATGCATACCTGATCTAATGAAGAGAACGAAAAACGAGGGTATAAGATATCACAAGAAATGTACACAATGCCCTATTATGTAACTGTACCCCTTTTGCACAACAAGTTGTCAACAAAATTTAATTAATAAATAAAAAATGTATGCTTCTTATTCACATCTTATATTATGGTGTATAGCTTTGTTAAGCACACAGAATTCATGTTAGAGACAACTCTTGCACTAATTTCAATGTTTATAGAGATTGTGTGTATAATTCAAACACATGTATTTGGTCAAGTTCAATTACTCAATAACCCCAAAGATATATTATCTTTAACATTAGCACTTTGTCCTTTAAGTAGACTGTCATAACTTTTTAAAGTTTCAAGCTATTGTGATCTTACTTAGTCACAGAAGGAGTACTGACTTAATTTCTTTTGGTCTGGTTTGGTTTTCCTTCTGTCATACTCCACTAATATGGAGTTACAAAATACATTAGGCCTAAATAGAAGGAATAATATTACATATCTGTCCACTAAAAAGGTGAATCAGATTTGTACCATAAAATATTTAGGTTACTGATCATTTTTAAAATGTATTATGTATGTATGAGAGAGGCACATACACGCTAGCCTTTGATCTAATGATAGGCTTTTTTCCTCAAATTTATAACTATATTAATCAAAGATGAACACCATTAAAAATGCAAAACTACAGTAAGTTAAGCATTCATTTAATACATCTACCATGAAATTTGCTAAAGGAAGCAAGAACATGATCTTCATTTTGTGATTTTCCCTGAGTAATCATTTTATGGAACAGCAGTGGTGCATGTGAGAATTTCCAAATATACTATCTCTGCCATCATTTACTTCTCCAAATACAAGATCATTATATTATACTTATTTATTACTCTCTATCAAACTTATAAATTATGAGTATTAAATTATTAAATATGTTTTGTCTGCAATCTTAATTTGCCTTTTATTATATGAAAAATAGTTAACAATCATAATGATCTCAAAACAAAAATTAATTTTAGTTACTTTTTATAAGTGGAGACTACATTGGAATAAACATCAACATAAAATTTTAGAAAGATAAAAGGTAAGAATTTTTAATTATCTAATTCTGAATGTGAAAATTTCGATTTTTAATATTCTAATATTTCAGAAGATTGTACAAGATAACATTACCACCAAGGTATCTAGTACTTTCTGGTCAGAGTCACAAAGTTCTTAACAAAAACATCACAGAATTCCTTAAAATCAGTTTTTAAGATTAAAAACAATCGGAGATTAACAGAATCTGAGTCTTGCCTTGAAAAGAATTGCAAACTCTGAAGAATGAAATTATCTAAATTCCCTTCAACACTTAAAGAATACAGTATAATGCTGTTCTCCACAATAAAAGTTATACTAAGAAACAAAGAAAATACAAAGCTACCTTTTTGTTGCAACGAACATCATTATGAAATTACAAATATGACTAAAACATCATTCTGCAGTGACTTCATTCTTCTTTTTTAAAAAAATGTATTTATTAATTAAAATTTTTTGACAAAGTGTTGTGCAAAAGGGTACAGTTACATAATAGGTCAGTGTGTACATTTCCTGTGATATCTTACACCCTGTTTTTCTTTCCCTTGCCTATATCAGGAAGACATATATACAATACACAGTGTACCAAAAACATATACAGTAGCCATGTGGCATACGCCAAAGGAAATTCACCTAGGACTTTAAATATAACATCAACAATAGAGTTTGATTATGCTTGTCTTATAGGATCATACATACATAGGTTTTGAGCTATTGTGATCCACTGAGAGGTCTCATTTTTACCGTTATATGTTGATTAGTTGTTTGCTTCCAGTTACATAATGTAAGGTCGCTGACCCAAACCTGTAGGAAATGCCATTTGACAAGAAGTTTTTTGTTTCACAGACCTGGTCTCTTCTGTCTCCTCCTCCCCCACCTTAACAGTCATATATCAAGGAGATCATGCCCCTTTGTTTTCTGTGTTCTAGGCTTGTCTTGCTCAACATTAATTGTTCAAGTTCTGACCATTTCCCTGTGAATACCAATATTTCCCCATTTCTAATCACTATGTAGTATTCCATTGTCTATAGGTACCACATTTATTGGATCTATTCATCTGTAGAGAGGCATCTGAGTTGTTTCCATATTTTGGCTATTGTGAATTGTGCAGCGATAAACATGGAAGTGCAGATGTCTTTTTGATATCTTGAGGACTGTTGTTCAGGATAGATGCCTAAGAGTTCTATGGCTGGGTCATAGGTAGGTCTATGTTGAGCTTTTTGAGGAACCTCCATACTGTTCTCCAAAGTGGTCATACTAATTTGCACTCCCACCAACAGTGGAGAAGGGTTCCTCTTTCCCCACATCCCTTCCAGCATTTGTTGTGGCCTGAGTTCAGAGTACAGGCCATTCTAACTGGAGTGAAGTGTTATCTCAGGGTTGTTTTTATTTGCATTTCCTTTACTGCCAGGGATGTTGAACATTTCCTCATATGTTTCTTTGCCATTTTTATTTTTTCTCTTGTGAAGTCTCTCTTTAGCTCCTTTGCCCATTTAATAATTGGTTTACTGGGCTTGGAGGGGGTTAGTTTTTTGAGTTTTCTGTAGATGACAGATTTTAGGCCTTTGTCTGTTGCTGTGCTGGTAAAGATCCTTTCCCATATGGTTGGCTGTCTTTCTAGTTTGGTGGCTATGTCTTTAGCTGTGCAGAAACTTTTTATTTTGTAGTAGTCCCATTTGTGGAGACTCTCCCCTATCTGTTGTGTCCCTGGGACTTTATTCAGGAAGTTCCTTCCTGTGGCTATAAGTTCTTGCATCTTTCCTACTCTGTCCATCAGTACTTTCAAGGATTCAGGTCTGATGTTGAGGTCTTGATCCATTTTGAGTTGTTCTTGGTGCATGGTGATAGGCTTGGGTCTACTTTGAGTTTTCTACATATGGCTGCCCAGTTTTCCCAGCACCAGTAATTGAACAGGCTATGTTTCCTCCATTGTATGTCTTTAGCTCCTTTGTCGAATATCAGCTGACTGTAAGAGTGCGGTTTTATTTCTGGGTCTTCAATTCTATTCCATTGGTCTTCAGGTCTGTTTTTATACCAATACCAGGCTGTTTATGTTATGATAGCTCTATAATAGTGCTTGAAGTCTGGTATTGTGATACCCCCTGCACTGCGTTATTTGCCTAAAATTGCTTTGGCTATTCTAGGTCTTTTGCTGTTCCATATGAATTTATGGGTTGCTTTCTCTATTTCAGTGAAGAGTGTAGCTTGGATCTTGATGGCGATTGCATTGAATTTGTATAACAATTTGGGCAATATGGCCATTTTCACTTATTGATTCTGCCTACCCATGAACATGGGAGGTCTTTCCATCTCCTTGTGTCTTCTTTGATTTCCCTTTTTAGATTTTTGTAGTTCTCGTTAAATAGGTCCTTCACGTCTTTAGTTAGGTTGATCCCTAGGTAATTTATTCTTTTTTTAGCTATTGTAAATGGTATTATTTCCATAATTTCCTTTTCTGTTTGTACATTGCTGGTATACAGAAAAGCTGCTGACTTTTGTGGATTGATTTTGTATCCTGCTACTTTGCCAAAATGGTTTATTAGGTGTAGAAGTTTAGGGACTGAGTTTTTTGGGTCCTTCAGATATAAGATGATGTCATCTGCGAATAGGGATAGTTTGAATTCTTGTTTGCCCATGTGGATCCCTTTTATGCCTTCCTCTTGTCTTATTGCTATGACTAGGGATTCCAGCACTATGTTGAAAAGAAGTGGGGAGAGTGGGCATCCTTATCTTGTTCCTGAGTTTAGGGGGAATGATTTTAGTTTCTCCCCACTTAATACGATATTAGCAGTTTGTCTGTTGTATATGGCTTTTATTGTTTTAAAGAATGTTCCATCTATTCCTGTTCCCTCCAGAGCTCTTAACAAGTATGGATGTTGTATTTTGTCAAAGGCTTTTTGGGCATCAACTGAGATAACAACTCTTGATTTTAGTTCTGTTTAATGTGGTGAATTACATTAATTCATTTAAGGATGTTGAACTGTTCTTGTTTCTGTGTGATGAAGCCTACTTGGTCATGATGTATAATTTTTTTGATCAGTTTCTGGATCCTGTTAGCTAATATTTTATTGAGGAGTTTTGTGTCTGTGTTCATTAGTGATATTGGTCTGTAGTTCTATTTTTTTGTTGGGTCTTTGCCTGGTTTGGGGATGCGTATAATATTAGCTTCATAGAATGAGTTTGGGATTTTTCCCTCTGCTTCTATTTCACGGAAGAGTTTGAGGAGTATTGGTATTAGCTCCTCATTCTTTAGTGAGGAGCTTTAGTTTTATAGAATTCATTGGTGAATCCATCTGGGCCTGGGCTTTTCTTTATTTGGAGGCTCTTGATTGCCCTCTGTATCTCGCTGTAAGTTATTGGTTTATTTAGTTGACTTATTTCTTTTTGATTCCGTTTGGGCAGTTTATACTTCTCTAAGGTTTGATCCATTTTCGTAAAATTACTGTTTTTTAGTGAGTAGAGATTCTGGAAATAGTTATTTATGATTGTTTGAATATCATGTGTATTTTTTTTGTAATTTTTCCAGTGGAGTCCCTGATTTTATGGATATGAGTCTCTTCTCCTCTTTATTCGTAAGTCTTGCGAGGGGTCTGTTGATTTTATTTATTTTCTCAAGAACCAGCTTTTAGTTTTATTCATTTGTTGAATGGACTTTCTATTTTCAATCAGATTTATCTCTTCTTTAATCTTTGTGATCTCTCTCCTTCTAGTCATTTTAGATTCGATCATTTCTTGTTTCTCCAGATGTTTGAATTTCATCATGAGGTTATTCACCTGCTCTGCTTCCATTCTTTTAATGTGAGTGCTGAGGACAATGATCTTGCCCCTCAGCACTGCCTTAGTTATATCCCATAGGTTTCTTTGTGATGTATTTTCATTGTCGTTGTGGCTTTGAATTCGTTAATTTCATCCTTAATTTGGTCTGTGACCCAAGTGTTACATAACAGTGAGGGGTTTAGTCTCCAAGTATTTGTATAGCCTCTGTGGTATCCTTTGTTATTGAGGGTTACCTTGATTCCACTGTGGTCAGATATAATACATGGGATGACAACAATACTTTTGTATTTGCTGAGGTTCTTTGTGTGGGCTATGACATGATCTATTTTGGAGTATGTTCCATGGGCTGCTGGGAAGAATGTGTATTGGGCCTCTGTAGGGTGAAAGACTGTACAGATCTATCAGATCCACTTGATATATGGTGTTACTTAGGTCTTCAGCTCCCTTGCTAATCCTCTGAGTGTTGGATCTGTCTCTTGGAGTCAGTGCAGTATTAAAGTCTCCCACTACGATTGTGCTTGGGTCTATCTTGTTCTGTAGTTCTGTGAAAATTTGCTTGACATATGTAGGGCCTCTTTTGTTTGGTGAGTATAAATGAATCACCGGGATGTCTTGATTCTGGATTTTTCCCTGTATTAAAATGTAGTACCCTTCTTTATCTTTTTGAGTTGATTTTAATGAGAAGTCCAGCTTGTCTTAAATCAGGATGGCTATCCCTCCATTTTGGTAGGTGTGTTTGCTTGGATGATCTTGCTTCATCCTTTCATTTGGAGCCTGTTTTTGTCCCTTGCTGTAAGATGGGTCTCTTGAAGACAACAGATAGCAACTTTTTGTTTACGGATCCACTCTGTTAGTTTGTTCCTCTTTATCAGAGGGTTTATACCATTTATATTCACATAGATCATGGATAAGTGTGGTTTTTTTCCCTTCCATTTTCCTGTTAGGCTGTTTTTCCTCTCCCTTTTTTCTTGTCTTTATTGAACTGCTCTTCCTGTTGGGCTCTGGCTATTGTAGTTTCTTTCTGTCTCAGTCTGGAGGTCCTGTACATTTTCTGTTGGGTGGGGTTCCCCACTTAGAATTCACTGTAAGGCTGGTTTTTTATTCACATACTCCTTTAAACCCTCTTTGCTATGGAAAGATACGGTTTTTCCCTCAAAGGTGAATTCCAGTTTTGCTGGATATCTAGTTCTGGGATTGCAATTGTTGGCCTGGAGGACTTGGATTGTGTTCTTCCAGGCTCTTCATGCGTTGTAGGTTTGTGTGGAGAGCTCTGCTGTGATTCTGATCTTTTTTCCATTGCAGTATAGCTCTTTCTTCGTTTTGGCTGAGTTCAGAATTTGCTCTTTATCCTTGAGATCTGAGGTCTTGATAATTATTTGCCTTGGTGAGGATTTTCTAGGGTCTGGTCTGTCAGGCGTCCTATAGGCTTCCTTTACTTGGGTGAGGTTGCTTGTGAGATTGGGGAAGTTTTCTGCAATAACTCTATTGAAAATATGTTGTAACCCTCAGCTCTAGTACTCCGCTCCTTCATCTATTCCAATTATATCCCTTGTCCTTGTCTACTAGCTCCTGCATTTGTCTGCCCTGGAGTTTGACAGTTTCTTGGAGTGTGGTAATCTTCTGGTCCTTATCAGCTGCATCGTCATCCAAAAGAGAGATTCGGGATTCAATATGATCAATTCTTTGTGATGTGGCTTTGAGTGTGGTGTTTATAGATGTCAGTGAGCTGTTTATGGTTGCCAGATCAGCTCTCATCATGTTGATTTCCTCTTTTAAAGAGTTGTGATTTGTATCTAATTTTTCATGCATTTCATTTCTCAGGATATTGAGGTCTTCTTTAAAGGAGGAGTACACTCTATACAGTTTTGCTTCCATTTCTTTCTTGATTTCCTGTAGACTTTTTGAGACTTCCATTCTAAGCTTCTGTATCTGTTTTCTGAATTCAGTCCTGAGGCTTTCAATCATTTCTTCTATCTTAGTCTCATTCGTTTTTCATTCTCCATCTCCTCTTCGGTCGTACTACTTTTTGGAGCTGGCGAGTTGGCTTGACTTTTCATGAAATTTGTAATATTTCTTTGTGATTTGCGCATCTGGAGATCTGTAGGTGGCAACCTTGGCTTGGTTTGTGCTGGTTCCTGCTCGTCCATCAGTGGAGACTTGTTTGTGTCCTGGCTCTGGGTTTGAGTGTGAACCTTACTGCCCAATGGGTGAGCGTGATCGTCTCAGTTGTTGCCAAGGTGGTCACCCTCACTGCACTTGGGGGTGGGTAGGTTCTGTGTTTGTGCTGACCCTTGTGTGTCCCTGATGGGGGTTTGTGGGTCGCTGATTCAGCATGGTGTGGAGACTTTTCTCTTCTTTGATTCTTTTCACACTAGCTGCTGTGGTCAAAAGAGCTCTCCTCTCAGATTGAGAATTGCCTCTGAGGGGCAGCTTGCCCACTTGTGCAGAGTGCTCCTGGTGGAGCAGGTGTTGCTGTTGAGGGGTGGCCTGCCCAGCTGTACAGAGTGTGCCCATCAAAGCCAGTGCTTCCGCTGGGGGGCCCTGCCCACCTGTGTGGAGTGCTCCTATCAGAGAGGGTGTTGCTGCTGAGGGGGCAGCTTGCCCACTTGTGCGCTCCCACAGGGGTCGGGTGGGCAGGAGCTTCTCCTGCTGGGGGGCTAGCACGCTGACCCAGGCTGGCCCTCTGGGGGGCACATGCTTTTGCACTCTAGTGCTTCCTTTGGGGGCATGCTGCCCCAAGTTGTTGGAGGTTGCTTGTGCCTTCTGGCAAGTCTACTGTGGGGGGCGGTATGCGTGGACCCCAGTAGGTTCAAGTGTCTGGGTGCGGGTTGGTGCCCACAGACTCTCTGTGCCTCCGCTGTGAGGGGAGCATGTGTTCAGGCCCAGGTGTCCCTGCTGGGCTGGTACTGCACAGCAGCAAGCCTATGACTGTTGTTCAAAAAGTCTGTGTGGACCAGGGCACCTCAGGTGGCGTTCCAATGCCTACCAGGCCCAGGGTCCCCGCTGGGGGCGGGGGGGCTGGTGTGGACAGGTTGAGGCTCCCCAGCTGGGGCTTTGGGGGACGCTGGTCTAAGGTGTTTCCTGCTCATTTTGTTGAGTGCTGCTCTGCCTCTGCTACCTCCTGTGTCCTCCCGGAAGCTGTAGTGTCCTAGAGCTGCAAGATATGGGGCTCTTTTGTTCCTTCAGAGTAGGGAGGGGGAGGGAGGGAGCTCTAGCTTCTTTGTAGGGTTTGGGTCTCTGCTAGAGCAGTTCTCCCTTTGGTGGGGGCACTGGGGAACTTACTGGTCCTGGATTGTGTGTGTGTGTGTGTGTCCCACCTTGCTGTGGGCTTTTTGGGGCTGGGTTGCTGGGGTGTGGCAATTGATCATTTGGTGGTGGTGGTCCTGGATCTCCCCTTCTGTGCTGCCCAGTTCCTCTGCTGTTGTTGTCTGGTCCTGGTCATTCGGTCCCACGCTGCTGTCTGTCTCAGTCGGTCTGCACTCCATCTGGGGCCCTTGGAGCTCCTGTTGTCTGGACTCTGCACTCCTTGCGTGACTTTTTGGCTGTTGCTTCTCTGGTCGCTGATGGTCTGTGGTCCCGTTTACCGGCGCCAGTTCCCCTTTCCCAGCCTGGCCGTTTGGGCCAGGTAGGCGAGGGCAGGGGTACCCCGGAGATTTTTCAGCTCCATGCAGGTTATAGGCTCTTCTTTCTTTGTTCATTTTTATTTCCTGTGTTTCTCTGTTGGTTCTGGTTGTTGGGTTTGCTGGTCTCTTGATGGGGTGTTGGGTGTTGGAGTTCCCAGCTTACTATTTGGTTGGAGCAAGTTGGGGTGCCTCCCTATTATGATGGCACCATCTTTCTCTCCACCTCATTCTACTTCTTATTTAAACATCTATATTAACTATAATAGCATTTACAAATAATATAAATATTTAAAGAAATAAATATTTAAATTTTATTGCCACGAGGTTTCATCTTGACACGTGTATAGATGTGTACAATGTACCTTGATCAGAATCAACCCCTTCATCATTCTTCACCCCCACTTCCTGCTCTCTAAAGCAGGCTCACAAAGTGTCATCGTTATTCTATTTTCACATAATTAGATAGAAATTTTTACTCTATGAATTTCAACCACAGGTATAATCAGAAATGTTCATGTAGAACATAGTTGCTCTCAAATATTTTGTATTTTAAATATGTCAAACAAGCCAAACTGAATTGCACTAAAAATATCCCTTTTTTAAAATATTTTAAGAGCATGTTTAAAAGTAAATTGGCTTTTGTCTGAAGGGCGGGGTAGAGAGAGAGAGAGAGAGAGAGAGAGAGAGAGAGAGAGAGAGAGAGAGAGATTTTTCAAGATACTCAACTCTGCCCATTCTTAAGTCTATTTTAACATCACCATTGAAGACACAAAATAGAAAGTAAAAAGTACTTTGTTGAGTAGCAATTTTGAGATACAAGCTATACAAAACATTTCTGAGTTCTATATCATTAGATCATGTCAAGGAAACCTAAATCTAAAAGGATCAAACACATACAATGGACAGTTTTCCTTTTCAGTAGTCCAAGACAAAACAAGTTCTTTTCATTTTAGACTTAGAATTGAGCATTAATTCCCTTAATCAACAGACTTATAGTACAAAATATTTGTAATAATTGCTATGGAGAGAAATACTCCATGTCATTCAACAGCACAAACTCTATACCTAGTACTAAAAGAGAAAAGGCAAATAGAAAGAAATGGAGGGTTAAAACCTGAGTGAAAAAAGCAACACAGGAACTGGGGGTGTAGAACAATTGCTTGGTACACAGAGACCCTGGAATGATCCCAGCCTCACAAAACAATAAAGACAGCTTGTGTCAACAATTAATAAACTTTCCTATGATTTTTAGTAATAAAATTTTAGGACCATGCATGAAGGCTAACACTGAAATACTATCATCCTGGCACAGAAAATAAAATTTCAAGGTGAATAGAACAGCTTAAAAATAAGGGGGAACACTGCCTTACATGTCAAACTGTAACCCCTCTGTACTTCAATTTAACCATAAAGGATAAAAAAATAAGAGGAAAATCTGAAAAAAAAGAGAACCATGGTAAAGAATTCCATATTCAATATATTAGTCTACTCAAGACTTTAACAGCATTAGAAAAAAAATCTGACAACATTTTAAAAGATTATATATATACATGGTGAGCAGGCGTCTTAGGGGTATAAAGCTTCTTAACATTTGAAAGTTAGTGTAATTTATCATATTAAGGAAATAATAAAAACACATAGAATAATCTCAATAGAAAAATAATGGCATTTGCAAAATTCAGCACCCATTACTATTCATCGAAAATCTCAGGAATTTAAGAAAAGAAAGGGAATTGTCCTAAAGTTGTTATCATATATTTTAAATTATTTCATAATTTCTTTATTAAAAGGATAAGCAATCTGTAAACACTTATTTTCCCAATCAACCTTGCAATTTTAGAAGGAGCGAACATATTATTTGGAAATTACAACAATGAGGTGAAAGAAAATAGAAAATCTGACTAACTAGATGCAATGCCAAATCCCAAGATCAAAGTGTGTACATAGGAAATACTATCAACCGTTTAAGAAAGTAATACCTTCTTCACATAAACTCTTTCACAAAATGCAGGAATAGGGAATAGTTCTCAACTAATTATTGAATCACCATAAACTTAATATGCAAACCTGACAAAACACACCACATACAAATAATATGAAATAGACACTACTGTTTCTCATGAACACAGGTACAAAATCTTTAGCACAATAATTCAAAATCTAATTCAACTGAAAAGGAAGTCGAAGAGAGAAAAGAAGTCATTTAAGAAACTGTAACCTCTCTGTACATCACTTTGACAATAAAAAAAGAGAAAACCATAAATATTGGACAGAAATCATGCCCATAATCCTATCTACTCAGAATGCTAAGATCTGAGGATTTCAGTCTGAAACAAGCCAAAGCAAGAAAGCCCATGAGACTCTTTTTAATATTGTTATTGTAAAGGTGATGTGCATAGGGGTTAAAGTTATATAAGTGAGGTAATGAGTCCATTTCTTTTTGAACAGTGTTATCCCTTCCCTCGCTTCTCCCAGGTTTTTCCTGCCAATTCCCACCCCACCCATGTTATATGGTTCATTTTCAATGTAGTGTAGAGAGAATATAACTGCCACATTTGTTTATCCTTTGTCCTACCTATTTCTCTGCTTCCACAAACAGATAAGCTTACATACGAGACAAAAGGTACAAAGTCAGTGACAAAGGAGAAAAAAATACTAACAAAAAATCTTGTTTCCATTTCTCAGAGTTCATTTCCATATGTATCATTTTATACATTGTTATTGAGCCTTTGTTATCCTATCCTCAGACTATACTTCTTTGTTCTCGTTATGTGAATGTCTAGAGTCCTGTATATTTTATAATGTCCAAGTGTATTTTTATTTTCTTCATCCATTGTGTTTACTAGTACATATATGAGCACATGTTAGTTACAACAAATAAGGGAAACTATGCAACCTGTGTTTCCTTGGGTGTGGCTTACATCTCTTGATATAATTTTTTTCCTATCTCCAATTAACACCTGAAAGTGAAACTATAGCTCAAGTGGTACAGAATATCCTTGAGAAAAATCAAAATAAAATAAGCTCAGGGACAGCACCCACACTCTGAGTTCAAGCCCCAGGACTGACTTTTAAAAAAAAAATCAAGTCAACAAACAACTAGAATAAAGTAATTACATCAAATTACTTCCTGTTTTTAAGTAGCCAGTTCTTAATGCTGGTGTGTAATAACATTTTGGGTTCTCATTTTGTGTTTGCTGAAAGAGAGAGCCAACCATGGTGTCTCAAATGTCAGATTGTTATCCTAACTGTTCCAGGATGTTAATAGGCACACTGACCCTCACAGCAAGCACTTGGGGTTGGTAGTTGTCACATGTACAGAATTTGGAAACTGGGGGTGTAGCAATCAAGCACTTTGCCCAAAGTCAGAGCCCACACCAAGACAGTAATTAGTTCAAGGATCTGTCTCCAAATCTATTCTGTAAAACATAATATGACCCTATTGGGACACAAAAGTATATATTGCATTCATTTACTTTTGTGTGGGAAAAAAAACAGAATTGCATTTTTATAGACAAATCATCCACTCCTCTGTTCATTCAATAAATAGTTGTTATTTTTAATGTGAAACCAAATCAGGCTTTTGTATTAAATATGAATTTTTTATACATTTTCACTAACTGTTACTAATTTTCATGAAATGTAGAGATTCAAGTCTTCCCTACTTTGAGTAGTAATACCAGAAGTAAGATTGAAATTGTGTTAAAATTAAACAAACTCCTCTTGAACTTTGTTAAGCTTCGTGGCTTTACCCATAATAAAAAACATTGTTTGAAATAACAAGCACATGTGTACTGTCTTCCTATAATGAAAAATAAATTAGTCCTATTGATTTGAATATCAATTTCAACCTCTAAAATCCATATCAACATGAGCAATCACTATACAATCATCAAAAGTCACTGGCGTCCCTCTACTATTATGCCTACATGATGTAGGAAATCTTTTTGCACCAGACAATCTTGTAACTCATGAGAAGGAGAACAAAGCATGCAGGTGCGTGAGTTAAATAAAGATATTAAAGCAGAAAAATGTATTCATCTGTGTGGGTATTATTAACATAATGGTTTTATTTTTCATTCTAAAATTTCTTTTGTTCCTCCATTATCTCTGATTTTCCTCAGTTCTTCTAATTAGTTTATTTTTTAAGAAGCATATGAGCCCCAGGTTCTAAATTTTAGGATTTCTCCTGTAGAGCAAACACTATTACTAGTCATTAACTCACTTGAACACAGAAGGACAAAGACTTCTGATTTGAAGTTGCTCTGGATGTGCATGTCTATGCATAGTAACACTTGGGATCTAGTACATACTGAATGCTTGTATGTATGTATGTATGTATGTATGTATGTATGTATGTATATTCAGTTAAAAGCACACAAATGTTATGAACAACTATGTGAGTATAGATGTATAAACAAATATGAAATTGTGAAGTTTTTTCAGCTAAGGTTTTGTTTTCCCAAATCAAATATATTTCTGTGAAAACAGAAAGAATGAGCAAGAACTCTGCCAACCAGAAGGTTTGCTCAGGAAATTAATTTAGCATACAATCATGCCTTTGCCAATTGTGCTCAACTATAAATCCACAAGAAATGTACTCACTGCCTTATGTCTGAAACTGTAACCCTTCTGTACATCACTTTGACAAGAAAAAAAGAAAAAAAATATTTCTAAAATAAAACCCAATACTGGGAAGAATACCACCAGGGAGCACGTACATTAAATAGATGCTCCTCAAATACAAAATTCAACGTGAGCTGTGGTATTACTTTTTAACCGGGAATTTAAAAAGCCAAGAACTTATGCCTTTTATTAATGCCCTGATACCCACTTTATTTCATTAACATCTAACCTCTCTGCTCTTTCTAGAAATGCTAAATCTTCTCCTGCCTTTAGACTAAACTACACAGGCTGAGTCTTCCACTGAGTGGGCTGGTGTTTCAAAAACTGGAAGAGTTCCTCCATACTCTTCTTAAAGCCTTTAATGTAAGAACATTTTTCCAGTGACCATCCTACCCACCATACACCATTCAGCTTGTACCCTAATATTAACAGCATTTCTAAAGCTCACTCACTGCTCAAATTTTCACTTTGCTATCGCATTTAACACATTCTAATTTTTTACTGAATTTAGTTACATATTATATTTACTCTGTGCTATTCATCTTCACCCACAGATTATAAATACAAGTCAGAAACAAACTTGATTTTTTCTCTGAATAATTCTAAAGTTCTACATGGTAGTAAATATTCATAAATAAAAAGATGATATTTTTCAGATTGAAATAAACATTAATAATCCAATTGCATTTGAAAATCTTTCTGTGTCAGTTGAAATAACCCTGAAAATTTTGTCCTTGATTCTGCTTACATGGCTTACATATCTATTGAATTATGTATAATGAACCATTCCTGGGATGAAACAACTTGATCATGGTATGTAATGATATCTGATTTTTTAATGTGTTCTTGAATTCACTTTGTGAGCATTTTATTGAAATATTTACATCAATGTTCATCAGAAAAATTAGTCTGTATCATTTCTCTGTTCATTTTTGGAATGAGTATAGCACTGGTTTCATAGAATGAATTTGGCATTGCTGCACTGCATGTATGAGAGATACTGTAGTTTCCTCCTCCAGATGCTTCTTAACCCGCTACATTGATCTCTAATTACCACTTGTGGCCACACTAGAGTTCTTCTCTACAGAATTGCTCTTTACTGGCATTAGCAACCTTGTTAAAGTTGCAATGTGGTACTGTTTATATCTGCTACATATGGTAAGTCTTCACCTGAATATGACTAATGACTCAATCCAAAGAGAAAAATTATTTTGGTACAGTACATCATCTTATAGACCATGTTAGTGTTTGAGAGATACTGCTGAAAGAGGAATGGCAGGCCACGATTAGTCCAAGTGTAAAAGTCAGAGAATCTGTTCATCTGTGTCTAAAGAAAGACTCATCTGCTACAGAACTAATCCAGCTGAAGACAATACAAAGATTTGATAGTAAAGCATCAAAGAAGACTGCATTCTTGAACCCGTCTATGCTAACATGTCCATGTCAGGGCCTTATTATGAAAGAGCAGGGACTGAAAATTTTTGAAATGTGGATATTTATATAGTTGGAGGGCCAGCATAAACAGTGCACCTTGACCCTATTTGACTGAAGATTAAGAATGTGTCTTAAACTTGATGCCTTAAAGGACAATGCTTGCAAATTTCAGTGTTGGTTCACTTCTCTTTCTGTCTACCAGACCAATATTGAGGGTCAGATCTCAAAAAGCCTAAGAGGATGTTTGCTGCTTGGTCCACTGTTGAGAGAACGGTTTATGATGAACGAGATACACAATCTAGCTGGTTACAATGGTAACTATATGCCTAGTCTTGGAATAAATTCTGGGATTGCTGAACAACTAAAACTTAAAATGAGAGGGGAGAGCTACTGAAAACAAAGCAACAGCTCTTGTCTAACAGTGTAATGTTCTGAAAATGGTGTTTAACAACATAGTAATACATTGTTCCAAGCATCTCAAAGAAGCCAATGACTCACATTAACACAAAAAAGGTCCAGAATGGACAAAGCAGATAATGGCAGACAAGAGTAAATCCTCAGAGAAATGAGTGTGCTACACATGAACATTTTTCTTCTGTTTTCTTATTCCTTTCTTTTTAAAATTTTTATTGTCAAGATGATGTACAAAGGTGTAACAATTATATACATAAGGTAGTAAGCATATTTCTTGTCAAAATTGTTACTTCCTCCCTTATTTTTCTCCCACCTTCCCTTTTCCCCAATCCACACCACCCCCCAACCAGTTGTACAGTTGCTTTACTACATATTGTCTTGTAAGTATTTATGTTGCCTTTGCTCACCTTTTGCCCTTTGTCTCACCATTTTGATGTTCCCCTTCCTTTCCCTGACCTAGACAAACATATATACAATGCCCTAGGTACCAAAATCAAATACAGTGACAACAGGAGCTAAACCATAGAGGAGAGAAACAAAAGAAAAAAGGAATAATTTCACATAGTGCATTAGAAATAACAACAATGATAAACTGCTTGTTTCCCTAAGTTGGAGTTCATTTTGCTTAGCTTCATCTTATGCGATCACATGTACATAGTTATTGAGCTATTATGATCTTCTGCTAGGACTATACTAGACATATACTAACCATTGGTTTTTTTAAAAAAATTTATTGTCAAACTGATGTACAGAGACATTACAGTTTCATACGTTAGGCACTGGATACATTTCTTGTACTGTTCGTTACCTCCTCCCTCTTTACCCCCTCCCCCTCCCTCTTTCCCTCTCCACCCATGAGTTGTTCAGTTGATTTATACCTAACAGTTTTGCAAGTATTGCTTTTGTAGTCGTTTGTCTTTTTATCCTATGTCTCTCGCTTTTGGTATTCCCTTTCACTTTCCTAGTTCTAATAACAATATACTCGGTTTCCAATGTACTCAGATAAAATACAGTGATAGTGCAGGTACAACCGCAGGAAGGGGATACAAGAGGATCATCAACAATAGAAGCTATGGTTTCACATGGCATATCTAAAGTATAGGCAGAACAAAAAAAAATACATTCCTCCAAATCAAAACAGCAAAGAACCAATAGCCCCTTCAACAAGTGGGCTAAAGACTTAAAACGAGACTTCTATGATGAGGAAATGAGAATGACCAAGAGACATATGAAAAAGTGCTCTACATCACTGGCCATAAAAGAAAGGCAAATCAAAACAACATTAAGATTCAACCTCTACCCAGTAAGAATGTCCATTATCAAGAAAACTAACAATAACAAATGTTGGAGGGGATGTGGCCAAAAGGGAACCCTACTTCATTGTTGGTGGGAATGTAAATGGTTCAGCCACTCTGGAAAGCCGTATAGAGATGCCTCAGAAGGCTGAACACAGAGCTCCCCTATGACCCAGCAGCCCCACTTTTGGGCATCTACCCAAAAGACCACAAACAAGAACACACTAAAGCCACCAGCTCAACAATGTTCATCGCAGCACAATTTGTCATAGCTAGAATATGGAACCAATCCAGATGCCCTTCAGTAGATGAATGGATAAGGAAAATGAGGTACAATAGAATTTTATGCCTCTATCAGAAAGAATGACATTGCCCCATTCGTAAGGAAATGGAAGGACTTGTAAAAAATTATACCAAGTGAAGTGTGCCAGACCCAAAGAAACATAGACTTTATGGTTTCCCTCATAGGGAATAATTACCACAGGTTTAGGCTAGTCACAGCAGAGGATCACAAGAGCCCAAAAGCTATACCCTTATGAACACATAAGATGATGCTTAGTGAAATGAATTCCATCTTATGGAAACGACTGTTATATCACTAATTACTAGATTTTGAACGCAGAGGTCTCATACTTTGTTAAGCTTTTTGCTTACATCTAGCATTATACCACAAGAGTCATCATTCCAGCTCGGCTCTTTGCTAGTTATATTTGAGATAGGGTCTCATGAGCTCTTTAGAGCAATCATCCAGGTTTTAGCCTCCAGAGATTCTAGAATTATAGGGATGACCCCCAGGAGCCCAGCTTAGACCAGACCTTTTTTATCTAGAACTTAAAAGATTGATTTATTATTGATTGATTTATAATAAGAATATAGAGGCTGGGGATATAGCCTAGTGGCAAGAGTGCCTGCCTCGGATACACGAGGCCCTAGGTTCGATTCCCCAGCACCACATATACAGAAAACGGCCAGAAGTGGCGCTGTGGCTCAAGTGGCAGAGTGCTAGCCTTGAGTGGGAAGAAGCCAGGGACAGTGCTCAGGCCCTGAGTCCAAGGCCCAGGACTGGCCAAAAAAAAAAAAAAAAAAAAAAAGAATATAGAGAGAGTCCTCCATTTATTAAAGAAATAAGGAAATGCCTTGACAAAGGAGGTATCAACATTTTTGAAAACTCGATAGTGTAGCTAAGTGCTTTGTAAATAGAACTCAGAGAACTTAGCTCCTTAATAGTAAGAGGCAAAATGGCTCCCCAGAATGTCAGAGAATATGGAATGGCCCTTCTTTGTCAGAGGCAAGGCAGAAATCATTATAGTGAAGATCATCATAGCAGCACACTGTAAGGGAGATAGGGATTCTGATTTTCAGGGGTTCTGTGGTGATGACTCATTGAATAAAATGCTCCCTGAAGAAGGATGCATGAGCAGTCAACAAAAATACTGCTTACTATGTAACTAAAAAAGATCAAAAATATCCAATTAGGCCAAGTGGCTTCTCCAGTTCTTCAACCTAAACTGATTCTCAATGACTTATGATTGTAGAGAGATGCTTTGTGCCTTCTTTTGATTTAAAATTGAAAACTCCTTTAGGGTTTCAGTCCCTAAATCTCTTCTTGGTATAACCAGAGAACTCCTATTGCCTGTGCTAGTATAAGATGTATTTGCTATAAACTACTGCAAAGTATTTGATAAAAGTTCTTCATATAGCTAAAATGACACTCTACTTTATCCTTAACTTTATTCTGCTTGCATATTGTTGTTTTGAACTGACAGAACAAGTTTAATATATTCAGTTTATTCAAATACATAATCAGAGCTAGATCTAATTGGAGCAAAATTTGGAATACATAAAGATGCCACAAAGGTTAAGGTGAAATTTAGGACATGCCTCATTCCAGATGGAATTTGATATTTCCTGTTGAGTGAAAAAAACAGGTTGAGATTAAACCCTTCAGTGTTACATCTATCTTAAAATCACTAGACTAATTTGCCTTCAAGTTGAGCATAAAGTAGCAGTGAGTCTTTTTTTATTAAATTTTGCATATTAGTATTTTATCCTCAATACACTGGTAAATGCTAGTTTTGTTAGACGTACCTTTGGCATGCAATGCTGTAGAATAGGAACAATCATTTCTTTAGCATCTCATGTAATAAAATATTTATTACAGTCCAACTCTTGCAATTATCATTATAATATAGACTGCCACTAGCAGCCTATGTAGGATGAAAAATGTGCAAGTCAAGTTCAATCTACAAGGAAATCTGAACTACACAGGATTGTAGAACATTGAACAGGGAAAGAGTAATGAACAAAACATTAGTGTCTTGTGCACTGTGCTTGTAGTCTGTATGCCTCTTTCAGGGACATCCTTTTCCCCAATCCTGCAAGTGTATTTCTTCAAGAACTCTGATTCAAAATAGCCAAGCCACCTTCTCTGTCAGTAAATCCATACCTATTCTTATCTTGTATACATTTCTTTTTTTAATAATAATAATTACTTATTTATTGTTAAAATGATGTATAGAGGGGTTACAGTTTCATATATTAGGCCGTGGGTACATTTCTTGTACTATTTGTTACCTCCTCCCTCACGCCCCTTCCCCTTCCCCCTTTCCCTCTCCCCCCCCCACCCCCGTGAGTTGTTCAGTTGTTTTACACCAAATGGTTTTGCAAGTATTGCTTTTGGACTCATTTGTCTTTTATCCTTTGTCTCTCAATTTTGATATTCCCTTTCACTTCCCTAGTTCTAATACCAGCATATACAGTACCCAGGGTACACAGATGAGATACAGTGATAGTGCCGCACCAGGACAACCACAGGAAGGGGATACAAGCAGATCATCAACCAAAGAAGCTCCAGTTTCACATGGCATGTTGAAAGTAATTACAACAGTAATATAACACTTGTTTCCATAAAATGGCATTCATTTCACTTAGCATCATCTTATGTGTTCATAAGGGCATAGTTATTGGGCTCTTGTGATCCTCTCCTGTGACTAGTCTAAACCTGTGGTAATTAGTCCCTATGAGGGAAACCATAGAGTCCATGTTTCTTTGGGTCTCGCTCACTTCACTTAGCATAATTTTTTCCAAGTCCTTCAATTTCCTTACTAATGGGGCAATGCCATTCTTTCTGATAGAGGCATAAAATTCCATTGTGCATATGTATCACATTTTCCTGATCCATTCATCTATGGAGGGGTATCAGGGTTGGTTCCATATTCTAGCTATGACAAATTGTGCTGCTACGAACATTGTTGTGCTGGTGGCTTTAGTGTGTTCTTGTTTGTGGTCTTTTGGGTAGATGCCCAAAAGTGGGGCTGCTGGTCATAGGGGAGCTCTATGTTTAGCCTTCAGAGGAATCTCCATGCCACTTTTCAGAGTGCCTGAACCAGTTTACATCCCCCCAACTATGAAGTAGGGTTCCCTTTTGGCCACATCCCCTCCAACATTTGTTATTGTTAGTTTTCTGGATAATGCACATTCTAACTAGGGTGAGGTGGAATCTCAGTGTTGTTTTGATTTGCATTTCTTTTATGTCCAGTTATGTAAACCACTTTTTCATATGTTTCTTGGCCATTCTCATTTCCTCATCTGAAACTAGCAGCCACAGGTGTAACATAACTTTCACGTGTACGAATGGCTAAAATATCACTCTACACACAAGGAAACTCTTGATATACAGTTGCCAGAAATTATCTATACTCAAGATAAAGAGACTTCTGCTTTATACAAAGTTATAGCTGAAAGGCAAAGGTTTTTGTAGGCAAAGGTTGGGAGATATATTCTAAGGAGAGAAAATAATTCTGTTAATTAGGAAACCTTATTATTACCAAATAGCAATATAAACACCATGACATTTTTTATTTCTAAATAAAAAAATAAAACACACCATAAGAGAAGATATTATTTCAACAAATATATATGGAACAATAAAATAAATGAATAAAAGAACTGTTAAGAGGATTCAAACTGATGTGGTGTTCATGTGCATTAGTATATTCACACTGCAGAGTATGGGTTGGAATATGAATAACCTAGGCTTAATACTGGGCCTTCCCAGGTGGTTATTTCCAAGCCCAGACTAGATCCAAAGTCAACTGTCTCCAGAAAGAGCAAGGCTCTAGTGTTCAAACAAAGCTAAGAAGTGGCCACCCTACCAAATTCTTAAGAAATAGGCATTCATTTAATACTTCATGTATCTTAAGTGCTATATTAGGTTATAAGAATGCAAGATATACAAGAAAGATTTGACAAGCATATTAGGAACATATTGTAAAACAATTGAAAACAAAAATAAAAGAGATGCAAAAAAGAGAATATCTAATGAGAAAAAGAGATTCTACCTTACTAAAATTTATAGTCTCATAAATAACACAGACAAAATAGAAACTAAACCATAGGCTGTATGGTTTTCCTCGTGGTAAAAGGTAACAAAATACACCAGGACATGGTAAATTAAACAGGCCTCTAGATACAAACACAGTGAGATCAAAGGAGGATATGCTCAGGAGGCAATCACAAAGGATCAGTCACCATGTGCATATTGTCCTTTAAAATGATACAGAAATGAACTCCAAGAAATGGAAACCAGAAGGTTTGTGTTATTTTATTTTTCTGTTTGGGGATTTTTTGTTTTTCTCCTTTATCACTATTTATGATTTCTCTACCTCTTATCCTGTATATAAGTTTATGTTTGGGAGAGAGAAAGGAAAGCACAGAAATGGTGGGACAAAAGGTGAACAAATGAAGCAGTGATATTCACTAGACACTATGTTGAAAATGAACATACAACTTGTGGGGAAGAAGGGTTCGAGGGAAAAACTGGGATAAAATGAGGGAAGAGGTGACTGTTCAAAATGAAATCTACTCATTTCCTGACTTATGTAACTGTAGCCCCTCTGTACATCCCCTTTATAATAACAATAAAATATATACTAAAAAGTCAAAAATATAATAAATAATTTAAAAAACAAACTAATCAGCAATATTTCCATGAAAGGAAACTAAGATAGAGATAATAACTAGAGGAGCAGAGAGCAGTTCTTTCTGTATAAGACAAGACAAAAAGAAAGAGTAGAAGATAAGGAGACCAGGAGAACGTCGCAGTGTGTTGATATGCTTTCTCTTCTCATGAAATCAATACTTGCAGAACTTTCAGAGCCAGGAAGAAGATGGCAGGAAGATGGCAGGTGATATCAGAGGTATTACGTACCTTTCTGTGGGAAATTTAGTCTAAGTACAACCAGCATCTAGACTGAAAGAATAAAACCAAGAGTTTGCTTTTGTACGTGTTGCTTTTAAAATGTCAGTGAAAAGTGCAATAAAAACATAAAACAGATGAAGCTTAGGATGGAGTGTCAGACATCTATATTTAAAGTGTGTTCAGGGCAAAAGTCAACAGTGAAAACCAGCAAAAGAATATTCACTGACACCAGACCAAAAACCAAAAAGTGCTATACACTTCCTTTTGGTTCCCTCCATCATACCTTTCAGCTATCAGTTTAAGACTATAACTGTATAGCACTTTCTGTGAATCACATGGCTATGGAATCTTAATTATAATGTTGAAAGTTCAAGCATAAGCATATATACTGTATTGAAAGTTCAAGTTGTTAACTTGTTTGATTACAATCAATACATTTTCTGTCAAAATATTTGTCTCAAATGGCAAAAGTAGAAATCACTGGTATTAACCTCTGACGTAGACTGAGATACAGAAACAGCTTAGGAAAAAACCAACTTTGAACCCAAGTCTATAAGACAATGAATTCTCAAATGTGAGCATTGTTGAGGATCCACTTTTCTTTTGCTCTCCATTGGCACACCAAAGGCTTTAACTATGTATCAAAGCAAAGAATTTCCTCAAATTACAAGAAGTGCCCTTGACAATGACTGCCCTGTTGTGAATAAAGATGCGGAGACCTCATCTGAACATAAGCAAGAAACAAGAGGCAAAGCAGATCTTTGTGTTATTAGGGTTAGAATGACACCAAAATAAAAGCCAAGAAATATAGTCTGAATTTTTCAAGATACAAGGCAAACAGGACTCAGCTTAAATGCATGAAATACAAGAGGAAGCCACTTTAGCCATATTCATTGTTAGGTCATTGTGCAATGCATTTCTCCTAGGGGAAACCCTCCTAACTGAAAGAGTCCATGTTGATTTTTTTTTTCATATAACATGGGAACAATCACCTGCCTTCAAAGAAATAGGGTTTATGAAAAGCTGAACAGGCTAGGAAGGACTTGAAAACAAATGCAAAATACATAAATAAAAAATAAAATAAAATAGCATCCAGTATATGGGAAAGAGAACAGCAAGATTCAGTCAAGCATCTGGAAAATTCCAAAATTACAGCACCCATGACCACCCTAATGCCTTACAATACATTCAACTTTGTTTCTACCTGCTCTACCTTTTGGTATACAATAAAATACAAGGCTAAATTCTTGATAATTTTACTAATCTCCATATTAATTAAAGATATTTCACATTAATATTTGGTGTAGTCTTCTGACAAAAATATATTATTAAGCCCAACTGGGTCGTTTACACTTGGTACTCCAACACCCAGGGAGCTGAGGTAAGAGGATAGATTATTCAAGAGCCAACCTAATGGAATATGAACCAACATGGATGGCCTCAAGACCCTCTCTCAAAACTATTTCTATGCAAAATATCACAAATGTCCATAAAAATGATGTATATAACACTTGTTTTTAGCCTTCAAATTTATTGTTCTGACAATAAAAGAAGAAAAAAAAGAAAATTTTCAATAATCATTATTTTTCTAAGATGATAATGCTATTCTGAGCTCATAAACTGGTATTTAAAAATATTCAGTTAATCAAAATGTAATTGATTAAATGTTAAAATTAGCAATCATCCTCTTGTTCAGGATTAAGGGTCCCACATTTGTAATCTCGGACACACAAAAGCCTGACAACTTAGGGAGATTTCTCAAAACAAGGTGGTGGTGGGCTGTAGCTGAGAGCACTTGTTTCACATGTGTGAGGTCTTGAATTCAATCCTTATCACCAAAAAACAAAAACATTTCTCATAATTTCAAATGAACTATGTTGCTCCTTGAGTGTTTCATGCTACTGACATTTATCAATATTTATTGAGTCTAAAGCAAAAAGAATTATGTAATTGATATTCAATATGTCATTTTTCAAAGGTCCTTTGAAAATAATTGTTCTCTGAGTCTATTGTAGAATGAACACTTTTTTGCTCCTTCAAATCAAATAAAATCTCTAGTCACTGCTTTAGTTCTAAAAGAAAAGCCACTATGGAAACTTTCCATACCATGGAATAAAATTATTAAACTAAACTCACTGGATGACAATTCTTTCTTTCCCTTTAAATTGCTTCATGACATAAATCAGACAATTATTTGTATGTGTTGTATATGCATTAATAATTCATTGCATAAGCATATATATTGTATATGTATTTAAAATTCATAGATCGAGCACATCCACATTTTCCTTGAAGGAAAATTGTAATTAACTTGAGCCAATAATAGCATTTAAACTTATGTCAAGTGACAGACTTACAAATATATTTAAAGAAAATATTTGACTAGAACAATAATTCTCTTTTATAGTCTTACAGTAGACTAGATACAAAGAGGTAGGCTTGGTTTCCTGCTCAAGTTTTCTCCATTTCAAACCTTCCAGCATCCAGATAATTCTAATCTATGCATCCAAGTCATCCAAAAATATCATGTTCATTTCTTTGGCTCATTTCCAGTTGCTTTAGACTTCTTTTATTTTTCAGAGACATTCATGGGAATTAGCATTACTCAACAGTACTCCAGTCTGAAATATTAAACTCCTCAACTTCAAACATCAATTCCAACTCTTTGGTTTAGCAAGTGTCACTGATCTTGCCTTTTGATCTTGCTGGGAGTCTCTTCATTGACAAATGTATGATCATCTTAGGAAGTTGATTCTGTTTTATCCCTTAATCTAGTTCTCAACAGAGTTTATCCCTTATCCACCTTCATTTTATTTTGCAGTAAGACTGATGTATGAACTCAAAGTCATCTGCTTGTCAGGCAGGCACCCTACTTACTTTTTTCACCCTAACACCCCTTTTTTATCTTTATTTTTCCCAAAGGACTCACATTCTTCCATGGCTGGCCTAAAAATATGAATCTTCTCATTTTGCCTTCCACATAGCTAAGTCGTTCAAATGTGAGCCAAGATAACTTCTACCTCATCCAATTCTTTGTTACTAAACTACATTTGCACCGCATCTGTTTCATTTGGTTACATGCATGTGAAAAAATGCCAGCTACAAATCAATCACCCAAGCACGGTCTCTGTAACTAACAGGCTCATAGTATATCTTGATAATCTTTTTCATCTCCTACTACCCACAGTAATGATAGTTCATACTGACAATTTTAGGGGCTGGAAATATGGCCTAGTGGTAGAGTGCTTGCCTCGCATACTGACAATTTTATTTCAGTTGATTGTCCTAACATTGAATTCCTCTCACTATCTGGAGATGGCCTTGTCTCATTCTACAAACTCTCACTGACTTGAAGGCCACAGTCTTTTCCTGATGTTCTGTTTATTTTCAGAACCAGTCTCTATACATCACTAATATATGTATATATACATATATATTATACACACACACACACACACACACACACACACACACACACACATATATATGTCAGCTAGCTATGGTACCTCATGCCTGCTATTTACTACTTGTTCCTCCTTGCCTTCACTCTTCTTCCTCCTCTCTCTTTCTACCTCCTTCTTTCTTTCCTTCCCTCCTTCCTTCTCTCTATCCCTCTCTACCTCCTTCCTCCTTTTCCTCCATCCTTCTTTCCTTCTCTGTCTCTTTTTCTATTTCTCTTTGCTCTGTATCCACCACAAGATGAAACATTTCCTCTGTCACACTCCCAGCACTACTTGTTCTGTCTCACCTGAAGCCTATAGCTATAGAATCAGTCAACCATGGACCAAACGTCTGAAATTGTGAGCCAAATAGGTCTTTCTTCCTTCTCAGATTATTTTCTCAAGTATATTGTCACAGAACTTGACAACTAGCACAACAGGTAAAGTACTTGATTCAACAGTGTTTGTCCCAGAATAATTATTTAATGAATCAGAGTGTTCCTGTAACTTCTGTTTCTTTCTCTCTTTTCTGTTTTTGTCACACCTTAGACACATGTCCCAACTGTATGCTGATAATTGCCAAATCTCCAAAATCAGCCTAGATCTCTCAACTATAAATGTATCTACTCTATTTAACCACTTGCAAAACTCATCTTCTTTCTAACTTTGGTCTTCTTGAAACATTCTACTGAAGAAATGCCCTAATACTAACTCAAACTCCCAAGCATTTTCTTCAGTTTCTCTAAATTCATTTCTTCCTCTTCCTCCTTCATCTTGTCATTGGATTACTCATATTTTCCTGAAAGATATTGAAAGTTTAGTTGGATACTACCAAAAATTCTATCTCCTGATGATTTGGCTTTCTGCTACCCTCAATCCAGATTTGAAACATGTTGAGTTGAAAACCTTTGGTACAACTACTTCAAGATAACTTTCTTTCTTAAAAAGCATACATTTATTATGTTTTTGTACTAAAAGAATTTGGAAGAGCAAATGACTAGAACAAATCAATACAGGCATAATTAATATTTTAAAGACAATGATGTTGTTATTTTGTCCAAGTTATACAAATTTGCTTTCAAATAATGGAAAAATTCTAAATATGTTCAAAGCAAGAAAATATATTGTTTCACTGTTATATATGAATTATATATACATATCCTTATTTTTCACTCCTTTTATAATTTTTATTTTTTTAATTTTAATTTAATTTTTATTTTATTGTTGGCAGTTATTTCTCTCTTCTTCCCTTTGATTTATTCCCTTTGTCACTGTTTTTGATTTCTGTATGCTTTGGCTTGTATATACTTTTATCGGATTTGGGGAAGCAAAGGGTAATCACAGAAACAGTGAGACAAAGGGTGAACCAATGCAACAGTGATACTCACTAGATACTAGGTTGGGGGGCGGTGGAATAGGGAGGGAATGGGAGAAAATGTGGAAAGAGTTAACACTGTTCAAAAAGAAATGTATTCATCATCTCACTAATGTAACTGTTACCACTCTCTACTTCAGCTTTACAATAAAATTTAAACTTAAAGGTAACTTTATCTTTTTTGTTTTTTCCCAGTCCTGGACCTTGAACTCAGGGCCTGAGTACTGTCCCTGGCTTCTTTTTTGCTTAAGGCTATCACTCTGCCACTTGAGCCACAATGCCACTTCTAGCCATTTTCTATATAAGTAGTGTTGAGGATTTGAACCTAGGGCTTCATGTATAGGAGGCAAGCACTCTTGCCACTAGGCCATATTCCCAGCTGAAAGGTAACTTTTTAAAACAACCCAAAAAATGTAAACACACACCCAAATCTTATCTCCTATAGCTCTATTAGTGGAAGTCAATTTCCTTCCAATTTTTGCCTATTTGGGGTTGGTTTTCAGCTACTTCACCTCATTGTTTCAAGATATTGTAAACATATTGTACAGATACTGTATTGCTAAGTAGAAATGGGTCAGCATGACAAGGCACCAGAAACCTGGCCTTAACTGCACCAAAACTTCTCTCACTGACATCACCAATGGCCCAATGTCAACAGAAACACAAGTCAATTCTCTCTACAGCTTGCCCAAACATCCAGAAATTGGCACTCTTTTTCTGAAGTCGTTTTCCTCTGAAGAAAATATTTTCTTCTCCCTTTCTCCTCCCTAACTGGCTTTTTTCTAGGCTGTTTTTCCTTGCACTTCCTCTTCTGGACTTATTAATGTTAACAGTATACCAGGAACGAGTTTTACAGATTCATTTATTCTCAATGTACCGGCTTAGATAGAAATGGCCCTTACTGATACCATGTGATTTAAAAGCTTAACTAAGAAACCTCTATTCTTTCTTTTATTTTAGTTTTTAGTTTACATATGTATAATGTATTCAAGTGTACATCTTCAGAGGGTTGGGGGAGAAGCTTGAGGGGAAGAGAGTGAAAAAGTGCAGCAGCAGAGCTCACTGGACACTGATGAAAGTGGACTATACAACTCATGGGTGGCGATAGGGCAGAGAAATTTGGAGAAAATGAGGGAACAGAAGACACTGTTCAAAAGGAAACATACTCATCACCTGACTCACATAACTGTAATCTCTCTGTACATTGCCTCTAAAATAACAATAAAATTAATGAATAATAAAAAGATAAACTGCTAGTCATCTTACATGTGGTCATATTTAAACATCTAAACCTGGTCTTATCATAATACTATTTCATCCATGGTGTATTTCCATGAACATAGCTATCCCTTGTTTGGTCATTATCACTCATCTCAGTATTTTCAGTTTCTAATTTTTCAACTTCCACTATTGCTACATTACTTCTTTTCTGCAATTAGAAGCCAACAAATGAAGGTGGGTTCACGGAGGTGGTTTAAGTGATGGTATGGTTGTCTAGCAAGCAAGAAGTCTCCAGGTTTAATCCTTAGTACAGAAAAATAAAACCTAAATTATTTCTTTAAACATTTAATCAGATAATATAACTACATAACTTCTCTATCTCAAACTGTTCAATGTGTTTCCATTTCACTAGTGAAATGGATCAATTTTTACAATGATCTAGAGTTTTATGTGATCTACATCTAGCACTGATGATCTTTCTCTTCCCTATCCTACCTGTTCCTTTTTGCCCATAATTCTGGAGTTGATTTCTCTGAAATTTTAATCCCATAGATTTCTCTCCAAACCAATGTTTTCCAGGTAACCACTGATATTCTCGCTTCAAGCATGGTCTATTTGTTCTTAGAATTATGTTGCACTTTTCTACTTGAATGTAATTATAAGGGTAATATTTTTGTCCTGTCTTGTTATTGCTATGCTCCAGGATAGAAAGTTTCATAATGGTCAATTGTCAAATGAATATCAATGAATCAAATTCTACAGGATTTGCCTTGGATCTTTGATAAAGTTCATACTCTTCATAGGTTGTATAATATCGGCATAATCATTTTTTCAGGCTATTTCTAAGAGGATCATGTGTTTAATAATATAGTCTCCCTCCCTTCCTGGGTAATGTGCACTTTCAGGTTTTAAATTTTAACCCTACCTCATTGCTTTTACCTTCTTTCTCCTCAGACTCTTTAGAGATACATCACAGTGCTTCTCACAGCTTGTGGTGATTACCACTAAAATGTGGTAATTACTCCACTAATATACCTGAAAACCATTGAGACCAGGAACACCCCTCTTTGTCCACTATTTTATTCCAAATGTTTGACAGAGCACCTGTTGCCATTACTACTCTTAATACCTACTACAAACAAATCTTAATGGCAATATTATGATCCTCAATTTTCTGGATGCGAGTACACTGAATTGCTTGTGGCTAGAAAAACAACTATAAAAAAATAACCAGTGCTTGAAATCAAGTCATTCTAGCATATTCTTTCCATAGAAAGGGATTCATGAATTATACAGTTTCCTTTCAAAAATTCTCAAGTAATAATTTATCGTAGCACATCATCCATTTTTTCATCACGTGATTGATAATCTCTGAGAATTTTGTGTGACAAAATGAGGATTTTTTTCTAAAGCCATACGCAAAAGACAAATATATTTGTTACTAGAAATACATATTCATACATCATCCATCTTCAAGCTATTTAAATACTTTACAGCAGTCAGAATTATGATGACTGAGTGGAATTTAACAGACCCTGAAGTTAATTTACCTGTTAGGGTGTCAAGAGTGCAAATCTCCTCTGTTCCTGATCACAGAAGGAGAATAAGAATCTGGCATCTGGGGCAACAAGAAGGAATGTTTGAATCAAGGAACAATCAAACAATAGTTAATCTAATCAAATTTATGTTAGCGTATATTGCATTGAAATTCCTCCCAGGGAATTAGTCAGACAAAAAGCCCAACATGATGTGAACTAATGAAGAACAAAGTCAAAATCACACTAAAAATGTTATTCTTCTCTACAAGCCACACATCAAAGCAGAAAGCTGCTTTCAGCCCCACTGTGAAGACTATAATTATGTCTAATGGCTTAAAAAGACAGGGCTTATGATTGTCAAGTAGAGATGTAAATGTTTTTCCTGGTACACATTGAAGTACTTTATATGAAGGAGCCACAGTCTTTGGAATCAGGCATTCTTGGATGTGAATCCTATGTGACTTTACCATTTTCCAGGGCCTGGAAGGGAAGGAGGAAATGAAATGGTCTGAGTGACCACATATATACATGCTACAGAAACTGTGAGCCTGTTTCTGCTTTTGCATGTTGAAGAAAAGCTTTCCATTCCTTAGACATATTTCATAGACCAACTGATAAACATCAGCCTTAAACAATTTCTTAAGCACATACTTTATGAATGATAGCAAATCCAAATTAAAATGGAAAAACAAAGGGAACTGCAGATTCACAAGGTTCATCGTGCAAGGGAGAAAAACACAGAAAACTCAATGAGTTTCATTATGCTATAAAGTCAAATAAAAGCTCTAGGCTTTCCTTTCCCCCACTAAAAGCAAATTGTTGACACTTTAAAAGAGTGTTCTACACAGGAAGAAGGAGAAAATTGTGATGTATATTTAACAAGACACGCAAAACCCTGACTGCCTCAGTATCTAAGGGAGATTCCAGGAGCAAAGAAGGTCCAGCTGTTCAGCATCCTCTGAGGGTATATTCAATAAACAAGGAGGCAAAGGGTATTTCAAAGACAAGAACAGATACTTTCAGATGGTAATAATTGAGTAAGATGTTACAAAGATGAGTAAAACTCAAGAGGCAATTGCTAACAGTCAGGTTTAGCAGAGGACAGGGACTGTAGTCCAGTAATCATCACCAGTGAAAAATAAGAGTTGTTGTTACCATGGCTGACAGGATAACTTTCTAATCAGATTGAGGAGAAGAAAAGGCTTTTTTTAAGTTGATAGAAAATATTTTTAAAGCCCAGGCTTATCTTCTAATCAATTTAGGTTGTTCAAAAATGGCTATCAAGAATATCATTTTAAGAAAGCACTAAATTTTCCAGCAATCCAAACTCAAATCAAGCAGTGTTTTATGCTCTCAAGAAAGAAACAAAAGTAACTGATCTTCTTTATTGTCTTTACTTTACTTTCCAGTTTGCATTTTATGAAAACATGTCTCAGTATGGAATATAATTGACCTTCCTATCATCTGAAGGCTTCACAGTCTAGAAGAATAGGGTGTGCTATTGTGAATAAGAGATCTATAGTCAATTACAGGCATCAGCTTAAATTATTGGGATGCCTAAATTATTTTTGAAGAATTAGTGGAACCCTCACTGGACAGCAAAATTCCCTATAATTTGACTTTGAAATTAAACTATTTGGTAGGTCCCTTGCTCCCTATGCACAGGAAAGCCAAAGGGGCAAATGCTTAATATTCAGAGCATCATCAGACCACTCAAAATCCAAGAGGATAACAACTGATGTTAGGATTTTTAACAAATCAGTAAACAAATCTAAAGTTAACTAATTAATTTGTCATAGATGACATTTCTTCTCTTTTGTTTTGCTTTTTTAAAGCCAATCTACCAAAGTAGAAGAAAAAAAACTGAGTAAATAAGAGGGAGGAGAAACATTTTTTTTTAAGTCTAAGGAAAGGATCATTTTAAAAATAGGTAAAGAAGCGGGTGTGGGGGTGATATTCTTTCTATGCAATCCAATCTTTGTCCCTGAGTGCTAGGATTACATGCTAGGCATGTATTACCACAGTCAACCCATCACATAAGATGTTAGGTGTCACATCTATGCCAATCTACGGCACTTCTACCAAGGAGATTTTCTGACCATTATGATGCTCCCACATGCTACATATGGAGAAAGAAAAGGCTTGAGAAAAGTGGAATCCAAAGGAAATGTCCACACAGAAAGCCTGAATCTTTAGTACTTTGCTCATTCCAGTATCTAGCACAGTAATCCAATGGATTCTTCCCACCTCACACATATCCTCCTTACTTGAAGTTAAGATTAAGGAGAGGCTTGTCACAGATTTGTCAGAGAGGCACCCCTCAGAAAAACAGGAAGTTACAGATGGCAAATAGAGCCATGAATGTGATATTAACTCCATGCTCTTGTGTGGTACCTTGCCTAAAAAGGAAGAAAGATTTTAATTAAATGATTAGAGTTCCACAAAAGCATGCATTAGGGAAATCAAACTACTTGTTAGGATTAGTATAAAAAGCAAAATATACCTATGGTTCATGAAGTAATCCTAGCTGCTCAGGAGGCAGAGATCTGAGGATCCCAGTTCAAAGCCAGTCTAGGCAGTAAAGTCTGTGAAACTAAGTCTGTGAAACTTTTACTTCCAATCAACCACAAAAAGTCTTTTCAAATGACTCTAAAACATGAATATACAAAAAAATTCTATTGTTCTCTGTCAGCCACTACATAAACATGAATATTTAGTTTTACTCTAAAAAGAGTGTTTTATTGGGCAATTTATGCCAAAGGGGGCCAACTGAATTCCAACAACCTATCATTAGTAGTGCATTAACCTCTGACCTTCCTTAACATGCAGTGGTGCAGGCAGATGACAAGGTCAAAGTTGAAACATTTTAAAATGTCTTTGAAATGGAAATTGAAGGGGAAAACTGGTGTGCCATTTAATCTGAAAGTTACATTCACAGGATGATACACATACAAATTCAGCCTTGAAAGAGAATAGAACTTTTGCAATAAATTTATTTCTTCAAAATCACTATGAAATTTAGTGACAAATGACTTCATGTGCACTCAGTGTGGAAAGAATTTTTATCTTTTTCAGGTAAGTATGGGCTAATGGAAAGAGCCTCAGACTCAAAACCAAAGAAATTGTGTCTTGTCCAGGTTTCAACCACCTGCCAAAAATGTGACCTTTCTGAGGGGCTTTAGCATCTCTGTTCTGTTTCCTGAACTGTAAAATGAAAAGGTTGAGCTCAATGATTTTTCAGATCATCCCAAACTGGAAAATCCTAGAACTCTCAGGAACACGTTTTAATAGAAGAATCTTTCAGACTTTTCTCTGACAATACATTTCCACCAAATATTTACTAGATGTTTTGTCCTATATTGCCATGTTTTCTCTTTCTTTGAAAGTAGGAAAGAGTCTTCTCCTTGCCCTGAAAGCTTCCCTAAGTATGTAGGTTGGAACTGATGGGAATCTGCTTTGTTCTAATAACTCAATGCTGCTCTCATGGCCACTGATCATCCTCCCCAAGGACCCCTTCTGAAAATGTGCTCCCCGGAATCTTATTAGAAGTCCTATCCTTGAGCTAAACCTCACTCCTGGCCTTATATGAAAGTGCAGGACCTTCTGCTGCAGCTGCAAAGATACCATAAATCCCAAACTCTCATGCCCCACTATATTTAAGCCCCCAAATCTCCATGCTCTTCATCTCTAAAATCTCCGACTCTGTTCAGTACTACCTGATACTCTTCTTTACCAATGATTAAATGCTGATCTGATCTGTTGAAGTCTCTGTCTTGTCTTCTTTTGTCCACTTGATCTTTCCTGAAAGGTGCTTTATACCGATTAAGTATTCAAGATCCTGGGTAGTACCTCCATAAAATCTACCTCTCTGCTAGGTAGCCTGACTACCATTTTAAGTAGGATTTTAGACAAAGAAAGTTTGACTTCACTGGGATCCAAGAAATACCTTTTTATTTAGGTCAAATCAGAAAGCATGTTCAATCTCTTGTGGCCAACAAGAAGAAAGTCAGTGGAAGTATTATTATGAGCATTATAAACTGCTGGTACAAACTGTGCATTATATTCTTAGTGCCTTTATAATTTGGGCTTTACTAATGCATTCACTTTCTTTTCTCTTAGTTTAAGCTAGACTTTCTGATCCATGCAAGTGAACCATTTAAATTCAGGTAATAATGTACAATTCTTTGGGAATAGCTCAAGATTCAAATATTGAGCCAAATGTGGTGGTACAAACTTGTAATCCTATTTGGAGATTGAGATCTGAGGCCAGACTAAGTAGCAAGGTTCAGTAGATGCCATCTCTTTCAATGGCTAGGGATGGCTATGTGCATCTATTTGTTCTCCCAGCTGCAGCAAAAGCACAAGGTCCAGAAACATTAGCACACACCTATCATCTCAGAGAAAAAAGGAAACATAAATAAGAGGACATCAATTCAGACCAGGTTTGGCATGAAGTAAGACCATATCTTGAAAATAATGATCACAAAAAAGGGGCTAATGGAGTTCCTCCCCAGTAAGCCTAAGACCCTAAGTTAAAATTCAAATACCTCCAGAAACAAAATGAAAATGCCTTCTACAGCAATGATAGTGTATTACTATTTCATTTTATAGGCCAAAGCCAATTCAAAAATTTTATATTTTCAGTAAATTTAATATCATAATTTCAGACTCACTTCATTTTTCATTAAACCATCATATATATATATAGTGTTGGCCTTGAAATGTAATTTTAAATTATTTGTATTGCCCATGGAGCAATATGTAAGGATTACCATTTGAAAATATTGATGTTAATTGCTTCAGCCATATCTCGATTTACTTATTTCTGGAATCAGTTTGCTCATATAGCTTCCATTTCTATGTCTTAAAATTCTATTCACATTCTACTTACTTAGCAAGTAAAAACTTGAGAAAAAAATCTCTTCTATAATCTAACAAGGAAGATTTAAATAATCTTCAGAAGTATAATGATTCTTGAATAAGCCAGAGCTGGATTACAGAGAAATCTAGGAATATTGGTAAGATAACTATAAATTGAGGAGACCAAGGGAGGAAGAGGATTGTGTGTTTATAATTGGGAAGAATAATACAATGACGAAATCAATCAGAAAATTCTAAAAGGTAATGAATTGGGGCCAGAATTATATAAGGCCCAAGGTACCTCATCATCCTCCATATAAAGTCATAATCATTCACAAACTTCTCACAGACCCTTCTAGGATGTTAGGAGATAATCTTATGGCAAGAAAGAAGACAAAAAAAAATCTCCCTCATTTATATTCCTGAAATATGGAAGGAACGGCCACTGAAAGTGATGCATGAGGCCCTGCCTGGCTATCTCTGTGCTGTCCCTAGAATGAAAACTTGAGCCCTAGAGGAAAGGCAAGAAACCCCAGTGATCTTCGAATGCAGGGTAGAGCCCACTGCAACTGGGTATAGAAGCAAGGAGAAGAATGAAACCTTCCAGTCCTGTATTGAATACAGATAATGGCCTATATTAACTATTTAGAGATGCTATTTAGAACCAGAATCATTCACCAACTCCAAACTCTGAAGTCCATGGGCAGGAGCCCTGTCTAAGACTCAGTCTGAGCCAAGACAACAGAGATAGGTTCCAACTTTTTCCTACAGTAGGCTAGTGAGGAGCACTAAGAAATAACAACCATCTCTTGCCCACTGAACATAGGGAAAGTAACTCCCTTCAGCCCAGACTTAGAGTAAAAACTAAAGCTGAGTGTTTAACAGGAATATTGAGAGAAAACTTGCAGTTCACCCCTACCCTAAGTACAAAAGGGATTTGAAGACAGTGGTGGTCTGAGGGTAACCATAACCATAAAAGATAAAAACCTCAGTTCACCCTGATTGTATTGACTCATTCCCATAATAAAAACTGAACAAATAAAGAAATGAGCCCCACTCCAGGCATAAACATTAAATTTACATTACTATCATATATATATACATATATATATCAGCTTATCAACCCATTAAATAAATATGTGACTCAAAGGGGGAAGAGAAATAGAATGAGGCAAACTTGAGGATATAATAGGAAGTCTTCAGAAATAATGAAAGTCATAAAATACACATTTAAGAGGCTTAAGAAACATCAGAGTAAGTGTGAAAAACAAAGCAAAACACCTTTGCCTATTGCATTGACACTGAATTTTATTTAATTGAAAATAGCCGGCTGGGGATATAGCCTAGTGGCAAGAGTGCCTGCCTCGGATACACGAGGCCCTAGGTTCGATTCCCCAGCACCACATATACAGAAAACGGCCAGAAGCGGCGCTGTGGCTCAAGTGGCAGAGTGCTAGCCTTGAGCGGGAAGAAGCCAGGGACAGTGCTCAGGCCCTGAGTCCAAGGCCCAGGACTGGCCAAAAAAAAAAAAAAAAAAGAAAATAGCCACAGGAAAGAAATGGCATACACAATACAGGAACCTTTGGTCTTGTAACAAAAAGTTTATGCCATCAGTTATTATGCAAATCAGAAGACAATGGGATAATATAAAATTTAAAAGAAAAGAAGGTGTTAGCCTGATTTCAATACCAATGAGAATATTTCCCCAAATAATCTAAGACTAAGGTAAAGTAAAGCTTTAGACAAATAGCAGACTGTAAGAATTTGCTGTCACTAGTTCTGTGCTATAAAAAGGAGTAACTTGATTCATTCCAATAGTATTATAATACTAGACATAAACTTGGCTCTAAATTAAGCACACTCTAGTATGGTACATTAACTCAGAGCCTCTTACTTATGCTCATATTTTTCATTCAAGGCTGGTACTCTACCACTTGAGCTACACCTTTACTTCCAGACTTTTGTTGATTGAAGATACAAATCTCAGACTTTTATACCCTGGCTGGCTTTGAATTATAGTCTTCTGATCTCAGCCTCCTGAGTAGCTAGGATCATAAAGATAAGCCATCAGCACCTCAGGTAAAATATTATTTATAAAAAATTATAAGGAATAAACCAATAGAGTAAATGAAATAATAAAAATTTTAATCTTAACATAATTTTTAGGAAAACAAATGCATGGAATATATTCTGAGAACTATAAATATAATGAATAGCAATTCCATTTAGTGATTTTACCTCTTAGAACCTATCCAACCAATATTACAGGAGATTTTCAACAGGAGAAAGTTTTTACAATGAAATCAATGCATAAAATTGCCAGATGCAACTACTCTACCAGATGCTAAGCAAAATACAGGTTCCTAAGATGTATTAAAAAAAATAAAAAGATAATGTGAAGCCTGCAAAGAAAAAAACACCTTGACAGAAATAGACCTCATTAAAAAACAAAGAAAAACAAGATAAAGACTGACAAATTGCCTCAAAAGAATTTTAAAGGATATTTATTTTCATCAATGAGATGAGAGAGGAAGTAGATCGAAATTATGCTAATAAAAAGTTAGAGAAAGCTTAAAAGCATTAGCAAGCTGGTGTGAGCAATCCTAGCTACTCCCGAGACTAAGATCTGAGGAATGAGGTTTGAAGCCAACCCTGGGAGGCAAATCTGTCAGATTCTTATCTCCAATATACTACCAAAAAGCTGTGAAGTGGAACTGTGATTCAAGTGGCAGAAATTCAAGGACAGTGCCCAAGCCCCGAGTTCAGTCCTCAAGACTGGTACCAAAAAAGAAAAGAAAAGAAAAGAGCTCACTTCACTTAGCATCACCTTATGCATTCATAAGAGCACAGCTATTAGGCTCCTGTGATCCTCTGCTGTGACTAATTATTCCCTATGAGGGAGACCACAGAGTCCATGTTTCTTTGGGTATGGCTCAATTCACTTAGCATAAATTTTTCCAAGTCCTTCCATTTCCTTACGAATGGGGCAATGTCATTCTTTCTGATAGAGGCATAAAATTCCATTGTGTATATGTACCACGTTTTTCCTGATCCATTCATCTACTGAGGGGCATCTGGGTTGGTTCCATATTCTAGCTATGACAAATTGTGCTGCTACGAACATTGTTGTGCTGGTGGCTTTAGTGTGTTCTTGTTTGTGGTCTTGGGTAGATGCCCAAAACTGGATCTGCTGGGTCATAGGGGAGCTCTATGTTTAGCCTTCTGAGGAATCTCCATGCCGCTTTCCAGAGTGGCTGAACCAGTTTACATTCCCACCAACAATGAAGAAGGGTTCCCTTTTGGCCACATTCCCTCCAACATTTGCTATTGTTAGTTTTCTTGATAATGGACATTCTTACTGGGGTGAGATGGAATCTCAATGTTGTTTTGATTTGCATTTCTTTTATGGCCAGTGATGTAGAGTATTTTTTCATATGTCTCTTGGCCATTCTCATTCCTCATCAGAGAAGTCTCTTTTTAAATCTTTAGCCCACTTTTTGAGGGGGCTGTTGGTTCTTTGAGGTTTTGTTTTGGAGGAATTTAATTTTTCTAGTTCTTCATATATTTTAGATATGAGGCCTTTGTCCATTGATTGGCCAGTAAAGATCTTTTCCCAATCTGTGGGCTTTCTGTTTATCTTGCGAGCTATGTCCTTTGCCCTGCAGAAGCTCTGCAGTTTGATGCAGTCTCATTTGTCCATCCTTTCTTTGATTTGTAGCATTTCTGGGTCTTTGTTAAGGAAGGTTCGTCCTGTGCCAAGGAGCCCAGGTGTTTCTCCTACTACCTCTTTTAGTGTTTTCAGGGTATCTGTTTTAATTTCCAAGTCTTTGATCCATTTGGAATTGATTTTAGTGTAGTGTGATATATAAGGATCTAGTTTTAGCTTGTTGCATCTGTTGAACCAGTTTTGCCAGCACCATTTGTTAAAGAGGCTTTCTTCCAGACTATTTTTTTAGCTCCTTTATCAAAGATTAAGTAGGCATAGTTCTGTGGGTTCATTTCTGGGTCTTCAATTCTGTTTAATTGGTCTTCAGGCCTGTTCCCGACTGTTATATCACTGTAGTAATTACTTTCAACATGCTATGTGAAACCGTAGCTTGTACTGTTGATGATCCTCTTGTATCCCCTTCCTGTGGTTGTACCTGCACTATCACTGTATCTTATCTGAGTACATTGGAAACTGTGTATACTGGTATTAGAACTAGGAAAGTGAAAGGGAATACCAAAATCGAGAGAGGTAGGATAAAAAGACAAATGACTACGAAAGCAATACTTGCAAAACTGATTGGTGTAAACCAAGTGAACAACTCATGAGGGGAGAGGGAAAAGGGGAGGGGGAGGGGGGAATGAGGGAGGAGGTAACAAACAGTACAAGAAATGTATCCAATACCTAATGTATGAAACTGTAACCTCTCTGTACATCAGTTTGACAATAAAAAAGCAAGTTAAATAAAAAGAAAAGAAAAACAAAGAAGAGAGAGGGGGGAGGAAGAGAGAGGGAGGGAGAAGCAGAGGGGAGGGAGAGGAGGAAGGAAAGAAGGAAGGGAGGGAAGGAGGGAAGGGGAGGGAGGGAGGGAATAGAGGAAGGAAAGGAAGGAAGGAAGGAAGGAAGGAAGGAAGGAAGGAAGGAAGGAAGGAAGGAAGGAAGGAAGGGAAAGAGAGAATATACAAGATCACAGTGAGAGAGCAACCTTGTATTATGGGTGTCCTAGATAAAAAAAAGAGAATAAGAAAGGCATAGGACTATGATTATTTATATATGGTATAGCAAAGAACTCGTCTATATTTTGTCCCTACCCTATGGACTCATGGAGGACGAATTTAAAAATTCAGGCATCAACATGAATATTTCTGGTTGCTTTTCAACAAGTTCTTGCTGCCTGTCAAGGACAATAAGATCTGAAAAACCTACAGTTTGGATAAACAAGCACATATACATTATGGATGTGAGGATGTTGAAGAGATTAAGTTATTAGAAAGACCACAAGCACTTTACACCTCTGGAATCAGGCAAGATGCCCTGAGGAATCAGAAATCAGCAAGACCCTAAGTATCACTTATCACAGGGCTAAGGGTGTAAAACAAACACTCATTTGAAATACTTTTCCTAGAGAAAAGAGGACTGGAGAGTACTGAGCCCCATTTCCATAGGGACACCTACGGGAATATTTCCCCAGATTTGGCTGCATAAACACTCAAGAAGACATTATGGAACTCAAAGAGGCCCAGCTATTATTGATAGGAGGAAGCGCTTCATATTACCTATATACAGATGATTTGAGAGTTATGCAAGCCATTACAGGATCATGAAGGCTTCCCCACTAACTTGAAAGAAAAATCTGAGAAATGAATCAGTGAGTAGTATGATCAAAACCCCAACAGGATAGTTTGTGAAACAGAAAATAAAGACAAAGCTATAGTGGAAACCCATAAAGTTAGTGATGTCCGGAATGCAGAATGTCTGCCAGGGAAAGACCTGCAGGCAGTGAGCAGAGTTAGCCCAAGAGAGAGACCAAATGGGCTACAATAAGCAAAGCCATAGGAGCAGAGCTACTGAAACCCTTTGAAATCACTGTGTGACCTGTATGTTGGATATATAATGCTCAACCTGCTGGGCAGGTCTTTCTTTGGTCCTATCCCTCCTTTCTAAATCCCCCTTAGTCTCTTTGGAGGCAGGATTATTTAGTTTCTGCTATAAAATTCTAGAATTATATAACTTTTGTGGCAATAATCTTTTCACTCTGGTTAATTTTCTGATTGTAACTTATTTGTTGGGGCAACTCCTCTAGAAGATTTAAAATTAGCTAATGAGAGTACAAACAAGATGTGCCCAAGCTCAAATCCTGGCCTAAACACAAACTTAGTGACAGTGGTATATTGGTAAATTATCTAATCTCTTTGCCCTTATTTCTTAATATAAAACCCATTTCAAAAATTTGTTATGATTAAGTTGTACTGAAATGAAAATCAGTTGATATTGTCTTCCCTGTATGCTCTTCAAAATAAAAAATGAGATTTTTTCTTACAATGTAAATATATATCCCTTAAAATTATTATCTATTAATTAAAATGTATCAAATATTCCCCTATGTGCAATCATTTGTAAAGTAACTGAAAATATTGCCAGAATTTGACCAGTGAAATGATATACAACTATAGGCATTTCCACTGCTGTTCAAGGACCTGATAAGTTACGCTTGCTTTATGTTGGAAGTCAAAATCATAGATGCAATTTAAAAAGCAATTAAACACTCAAAGAACAGATGATTACGTGTACATAGCTCAGAATGTTTAACATATTTTCAAAGTCTCATTTTCTATATCTGTAGAAGAGAATATTTACAAATTTTGTAGAATATAATAATCACTCAGTATTTGGGAGGAATAATTATTTTCTAAGAAACAGTCTAACTATTCTAAGGTCAAAGTGATTTTACCTTCTTGTGAGTGATTATCTCAATCCTTAATTAAAGAGGAACATGGAAATGATAGGATATTCGAAGTTATCCTCAGGTGAATACACTTTGTACACTATGAGGTAATGAATTCATAGAGATCAATCACATTTGGGAGACAAAAATGGAAAAGAATATAGGGTTATAAATTACATTCTAAGTGAAAGCAAATGGCCTTTGTAAAGTAACTATTATTTGCCAAAACTGAAAAGGGAACTCTCCAAAATCTCCAAAAGAAACAGTTCATATTTACATTGGAGAGCAATAGCTTAAGTATTAAAATATTTATGACCAAATACAACTTGCTTTTACCTTAAAACATTCCTTACTTGCCACATTGAAAGTTTTTCAAATAGTATATCAAAACAGTAGATGTCATAAAATTTGCAAAAGGATAAACTTTACTCATAGGTTGAAAGAGTCAATATTGAGAAGGTTCAAGCTTTCCGCAAATCAGCATATGATAACAGATTCCCAGTCAAAATTCTAAATCATCTTTTCTAGAAATTGATTATCAGGTTCTAACTTTTATATGGAAATAAATGAAAATCAATAATCACTATGATATTTTAAAGTAAAGCTCAATATTTTAAAAGTATGTCAAGTATCATGTGCAGGACAATATACTTGATGCTAGGGACATTTCATCTAAAATAAAGGTATCACAGAGCAATGGAAACCACAAAGCAATGGAAAATTCATGATGTTTTCCATAAATGGTGCTTAGGCAATTGACTATCCATAAATCACTCTAAGGACCCTCAAATAATATAACCCTCACAAGATGGACTCAGTCCCTTATCCTCTTTCTAGGGACTCAGTTCCTATATTAAACATGAAGACAACCATCAAATATCATGTAATCATTATGTAATTTGTTTGTAAAGTTTCAAAGTTACTTTAACTGTTCATCATATGTCAGAATATTCACAATTATGGTTTTTATTGTCAAAATGAGCTACAATCTGTCCATCCCCCTTTCAAAATGCATAAATGAAAGTGGACACATGCTTTGTATTACATATGCACTATGATTTCTTGTGTTAAAATCATTTCTCAGGCAGGTTTATCAACAGATGCTACTATCTTGTCATATAAAATCACTTTAAAAGTCTATTTACATATATATTTTATTAATGCTTATTTTATCAATTTTCAGTTCTGAAGTTGCACAATAATTTTATGTTAAACCTAAAGAATCATATCAAGATCCTATTTAAATTGAGGAAGTAAAGTATAAGTGTCAATGAATTTCACAATTGCTTTTTTAGGAGCAGCAATTGGAATACTCAGAATATTAGCTATTTAAAATATCCATCCTTTAAAATAATTTAGGTGCCATGTATGTAAGTGAATGGTAAACAATGCATACTTAAATGCAAGCATACAACAAACTCTCACACAGAGCACCAAGGAGTGATGTCCATGCACTTTGTAAGCTCTATATCCCCGAAAGAACCTGTCATTGTCAAGAATTATGTGTTGAAATTAACTTTACTTGAATATCTAATAAAACATAAGCCTGCATAGACATTAAAGTAGCTCTATCTGTCTTTGCAGGCCTATAGCTGCCTAGCATCTTTGAATGCATATTATTACTTGCTGGGAATAGACTTGCTGGTTACCAATGAGCTGTGTGTACTTTCCATTCAGCTGGTGTCATCACTGCCATGTCACTAATGAACATGCTCACCAGTGGACACAGGGCTATCTGCCTTCTGCGGTCATTGTTCAGCTGACAGTATATGCGGAAAAACATTAATCATTTCATTTGCTCTGTCAAACTTAACTGTGCTGACAGGACACACCACAGGGTATAATAATTATGGAGATGCCTACAGAGAAGTCTTGCATAGCCCTCTGTCATCGCTCATTTTTTTAAAATACTTATTTGGGGAAAATGTATATTGCATATTAAAATCATATTTTATAAAATTTTCACTTTCTCTAAAGTACACTTGTCTAAAACACATCAAGCAAAGATAAATTAAGCTATTTAAAATGTCACCAGTTTACTCCACATAATCTCAGAATAGGGCGATCATAACAACAGAGGCATAGTAAACTCATACTAAATACTCATTTCAAGGTAAGAGAACCTCTACTCAAAATTAACAAGTGTCTCATGAAGGTAAGTGAAGATAAAAGCTGTCTGAAAGGTCAGTGGGGAAGGAGACTAATGTTTAGATTAAGAAAGGATTGGATCTTTGTGATTAGAAAAGTACAGAATGAAAAAAATCAATCAGCTATGTACTAGGATTGCAGAGCATCTTAAATATAAAAACATTTGCAGTAATATTCTGCAATATGCTGTCAATGCAGTTATTCAGCCAAAGCCAAATGAATTTTCTACTTGAAATGATTGATTATCCCTGATTAAGGATGCTAATCCTATTTAGTCACTTCTTATCGCAGAGTCCTGCTTGTCATTTGCATGCCACAAAGTTCAGGCAAGCCAGCACAGATTGGGAAGTGTGAAGCAAAACATTTTCCCATTTGTACAAGAGAAGTAAGGACAGTGGTTCATTTTAAGCAGCCAGCTTGACAATAAGAAATTTGGCTCAAAACAGAATTTTTAAGTGTGAATGAAATCTAAAATGAGGGAAGAGCTTCTATAATGAGGTAGAGGAAAGAAAGTCAAAAACTTTCTAAGTGTCAATGTGTTATTTGCCCAGAAAAAAAAAAGGGTTTCACTCTTTCCTGAAGTTTGCAGATTTGTTAGTGGTAGATGATGACATGTGAGCAAATAGAAAATCAAGGATATTTGGAATAATTAGTACAGGTTTAGGCAAGTCATAGCAGAGTATCACAAGAGCCCAATAGCTATACCCTTATGAACACATAAGATGATGCTAAGTGAAATGAACCCCATGTTATGGAAACGAATGTTATATCACAGTTGTAACTACTTTCAACGTCCCATCTGTATCTGTACCTTCTATTATTGATGATGTTCTTGTATCACCTTCCTGTGGTTGTACCTACACTATCTCTGTAATCTTATCTGAGTATATTGGAAACCGTGTATACTGGTATTAGAAGTAGGAAATTGAAAGGGAATACCAAAATTGAGAGACACAGGGTAAAAAGACAAACAACTACAAAAGCAATACTTGCAAAACTGTTTGGTGTAAGTGAACTGAACACCTCGGGGGGAAAGGGAAAGGGGGAGGCGGGAGGGGGTATGAGGGACAAGGTAACAAACAGTACAAGAAATGTATCCAATGCCTAATGTATGAAACTGTAACCTCTCTGTACATCAGTTTGATACTAAAAATTAGAAAAAAATAAATAAAATAAAATGAACCCTGTTCTGACTTTTTAAAAAATCAAGGGAATTATCTCCAAGAAAAACAAAAAGTTAAATGAGAAAAGAAATATTCACCTATATAGAATAGCAGTGGCAAATATATACTCTATTAAAATGGTGTAAAAAGCAATGTAAGAGATTACCAGTTTATCGCCTTCAATTTCTCTCCTACCTTCTCCACAGCCATATTCAAGCCATAGAGTCACATGGCTGTCTTCTTCTATTTCATTTGCCCCAAGAAGTGTCCCATGACTAAAATCTAGATATACAATGTGCTAGTTTGCCCATATCCTTCTTCACACATAACCAGGGCATTCTTTTTGCATCTCATCCTATCCATAAGGTAGAGTGTGACACCTGAAGCTGAAACAGCTTTTAGGCTGTTAGGTATTAAAAAATACAATCACCTGCAACGTAAGATGGAAAAATTACACATCCCTGAGAATGTCATAGAACAGAACCTTTCCTAGGCTGTCTACCTCCAAACATTTACATGCAAGGGAAATAACGTTATAACTTATGCAAGCCTTACATAAGGAGTCTATATGAAGTAAATATCCACAGAATTGCCAAGAACTCTTTATATCTGTACATACAGACATAAAGAGTGAGACTAGTAGGTAAGAGTCCAAAATGTTTTTCTGTGGGGAGTTGCCCTTGAGAATGATTACAAAAGACTGGGGAACCTCAGTTGATGTGTTAAAACTTATACTATGATACTACATGTATAATTTAATAAAAGTTAAAATATAAATATAAAATCAAGAAAAAAGTTAAACTATCCTCAAGCACTGAAAATAGTGAAGTATTTCTGATGTATTTGGGGAGCTTAACAGCATTATCTTGAGACATGTAACAGCACAAAAAAAAAGAAAACATAGTCAAATAGCATAAATGTGACTTTAAATTCCAAATAAAACATTACTAAGCCAACTGCAGGTGACTCATGCCTGTAAATCATAGCTAGTCAGGAGGCTGAGATCTGAGAGTCACTTTTGAAGCCAGTCCAAGCAGAAAGTGTGTGAGACTCCTATTTACAGTTAGTCACCAAAAAGGGAGAAATGTAGTGTGGCTCTAATGCACTAGTTTAGAGCAAAAAAGGCCACAATTAACACCCAGACTAAAGTTCAAGCTCCAAGACAAGCATATCCAGAAATAAATAAATACTGAAAAAAATCTTCCAGCATGCAAAAATAATAATGAGTCATAATCACTTCAGAGAAAATAGCATGTGTGCCTATTTTTACAAGAATCCTAATGGTATCTTTCATCTCTAAATAAATCACATCCTATGGTATCTTTCATCTCTATATAAATCACATGACAATATCCAAATATAATAGTAATATCTTAGTTAAAAATCCTTTAGCAGGACTAAACTGCCAGATTAATAAGAGAGAATTGGAAACGGGAAATGGGATATAAAGACAAGAGATCAAAGACAAACAGGTGATTTCCATGCACATGAATGGGATGTTTGGAGTTGCCTAATCCATAACTAAATCCTTCAAAGTAGAGAAATGTGTAAAAGTAAACCAAAGTAGTGAAGTAGGTCTTAAAGATTCCAAGATTATCTAAATCTGCTTCTCTGTTAATATTTATTTCTCTTACTCTTCATGCCATCAAATAAAAATTTGAAGAATGGTAAATATTCTTACAGTTGTCAAAGTGTTTGTGTTCTAAAATGGATATTTTAAATCCCATCTAACCACAAAGCATTGTGAGACAGTTTCCATGGTTACTTCCTTTAGATCCAGCAACTACAAAACATTTAGCAGGTACTTTAAAAAATTAGCACCATCAGGCATTTCTTGGAATTTTTTGAGACATGTTTGTCTTGATTATTAATAGTGTTTGTTGTGTGATAATAATGTAAATTCCTCAGAAAGCATATTAAATTTAGTACTCACTGAAATCAGTACTCACTGAAAGTTCATTTCTGGATTCATTTCACTTTTATTCTTAGTTGATTATATTTGTGATTCCAATTACTATATGAAGTGGTGGACATGTGTAGTGTGTGTGTGTGTGTGTGTGTGTGTGTGTGTATGTGTGTGTGTCTTTGCTGTCACAGCACTTTAACAAACAGATGGTGCCAGTGGCTCACACCTGTAATCCTAGTTACTCAGGAGGCTGAATCTGAAGATTGCGTTTCAAAGTCAGACGGGACAAGAAAAGTCCATGAGACTCATCACCAGTAAACTACCAAAGAGCTGCAAGTGGAGCTGTGGCTCAAGTGGTAGAACTCTAGCCTTGAGCATAAAAGCTCAGGAACAGCACCAAGGTCCCAAGTTCTTGCACCAAAAGAAAGTTCATGTTCCCAGGACTAGCACCAAGACAAAACATCAAACAAAACAGAAAAGCAGATGAAAATGAGATAGTTTAAGTCCAGCTTTGGCATGTGTGTATGTGCATGTACATATGTGTGTATATATACATACACACACGTATACATATACAGATATACTTACATTTATATAAGTGTATATGTATGTATATGGAGATGTTTTGATATTAGTATAGGTTAATAGTCCAAGAGGCTTTATCTGACAAGCCCATAGATGCAGTAAATTGAACAAATTTACCTCCTCTAACATATACTTTTAACCCTCTTTCTCAAACAGTATTGAGTGAATTTCATTATTCTGTGTGTGTGTCTATATATACATGAAATATACTTCAATTCTGATTATGTCCGTACTATCTTCCTTTTACCCTTCCCCATCCAGTTTGTTCCCAAAGACAGTCCTACTTTTATACTCATAAGTCATTATTGTTGTTATTATCATTATAGGCTTAAATTCCACATGAGCATCCGAATAGCAAGAATGAAAATTGACTTGTAATAGAAAGGGTGGGAAAATGTCTTCCAAGCATTTAGTCACCAAAGCTGGCAGGAACAGCCATACTCACATCTGATAAAATAGATTTCAAACTAAAATCAATCAGAAGAGACAAAGGATATCATTTCATATTAATAAAGGTAATAATGTATCAAGAGGAATTAACAATTACTCACATCTATGCACAAAATATTGATGGTCCCAACATCATTAAACAAAAACTATTGGACTTAAAGAGACAGTTAGACTCCAAAACAATTATAGTGTAAAATTTCCTTTCCCTCTTTCATAAATAAACAGGTCAACCTAATCAACCAAAAAATCAAAAAATATATAAATCCACCTCATAATTAAATGACACTATAGAATAAATGAATATAACAGATATATACAGAGCAGTTCATAAAAATAGCTGACTAATATAAATTCTTCTCTGCAGCTCATCGCTTACTCTGAAACAGATCACATTTGGGGACATTAAGGGTTAGCAAATAAAAAATAAAAAGAAATAACTCTATCCTACAGACATAATTAACTAAAACTAGAAGTGAATAGCAAAAGATACTATGTGAAATAGGCAAAAATTGGCAGTGCTAGTAATACATCATTGACTTATGAGGCATCACTAGAGAGATAGGAAGGAAAAGATAACAATTCTAAGAAGCCAAGGAAATGAGTGAAAATCCTATGTGCACATATTAAAGGCAGTGCTAACTGGCCACCCGTGGCTCACACCTATACTCCTAGCTACTCAGGAGGCTGAGATCTGAGGATAGAGATTCAAAGCCAAGCCCAGGCAGGAAAATCTGTGAGACTCTTATCTCCAGGAAACTATTCAGAATAAAACTAGAAGTAGCACTGTGGCTCAAGTGGTAAAGCAGCTAGCCTTGAGCACAAAGAGCCTCAAGGACAGAGCCCAGAGCCTGAGTTCAAGCACCAGGACTGGAAAAAATTCTAAAAGGCAGTGATAAGAGGAAAGCTTATGAGTGGCTATGTGACCTCAATATAAATATCCTGATGATGCAACTAATGCTCCTAGAAAAAAAGAATTAGTTAATACCAAAGTGAGCATCTGGGGGAAAAAATAAAGCTAGGGACGAAATCAATGAAGTAGAAAGAAAAATTATTTCAAAATATCAATGAAACCAAAAGGTGTTCAGTTGAATAAAATAGAAAAGCCTTTCACCTAACTGACTAATAGAAGAATGGAAAGGTACTGTTTCACAATAGTCAGGCAGGTACACTACCATTGGGCCATGCCCCTAGCCCTTAACTTTTCTTTAATTATATTTCAATTGTTTTTGTATGAGGTTGGTCTGAGACCACAATAGTCCTCCTAGCCACGATTCCCATGTAGCTGGGATTACAGACATGGACCTCCACATAAAAACTGTTGGTGAGATGAAGTCCTGATAGCTTTTTGCCTGGGCTGATCTTAAATAATAATCCTTGCCAAACCTAGCTCCTGAGTGAGATTACGGGCCTACGCCATTGTGCCCAGTATTTTGCTTTTTTTTTTTTTTTAAAGATTAGAGATACAAACATATCTTGTAATCTACATAACTCAACAGCCAAATTGTCAGTAGTAGTGTTTGGAGAAAAGCAAAAGTATAAATCTACATGCTCCACCAGAAATTTAGATTTAATAAATTTAAATGACAGACTGAGTTTGATGGGTAGCAGTTAGCCATAGGCTATGCAGAACTTAACATGGAAAATGAATCACAAGGTCTCAGAGGAAAATATCACAGTTGTCAAGTCACAGGTAACTTCCACCCTGTAGCCTGAATTTAGAGACAGGAAATTCTCACCAGCAATTCTAGTGAATACTCAAACACCAAATTTTAGCAACAACCTGTTTTCATCTAATGAAAGTGTATTTATAAAATGTTTACAGTTTTGCTGCCCTGAATTAACTAAAAGCTAGTAAAAAATCTGGCACTTCTGCCTCCATTTGGTGTTGGTCATGTTTGGAGCCATTTTTTTTTCCATATTCACTTTGCAATTACCTTGAGTTCCAAGAGAAAAAAAAAAACCAGTGAATAACATCTTTATGACAGGGGATTAAAAGTTCCTCTAAAGAATAGAAGACAAAACTCACTCCCTCAGATGTGGGTAATTAGTAATCATGATCAGGATGGGCCCAGGAATCAGAAAAATCATTTTATGGAAACCACATTGCCCCGTAATATCATAATCATGTCTCTAAAACCCAAGAGAACCACAACTCACATAACAACCAACTATGACATACCCATAACCAGGATACTTTGAATTATATATACCTTAGTCCCTTGGCCCTTATCTTCCTTCAATTTAAACCTAACACTCATGTCATTACCCTGAAGATGACTAAAGACCAACTACAATCCCATTTTACTGTAGCACCACGTCACATAATCACCTTTTTCTGCTGTATTTCTTTTCTAATTAACATTCCTATCATTTTCATTATGTTTCACGTCTTTCCTGAACTCTTCTTTCACCAGTCACAACGTCTGAGGTAGATAGCTGAGGTAACTTTCTAGGAACATTTGAATATCTCTAGTTTACTCTAGAGTGTGACATTGAGATAGAAAGAGAAGGGTGAAGTTGTCTCTTCCTTATTTACCCATTTCATACTTACATAATCATAGGAAAGTGTCACTAGAGATACTACTTTTTCATTGAATACCTGACAAACTCAGCCCAGATTTAAGGTAAAGGCTGAGTCTTTCCTGATTTGGAATGATATCATGAAAATGGTCAGTTGTAATCCAGGTGAAATTAAGGGAAAAGAGTCTGGGAGCCCTTTACCAGTCTCAATTCTCAAATACTACCAATGAGATATACTAAAAACATCCTGCATTGCCTGGCTAAACTAGGTAGATCTCCCGCTCCACTCCCCAATTCTGCCTCTTCCTGCTCTTCCATCACTACCTGACATTTTCTTAGAAACTAAGTCCTTTCTCTGCCCCTTGAGATATTAGCTATCCTCTGATCTATCTACAGTTTTAAAGCTCAGCCATGTAGTTTCAAATCCCTAGAATCATCCCTTTGATTTTTTAATTATGAAGAAAAGTAAAGCTTCTACCAATCTCTTCTATACACACCAATTAGCATTAGCTATCCTAATTTCCTAGGCCTTCCAATTTTTAGTTTCCAGTGCTTAAAAACCATATCTTTTGCCTCTGTAACATTGAATTCAGTTTCTTCACCTTATTGCAATGTCTTAAGCAAAATCTCCTTTGTCTTTTTAACATGTCCAGCACAATTTCTCATTGTGTAGAATACTGTGGTCCTATATAATGTCCAAGTTATAAAGATATTTGTATGAAACTAGCTCAGTTTTAGAACTAAGCAAGGAGATGTGAAAAAAATTAAAGATAAAAATTATGGAATGTTTTGTTTCTGATATAAGTAGCAGTAATAAATACAATAAATACACTATTGTAAAAGGCTTTTACTGTCTTTTAACACATAAATAGTATGCCAAATTATTACAGTTTATGTTTCTTGTTATCGCAAAACAGAGCTTTGGGGGCCTAGAACTTTTTCTTCAATATTTAAGAGTCATTGTGTATGAATTTTTCAACAACTCTCTTAATATTATATGAATTAAATCATTCAACAAACTATTATATTTCAGAATCTGTCTTAGCTTTTAATTTTACAAGGGAAATTTTGTAATGTCTATCCAAATGAAACATTATTTTATCATCACTCATTCAAAAAAGTTTAGTTTTATTTTAAAGTATCAAATTTCAACAATGAATGGTTTGAATCTCAAAAGACTTAATCTTGTGACTGGTACGTATTATAAAAAGTAGGCTTGTTTAAATAACATGGAGGACAACTCATCATATTGTTTGAATTAAGACTTATATGATCTTAATATTAGGCTTATTCTCACCCCTTTATGTAACATCTGGTCTTTTTACATTTTTATTACTTATTTAATGTTTGGCAGAAACACATCCTAGGTACCATATCCATCCTGTGAACAAGTTTCTGGATTATGTAGATGAATCTTCAAATATATTTAGTAAACTAATCACAGATTTGTATTTGAATCGGCTTGACACCTCTCTCCATATGCTATGTGGATCTAGAGACCATATTGTACTCAACTGTACTTCCAGTGTAAAAAATGAAAAATTAAGAACTTAAAGAATATTTGAGGGCTGGGGATATAGCCTAGTGGCAAGAGTGCCTGCCTCGGATACACGAGGCCCTAGGTTCGATTCCCCAGCACCACATATACAGAAAACGGCCAGAAGCAGCGCTGTGGCTCAAGTGGCAGAGTGCTAGCCTTGAGCGGGAAGAAGCCAGGGACAGTGCTCAGGCCCTGAGTCCAAGGCCCAGGACTGGCCAAAAAAAAAAGAATATTTGAGGACTATAACACCCAAAACTTTTTCCTAGGAAAAAAATGAAAAGGGAGTTGATAAACTTCTGCCTATATCCAGGAAAATATTAAGTGCCAGCTGCAAAACAAACTGTGCAGGTGAGACACACAAAGTAATTGTGCTACTAGTTCTGACCTTTAGAGAAGTCCATGCAAAATGAATAAATTAGTAGTGGTTGGATGAGTATGACGAGAATGTTTTCAGCTTTCTCCGCACGACAAAACAACAACCTCATTTTCTTCTCCAAACAAGTAAAATACTTTTTTTTCTCTTATTTATTGTCAAAGTGATGTACAGAGAGGTTATAGTTTCATACGTTAGACCTTGGGTACATTTCATGTCCTGTTTGTTACCTCCTCCCTCATTCCCCCCTCCCCCCTCCTCATTACCCTTTCCCCCTATGAGTTGTTCAGTTGGTTTACACCAAACAGTTTTGCAAGTATAAATACCTATTGTACAATTGCTATGCATCCTCTGAACTCCAAGGAAACACAGGGATTAGCCTCTGATCTGTATTTAAAGGACCCACATCAGAGTCCAGGGTTATCAGCCTTAAGAAAAGGGAAAAAGACAAGAGGACAAACTGTTTTAAGGAAGTAATCTGACCTCTTCAGATAAAAGCAACCTGTATTTTATTTTTGCCTATGGAATGAGTGTACCCTAAGAAGGAAATCATCTAGAAGTGCAGTGATGATATAGAAAGGAAAGCAAGAAGCTTCACCGAAGTTTGAGAGGAATGACAGACTAGCATAAGCAACGCTCACATTATTGTAACCACAAATTAAAATTCCAAATAGGCAAATCCATCTGAGAAACCTGCAATAGTTCCAGAAGGAAGGAAGCAGAATCAGATGTTGCCATTAGATCTAAGCCAGTTTCAAATGACTTTGCTTCTATCGTATTTTCCTCTCCAACAAACTCTTATATAGGAGCAACCATGTCTATTGGATGAGAGGGAATAATCAAAAGAGACAGAAGTCAGTCTCTTTTGTGAAGAGGAACATAGAAAGATCAACCTTAGGTACCCTTCAGTTGCTCCTCCAAAAGCTGGCTTTAATGAAGTTCAGAGCTGATTGTTTTAAAGGTGTAGACATTTTGTTATTTAAATAAGGTATTTTTAGGATTAAAAATGTCGGGGGCTGGGGATATGGCCTAGTGGCAAGAGAGCTTGCCTCATATACATGAGGCCCTGGGTTCGATTCCCCAGCACCACATATACAGAAAATGGCCAGAAGTGGCGCTGTGGCTCAAGTGGCAGAGTGCTAGCCTTGAGCAAAAGGAAGCCAGGGACAGTGCTCAGGCCCTGAGTCCAAGGCCCAGGGCTGGCAAAAAAAAAAAAAATGTCTACAGACCACACAGATATTGGCTATAAAGGGTTTGAGTAAGAAAGTCGATTCTATTCTACACCAGATTTATCAAATCACACTCTAATCAGGCATAGTTATAAAGAAATTGACTATGTATTTTTGAGCCTATGTATTTTTAAGACTCACTTGTAAATGCAGATCCCTCCCTGAAAGATGGACAAAAAAACAGAAATAACTGGTTGAGACTGTGGTCTTAGCTTTGAACAGTTTTTTTTTTAAATATACACTTTCAGCATACTATAAAACTGAAATCATAGTTCCAGCTATATATAATTGGTACTCATTATTAGCATGTTTTCTACAATTCTTAAGTTACTAAGATTTATTTGTAACACCCAAATCAATTCTCAAGGTGTTTCCACAAGGATAAGAACATATATGAAGAATGACAAGAAACTTGAGCTGCCTGACACATAGTATTCCAGTTAACGTTGAAAGCAAATTCCTACCATCTTTTTCAGCTATCATAATGTAGACAAAGGTTCTCTCCAATTGCTCCACTTAATGTGGGCCCTTTTCATTCTTCGAGTAAAAGAAAATACAATATAGATAGATAAGGAAACATGGCAGACATGTTAACAGACATGTGTTAATGAATCTCCCAATATCTCTTAAACGGAATTGTTTCTAAACAAAAACACACATGAAACACACATGATAGGTGTACATTGATCAGATGATAAAAGTGTTGTGAATAGGGGCTCACAAAGTCTCCATCCCTGTATTTCCTTAGCAGCAGTTGTCAGTACTGGCTATGAAGTCAGACCATAGCCACTGCAAGTACCAAGAATGGTATGCCCCTTCTCAGTATTTTATAGAATATATTTGTCTCTGGGTTGTAATGTAGGTACATAGGAATCCCAAGTGTATACTAAGTTCACTCTCATCACTTGAGGAAAAGAAATGTGGTTAAAAAAGTACATTAAATTCTACTACCCAGTTATCTCCTGAACTATTAATGGCAAAGACTGGTGATAGTAAAGAACCATATTGTTAGACTGGTGTTCTACCACTTGAGGCCTGCCTTCTGCCCTAAAAAGTTGTGTTGTAAAGTAAGGCCAACCTTACCTCCAAGACAAACTGAAGACATTGTGGAAATTAGTCATCTCTGGGTTTCAAGTAAGTGTGACAAAAGTATAAAGCCTCTAGTCAGGTGCCAGTGTCTCATGCCTATAAACCTAGCTACTCAGAAGGCTGAAATATGAGGATCCTGGTTAGAAAATAACCTGTGCAGGAAAGTGCAGAAGTGGAGTTATGGCTCAAGTGGCAGAGCTCTAGCCTTGAACACAAAAGTTCCAGAACAGTTCTCAGGCCTGTCTTCAAGCTGAAGGACCATCACACACACACACACACACACACACACACACACACACACACACACACACACACACACACACATACACAGACATAAAAATGTTACGCCTCTTATTTGTGATGCTTTAAGTACCTCAAGTCTTTGTTTGTTTGTTTTTAAAGGCCATATTAGAAGACATCTGCTGTCTCTTTTTTTTTTCTTTTTTTTTTCTCAAATTTTTATTATCAAACTGACGTACAGAGAGGTTACAGTATCATACGTTGGGCATTGGATACATTTCTTGTACTGTTTGTTGCCTTGTCCCTCATGCCCCCATCCCTCCCCCCCTTTCCCACCCCCCCCCAGGTGTTCAGTTCACTTACACCAAACAGTTTTGCAAGTATTGCTTTTGTAGTTATTTCTCTTTTTTAACTTACACAAACCTCATCATACTGGGCCTAAGAAAAGACAGTTGGAGTCCATGATTTTTACCCATCTTTCCTTGTCTCCTTTCAGATCAAGTAGGAGAATCGTCTCAAGGGTAGGAACTCTTCTGATTCCTATTTCTCCTGTTTTTGGTAACAAATGACTTAGACCTTCTCAAGATGAACTGAAGTTTGAAAAACTGAAAGAAAAATTTGAAATGTCCAAAGGAATGGTAATATTGACAGACAATGACCTAACCATGTTTCCAGGACAATGACAGAAGACAGCATCATCCTATTGTACAAACTTGGTGACTGACCAGTCAGATGGATATGGCAATAATACTCATGAAGGTCAGCTTCTATTCCTTACATTATTTGGATTTATTTATTTACAGAAGGTTTTCCAAATGGAATTTTCATAATTTCATATTAAGAGCATTTTTTTTATTTTCAAAATAGAGTCCAAAGAAAAGAAACATATTTCCTGGATCTCAATTACATTAGCACTGTCTCAAAAGTAGAAGTAACTCATACATTTCAGTGATCTTTTTGCTATAATTTACATGTGTTCTCCCCCCATAGTTTGTACAATGAAATTTGTATATTATGGGTGATGACAGTAGAAGGCAAAGTGGGTCCTTATATAAGATGCAGCAGAAATATGCCTTATCCCTTCCACCGTGTAAAAATACCCAAAAAGTTGCTGCCTACCAACGGACTTCAGATCTTTTTTAGAACTAAGTCTGACAATTCCTTCACCTTGAACTTCTCACACTCCAGAAATACAAAAATAAATATCTGTTATTTACAAGCTACATACTGTATGGTAGTCCATTATGGCAGTTCAAACAGACCAAGACAATGAATCCATTATTGTTAATCTCCAAGCTCATTGTGCTTTCAGTGGATCAGCATTGTGGCATTCATTATTCTGCATTATGTCCTTGACCAGTGCAGTTCTATGACTGATTACTAAAGAGAAAATGGTTGTTTCTACTTAAAGGTAGAAAATATGTCAGTTTTAAAAATTAAAAACAAAACATATAAAAGTGTATATTCAATTTACTACTATGTTTTAAGGTACAAATAATTTGTGTGTAAGTGTTAAACACCAATGTAAAAATAATTTAGAAAATCTAACAAAACATTTATTTTAGTGCCAGTCCTAGGCCTCTAACTCAGGGCTGGGTATTGTCCCTGAGCTTTTGCGCTCAAGGTTAGTGCCACAGCTACACTTCCAGCACTTTTGATAGTTGATTAGAGATAAGAGTCTTTCAAACTTTTCTGCCAGGACTGGCTTCATACAGCAGTCATCAGATCTCAGCCTCCTGAGTAGCTAGGATTTCAGTTGTGACTCACTGGTGCCCCATTTATCAATTAATTTTTGCATTAGCTTCTGCTCTGGAAAATGCTCAGTGTTTTTGATATTTGTGTCAATATCAGTTGATTTCTTTTGTGTTTTAGAATATTTTTAGCATTAAGACAAGCACTTTGTAGGAAGCTATGCTTTTCCTGTTTCAGATGTATATAGTCCTAGTAAAAAATAAGTAGAAAGATACCACAAAACACAAATGAGATATTGCATAACTTGTTGCCTAAATTCTAAGTTGCAGTCACAGAAAAGCAGGGTGGTTGGGGGAGGGGATTGCTTCCTAAATGAGGAAAGCAAGAGAGCAGTTATTCCTATATAACCAAAGGCAAATCATCAGGAGGACAAAAATCTGAGAGTTTGCTTCTCAGAGAAACAATACCCAATAAAACAAAACAAAACTTTAAGACTGTGATTAAGGAGAACTTAATAGGCATAGGAGTTTAGGAATTATGGTTTGGTAATAAATTGGAAGCCACTGAAAGTTTTTTGATTAGCAAATACTTCTACTTTGGTCTGCCTCCAACTCATCTTTCAAATAATTAACACGTAACATCTAAACATGAGCTTGATATTGAAATATCCAAAAATCAGCCTTCCATTATCCAGCAACTAAGCACATTTTATCCCCCACCCCCACTGCACCAGTCTCAGTGTGGGTCCAAGCATGGCAAACACATCACATCATACCCAGACACACACTGCTGTCCACATGTACATCTTGTGCTATTTCAGGAGCACATCCCACATACATCCTGTGCATCTGTGGTCACATTATTTTGGGAACTAAGAATTTGAATTCTCGCATGTCAGTTTGCCATTGAAACTCTCAATTATGGGATTTTTGTCCTAAGTCATAATTCAAGTAAAAAATTCTTGGTTTACATGAGTTCAGAAAGCTGTGGCTCTCTGATACAAATCCAGACCCATTGAAGTTTTGTTATTGTTGTTTGATAACTAGTATTTGTGGTCCACAGTCTCACATATTTGTTTATTTGCCATGGCTGTTTCTGGATTCTAATTCAGAGGGGAAGAGCTTCAACTAACATATTTAATACCTTGTTGTGTACAATTAAAGCATACTGACTCATGGGTTTATTGATTTGTTTCTAAACTAAAAATGACTATGAGGTTACTGTGCTACTGTGCTTATTTCCCCATCCATAATGTGTTTCCTACTTGGGTTCACAAGTCACTATTGGAATGGCACACAACCTTATTTATCAAACATACCTTGTTCCACCTGCCTCCACCAAACTCTACCAGCCTCCTGTAGGTTACAGCCCTAAAATTGCTGTTACCTCAGCCCTCATGCAAAGAACACTTCTATTTTACTATTCAGTTTCCTTGGATTAGCCTATAAAAGTCTTTTTTTACTGATTACTCTGTTTAGATTAGTATTATTCTCTATCAAACAATCATATTTATTTCATTTGTAACTTTTAGCAAATGTTAACTATATACTGATATTTTCCCCTACTTCTTATCTACTTCATTACTTCTTTGGAAACACCAGTGCATGTCCTTTCTGCACCACCACATCCTCAAATATCTGTAATTATATCTCACATTCCAAAGGTCCTGAAATAGATAATTCTCCAGCTAGACTTACCAAAGATAAGAACCTTAAACTAATCAATTACAAAATAAAAAAGGGGGTACCAGTGCAGAAACAATAAAGACTGAGAGAATAAATCCTATAACAAAGGTATCCGTATAATCTATCAACTAAGATTTCTGAGAAAAATTTCTTATAAATCGCAAACCAATAAACCTGATGAAGAATACAGAGAAATTTTACACTTATTTTTATTGAAGTTGAAATTATAATTGAGAAGGATGACTAAAGAAAATCGTATCTACCAATGGCATCAATAAATTCTACCATTTAAAAAAAAGTACCAGCTCTCCATAAATTGAGAAAGCAGAGAATAAAATCCCCAAATTAGGCTATTAGACTGATATTTCTTTAATATTAAAACCAGGGAACAAATTAAAATATGATCAGGAAGTATGACCATAAGCCAAAACCAAACAAGAAAGTAAGAATTAAGCACTGCTTTTTTTGTTTTTATTTAAAATTATACTAGAGCACATCAAAATTGAAAAATGTTTCATAAGATATAATTATATAGAAAATCAAAGGCTGGGAATATGCCCTAGTGGCAAGAGTGTTTGCCTTGTATCCATGAAGCCCTGGGTTCAATTCCCCAGCACTATATATATAGAAAATGGCCAGAAGTGGCACTGTGACTCAAGTGGCAGAGTGCTAGCCTTGAGCAAAAAGAAGCCAGGGACAGTGCTCAGGCCCTGAGTTGAAGGTCCAGGACTAGCAAAAAAAAAAAAAAATCTAAGCAATGTATTTCATATTACTTGTAGAATCTACAACAACAAAATTAAGCTATCAACATCATAGTAAGAAGCCAGGATGCTAGTAGCTCATGGCTATAATCAGGTGGCAGAAAAAAATCTGCTACACTCCATCTCCAAAAATAACTGACAAAAATCAGGTCTGCAAGGGTAGAGCTCCAGCCTAACAAGTAAGTCAAGCAAGGACAACATGCTCACTATACTGAAAAAAAAGTAAGGAAAGTCAATTATGAAAACAAAAAAAATCAGTATTTTAACAGAATAATGATGAAGAATTTAACAATAAACAAAATTCAAACCTTTAACTTTAGCCTTCTATTCATAAGAACATCAAAGATATAAAAAAACTCTTCAAAATAATGTATAAAATTATATACTAAGCTACAAAATATTTCATAGGATAATGCAAATAAATCAAAATAAATGGAGAAACATAATTTGCCTCTGGTTTACAACACTCAATTTTGTTGAAATGGCAAACGTGCACAAATCGAGGTATTTGTTCACATAGCCCCAGTCAAAATCTCAAGCAGGAATTTTGTGTACCAATCATAAAGCTGATTCTAGGGCTGGGAATATGGCCTAGTGGCAAGAGTGCTCGCCTCCTGTACATGAAGCCCTGGGTTCGATTCCCCAGCACCATCTATATAGAAAACGGCCAGAAGTGGCGCTGTGGCTCACATGGCAGAGTGCTAGCCTTGAGCAAAAAGAACCCAGGGACAGTGCTCAGGCCCTAAGTCCAAGGCCCAGGACTGGCAAAAAAAAAAAAAAAAAAAAAGTTGATTCTAAAGCTAACATAGAAATGCCAATACAACTCAAAAATAAAAAGAAAAGACAAAGTGAGAGACTTCCAGTCTGTTTTCAAGATTTTCTAAATCTATCATAAACATGAGAACATTCTAGTGTGTAGAGAGGGAAGGGAAGTGTATGACCCAAAGGCATGTCCACAAGAAGTTATATTCTAAAGAGGTTTCACAGAGTTGGCAAGCATGGGTGAAATGTTCATGAACTTAGAAATGACTGGCAAACACCAAGAGAGAATGTATGAACACACATAGGCTTGAATCTAAGTATGAGCATAGCTCAGCAAAAAAATTGTAGGCAGCACACTGTAAATTCTAGGAGAAAGCAAATGGGGATAAGAAGTGGATAGAAAAAGGAGCATAGCACAAAAACAGAGGAACAAAACTTTAGGCACACACTACTAATTTCATTTGGTTATGCATCCCTGCAGATTTCTTTATCCCCAGGTGATGTGCTGTGAAATTTAAGATTCTTATCCAACCACTAATAGATATGCTCCTATTCACTGCAAAAACAACAGCTCAGAATGCATAAATCTACACAGCTCTTTGCTGGGAATCCAGTGCCTTTGCAGTTTGTTATACTTGATTTGTTTTGTTGTTTCCATAATTTGAGAGTGCATGAATAAATGATCTGAAAGAAGAATGTGTTTTAATGGGAAAATGAAGTAAGGTCCTTGCTTAAATGTTATTATTTATTTTTATTTACTTTCTTGGATGTTAAATGGTTCTTTAAGTTTAATGTGTTGGTTTTTAATATATTTAGAAATAAAATCAAAGGTAAAATAAAATGATACCAGTATAATGGCATCAGAATCAACATATAGATCAATAAAACATAAAAGAGAATCTAGCGACTAATGATTTTGTGAATTGATTTTGACAGACTTCCAAAAGTAATATAATGAGCAAAATAATCTTTACAACAAATGGCATATAGACCATTTGTAAGAAAACAAAAGAATGTCATCACTTTAGATGCTATGTGTAATAATTAGATAGTGACTTAAAGTGCATCTCAGACTTATGTGAAATGCTAAAACTGCTAATTTTCCTTAAGATATCTTTCCACTATGACCTAAATTTGTAGCTCTATGAAAACAACAGTTAAAATAAAAAGCAAGCCATGGATGGTGGTGCAGTGGGATCTATCTATAATTGCAACTATTTGGGTTACAACAAGCAGGAAGATCACGGTTTGAGGCTGGTTTGGACAAAGGTTAGTGATATCTTATCTCCATGAAGAAGCATAAGTTGTAAACACACGTAATTGTATCTGTACAGGAGACTCTAACTAGGACGAAGCTCTACTGACCCCGGCCAAAAAAACAAGACTACCTAAAATTAATTAAACTAACTAAAACACTTTCCCAGCAAGTGTGAGACATTCAGTTCTATCCCCAATATCAAAAGGAAAAAAAAGCCAGAACCTGGTTAATATTCATATTATCAAAGAACACTTGGTACAAAAGAAACTTGGTACTCTAGAAATTAGAGAAAAGCAAGTATTTCAGATGGGGTGATAACAGCAAATAAAATCCAGAGAGCTCATAAGAAGAAAACTATAGCAATTACAGAAACCTTAGTGGTATTCGGTACTTTGTAACTGTAAATGTATCATACTCTTTTAAAATCCCTAAATAAATATGCATCCATAATGCACACACATACATAGCAATGTCAAAGTCTTCCCACAGTCTGTGTAACATCTAACCTACATTCTCTTCTTGTGTTTAGAATTCTGATATTTCACAACATTGTGTAAATCTTCAAGAACTTGACCCCATACCAACCAAACCCAGCTGCACCCACATTCTTTTTCAATCTTTTTTTTTTTTTTTTTGGCCAGTCCTGGGCCTTGGACTCAGGGCCTGAGCACTGTCCCTGGCTTCTTCCCGCTCAAGGCTAGCACTCTGCCACTTGAGCCACAGCGCCGCTTCTGGCCATTTTCTGTGTATGTGGTGCTGGGGAATCGAACCTAGGGCCTCATGTATCCGAGGCAGGCACTCTTGCCACTAGGCTATATCCCCAGCCCCTGCACCCACATTCTTGAAAGACCCCCTGTTCAAGTGTGTGAGAAGGTCTAGGAATACAGTATAAAGGTTTGGCAGAATAGTAATATTTGAGAAGTACGTAAACTGACTGGTTGAAAACAAGCCATGCCTTCCTCTTAGGATATTTGACTTGGAGTTCTAGATCTAAGTCTCAGTAAACACAAGCAAATTCCATTTTCTCATCTGTTTAGGAGAAATATAACCTGTATTATATAGTTTTATAAGCAATAAATGTAAAAGTTAATAAATGTTAACATTTATTACTAGTCTATATCCTGTACATTTCAAATTCTTTAATATAGCCAGTAATATCTATCATAAAGTACAGTTAACTCTACCGCAAAAAGTTTAAGCAGTCCCTTTAGACTTCTTTAATTATTATTATCAAACTGAATTACAGAGAGGTTACAGTTTCATACATTAGGCATTGGTACATTTCTTGTACTGTTTGTTACCTTGTCCCTCATTCCCCCTCCCCCTCCCCCTTTCCCTCCCCCCTCCCATGAGTTGTTCAGTTCATTTACACCAAACAGTTTTGCAAGTATTGCTTTTGTAATTGTTTGTCCTTTTTTACCCTGTGTCTCTCGATTTTGATATTCTATAATACATGAATGGAGTCACTTACAAAGCTACTAAAATATATTTTATCCTTATCATTTTTCATTGTATATATGTACTTTTTTTTGTTTTGTTTTTTCTCAAATTTTTATTATCAAACTGACGTACAGAGAGGTTACAGTATCATACGTTGGGCATTGGATACATTTCCTGCACTGTTTGTTGCTGTACTTTTTTTTTGATCCATTCATCAGTAGTAGGGCATCAAATCTGTTTCTATAGTTTGGCTGTTGTGAATAATGCTATAAACACAATCTTGTTATATGTGAATACATATGTGTGAGTGTGTATTTGTGTGTGTGTGTGTGTGTAATGACTGTAATGGTGTGGGATTATTAGGGGATGTGGAGGAAGAAGAGAGGGTAATAGAGATGGAAGATGAATAACATTGAAATACATAGTGGCTATTTGTGAAGATATAAAGAAACTCACTGAAAGGTATTAAATAATAAGGAACTAGGGGCTGGGGATATAGCCTAGTGGCAAGAGTGCCTGCCTCGGATACACGAGGCCCTAGGTTTGATTCCCCAGCACCACATATACAGAAAACGGCCAGAAGCGGCGCTGTGGCTCAAGTGGCAGAGTGCTAGCCTTGAGCGGGAAGAAGCCAGGGACAGTGCTCAGGCCCTGAGTCCAAGGCCCAGGACTGGCCAAAAAAAAAAAAAAAAAAAAAAAAAAAAAAAAAAAAAAAAATAAGGAACTAAAGAAGACTTAAAATGGAACAATAGAAGGGGTTAAATAACTAAATTGTAACACATGCATGCATGAAACACACTGGGGAATTATTTTGTACAATTAATATACCTAAAAGGAAGAATGACAGGAATATATAACAGAGCTATCAGGGAACAGGTATTAATGAGAGAGAGCATGGTAAGTAGAGTGAAGGAGGGTGAATAAATACTTTATGGGCATGTATGAAACTAGACCAATGAAACCTGTGAACACATTTTTTTGTAAGTGAAGAGGAGGGGGTAATTTGATTAGGGAACACTGAGTATATATATATGGAACTACCCCACTTCTAAAATCTCCTTTTGCAAACATCCAGTATATACTACTAAAAAAAATGTTTAACTTGAAGTTCATTTCACTTATGATCATTTTATTTGTTCATACTGACATAGCTCTTGAGCTATTATAATCTTCTGCTAGGACTATCCTAGACATGTACCAGTTATTCCCTATGATGGGGACCATAGTGTCCATGTTTCTTTGGGTTTGACTTATTTGACTTAGTATGCTTTTATCCAAGTCCTTCTATTTCCTTATGAATGGGGCGGTGCCCTTCTTTCTGACAGAGGCATTGTGTATATGTACCACATTTTCTTGATCCACTCATCTACTGAGGAGCGTCTGGGTTGGTTCCATATTTTAGCAATGACAAATTGTACTGCAATAAACATAGTTGTGCTGGTGGCTGCAATGTGATCTTGCTTGTAATCTTTGGGGTAGATGCCCAAACATGTGGCATATTACTGTTGTAGTTACTTTCAACACACCATTTGAAACTGTGCCCTTCATTTTGCTTTGTTTTGCTTTGTTCTTCTTTTTCCATATTTCCTTCATGCAGTTTTACCTCTAATAGCCCTGTTACTGATTTTAATACCCCGGATAGTGTATATACCTGTATTGCAATTAGGAAAAAGAAAGGGAACACCAAAATCGAGAGACAAAGGATAAAAAGACAGACCAATGCAACAGAAATACTTACAAAACTTTATGGTGTAGACCAACTGTACAACACTTGAGGGAGAGGGGAATGGGGACGGGGGGAGGTGGAGGAAAAATGAGGGAGGAGATAAAAAGTTGGATGACACTGTAACCCGTCTATACTTCACTTTGACAATAAAATAAATTTAGAAAAGGAAAAAAAAACAAAGCCCTGGGTTTGATTCCTCAGTACAACATATATAGAAAATGGCCAGAGTGGCATTGTGGCTCAAGTGGTAAAGTGCTAGCCTTGAGCAAAAAGAAGCCAGGGACAGTGCTCAGGCCCTGAGTTCAAGGCCCAGGACTGTCAAAAAAGAAAAAAATTATGTTATCTTTGAAATGAACTCTACCATAGAATAATTTCCCAAACATACTGTGTGTTTGCTCAAGTTGCTGAATGTTTTAAATTTCTTCAAACTATATTTAAAATATGAAAATAAAGCCAAATTGAAATGCAAATATTGAGCACTAGTTGTTCTTCAAGGAATGGAGAAATGTGTAAGTGACTATGGTATGTCCCTCCTCCCCAGCCTCAATGATTGGGTGACAGGATGGGCCTTGGCTTAGGCTACATACATTTTGTGCTAGCTGAGTTGGCAGCTGAAGACCAGAAGCAGGTACTCAAATTCCAGCCAGGGAACACATTGCCATGGAGACAAGAAAGCCCCTCACTAGAATGCCCACTGCAGAGACTTGACTCTTTTTGGAAAAATGTGTGGCATCTTTCATTAAAGTAAGTTCCTAAATATTAAAAAACTCTAATACCTCAAGCATAACCAATGAAAGTTGTAAGAGAAAGTGAAGACAAGTATTTGAATATTTTGATTGGAATAAATCTCCCATTTGGAATTTAAGAAAACATAAGCATTAAAATTAGAAACAAAATGATTAATTTGTGTTCATAAGTATAGATATATTTATTATAGGAAATATATATTTTTTTCACTTAACCATCACAAATGCTTGTATATTTACTTGGGGTCTGTGATCAAAGCATGGAGACTGACACAATGCGAAAGTATAAGGAAGTCTATTTCCCGTCAAGCATCGAGATCACTAGCTGACTGGTCAGGGCTGTCTCCTTGGAGAGCGACCCCTTTCTGATCTCACTTGAGATCTCACCTAAGCCTACTTTTAAAGCAAAAAACAGCAAGCCACAAAGCTGTGGTTGCCAACAGCTGCCATTTAACACCATTGGCTCACACAAGGGAAATTCCAGCATGGGTTTTCCTGATTGGCTATCTACCCTTACAGTTACCTATTTGGGCTTTGATATGGAAAGTGGCCTTGGTATCAGGAACAGACTAACTGCACCCTGGGTGGTTTCCTGTACTCATTTTGTAGAAGCTGTGCATTCTACAGCAGGTGGTCACATAGCACTGATGCAGGGGGTTAATGCAAGGGGTTAACACAGGGGGTAGAGCATGTCACAAATATGTTAAGCAAGCCCTTTACAGAAGCAGAATTTTGCTGTCAGGCTGACCTAGTACCAACTTTATTTTAACAATTGCTATCATGTTTTCCCATTACCACTAAGCAAGCATGAGCGGGCTAAAACAATCCAGTACTCAATCATAACTAAACCAACCTGACAATTACCATGACATTCCTATAACTACTATTATGATTATTTCTATATTATATGACTATGATGATTTTTTACTGTCCATTACCATGGTTGGTACCTAGGTACAGAGAGGAACAAGGGATCCCTATATTTTTAGATGTCAAGCTACAAGAAACTAGTCACATGTGTGGGGGTGCAGCCTTCTAGCATGGAGTCATCACCAGGGTTTAGAAGCTGTTATAATTTTAACACTAAAACTTACTATATTGAGTCACTCAGGTTCTCAGGTTAGTCCTAACATATTTCAAAAGTATGTCTCCAAATTTCTGTTGTATTACCTTGTCCTTTACAAAACACCACTTAACCTGAGAAATATGGTGGGTGGATTTGAGACTACATGCCACCTTGGACATAACATTCGTAAAAGTACATGCATTGTGGGACCTTCTGTATGTAAATAGGTTACCTTCAAATAAATCTAGTTTCTGTGTTGAAGAGCTAATTTGTCTGAAATAATTAGTAAGAATTATTTCTAGGAGAGCATCATTTGACATTAGATATTCAGTGTTATTTAAATTTCATTGTAACATTTATTTCATTAAACCAAAAAAATTTTATTATCCATAAATACATGAAAAAATATCCCTGTTACTCAGTGCTTAGCAATAAAGAAAATAGAGACTACAAAAGGAAAACATGACCCAATTTTTAATTTGATTCTAGGAATTAATTACTCACTGATAGATTCAAAACTCGAATAGATTTGAATGAATAATTTGAACATTACTATAAGTGAAAAGAATTGAAAAATTACATGGCATTATTTGGAATGTTCAATGCTTATATTCAACTGCAAAATATGACTACACAGGTGTGATTTATACTTTACTCTGTAAAAAAATTATTTGATTTTTTGGCTGTAATCATAATATGTTATTAAAGTAAAAATAAATCATCTTCATAGACATAGGAGTATACTTATTTGTTGAAAATTAAGAAAAATAGTATTGTGTAAATTAAATATGAAATGAAAAGCTATGACCATTTCTAACTTCATAAGTTGAAACCAAAAACTTTTTTGAATAACCTCTGTACACATCACCTCCTCTCCTGCACTATGTGAATTGATAAAAGGTAAGAGCAAATTCTTCTGTTATTGATAGTTTCTTACTATTTCCCCACTAGAAAATTCATTCTTATTGACCGATGGAGATTGCTTTGTGTAAACGATTAATGATTTACAAAACATAGTGAGAAATGTCTTTCTTATTCTGTTATATCATCTTTTTATATAAGGCTATAAGTGGTATGCATATGTCAAAGCAGGAAAATAGTGAGAGCAATATAGTACAATTGTATCTTGGCACAGAAGACATTAAAATAGTTCATGAATAGGGGTGCAAATGTGGGCTGGTGGTAGAGTGCTTGCCTGGCATGCATGAAGTCCTGGGTTTGATTCCTCAGCACAGAAAAACCCAGAAGTAGCACTGTCGCACAAGTGGTAGAGTGCTAGCATTGAGCAAAAAGAAGCCAGTGACAGTGCTCAAGCCCTGAGTTCAAGCCCTAGTACTGGCAAAAAACAAAACAAAAAAACAGTTCATGAACAATAGATTACTTCAATATAAAGGGAGTATAAGGAATAAACCATATAATGTACTGTTGAACTGAGTTTGATAAGACTTTTTAAAATCTTTATCAGGAATACTGTCTAATAGTTTTCTTTTATTTAAATCCTTATTTAAAAGGTGATGAGCAGAGGGCTTACAGTTATATAAGTAAGGTAGTGAGTATGTTTGTTTTTAAACACTCTTAAACCATCCTTCATTTTCTCCCTTTTACCCCTCCTAACTTCCCTCCCCAAGTTGTAAGGTTCATATCCAATGTAGACTCAAATAAGTATCAATGTTGCATTAGCTCATCCTTTTCCTGCTGTTTCTGTGATTCTCTTTCCATAGATCAAATAATCTTATATACAGAACATAAGCTACAGAAAATGAAAAAAAAATTGAGAATGTCTGCGCATGTCTCACTTTATTGAAATAAGCAGAAAAATTATAGGCTTGGAACATGCATGTACTTATTAACAAGGGAAAAAAATTTCCCAATGCTGCTCAGATTGAAAAGGTATTGCAAAGGGAGTTGTTTTTGTAAAAAAAAAAATCTTGTTTATAAAATAGCAATAACAATGATAATACTGTACTTCATCTCATGTGCCATAAAATAACATGTTATAATTCCCAAAAGCAAAATTCAGAAATCTTTTAAGTTTTTTTTCAAGTAACATAATCTGTCTTTTGTATAATTCATATTTGGGACTTGGGCTTTTAATACTGTTCTTCCCACAAATAATCATGCTTTTTTCCCCTCCTGTGTTATAGCATTAAACTCTATTTTAAGTTGTATTTGAACTTTGTTTTGTCATTTAAGTTTATGTTATTTATATAAAAAACCAACCTTTATAAGCTGAAAAAAAAGAGGATATCAATAGCCCAATTACTCAGTGCATAAGATTATATATAGTATCAACATGAACTCTAAGTTATGGATCATAATTTTTAGTTATAGTATTAGGCTTTGGGGGGAAAATGGTGGTATGGTTTAAGAAATGAGTTTAGAAATACCCCCTTTGCCATTTTTAGAAAGAATTTCATAAAGCTTAGTATCAGTACACTTGCAAAGCAGGCTTTCAACTCAAGACTTTTAGCAAATAAGTTCTATTCCAATGTATTTTCTTCTCCATTAAATTCAGACTCACACACACACACACACACACACACACACACACTCACACACACAGAGCAAATAACTTGAAGCACACCATTAAAGCAAAATGCATAAGAAAGATGCTATTGTCATGATGGATTAACATTGTTCCCAGTGTTTTCTTCTTTGTGCTAACATGATAAATTAAAGTAGAATATATCTGTCTGGAGAAAATATCACCATTAGATAGCACTTACATCTATTTTAAAAAGATTAATAAGATATCTATTAAAATATATTATAATTAATGATAATTCAGTAAGGGGGTCAGTTACAAATAGAACTAATTAGTTTTGCATATAGTAGCAATGCTTAGTTTGAAAATGTAGTGAGAAAATAATGTTATTCATGATATTTACCAAAAATGTTATAAACTCTAGAAAATTAACTAAAAGAAATGTATTGAGTCTATATGAAACTTTACTAAACCCATTAGAATGAACAAAGGTTGAACTATGAGCAGAAAGGAAAAGTCTTGGGGAAAACGGGGGAAGACGGTGATAGTGTTTAAAAAAATGTACTCATTCCTGACTTATGTAAATAATGCCTTTGTACATCACCTTTACAACAAAAACTTCAAAAAAAAAAAAAGCAATAAAGACCACAAACAAGAACACACTAAACCCACCAGCACAACAATGTTCATCGCAGCACAATATGTAATAGCTAAAATATGGAACCAACCCAGATGCCCCTCAGTAGACGAATGGATCAGGAAAATGTGGTACATATACGCAATGGAATTTTATGCCTCTATCAAAAAGAATGACATTTCCCCATTTGTAAGGAAATGGAAGGACTTGGAAAAAATTAGACTAAGTGAAGTGAGCCAGACCCAAAGAAACATAGACTCTATGGTTTCCCTCATAGGGAATAATTAGCACAGGTTTAGGCTAGTCACAGCAAAGGATCACAAAAGCCGAATAGCTATGCCCTTATGAACACATAAGATAATGCTAAGTGAAACGAACTCCATGTTATGGAAACGACTGTTATATCACTGTTGTAATTACTTTCAACATGCCATGTGAAATCGTAGCTTCTATTGTTTCCCTTCCTGTGGCTGTACCCACACTATCACTGTATCTTATCTGAGTACACTGGAAACTGTATATTCTGGTATTAGAACTAGGGAAGTGAAAGGGAATATCAAAATTGAGAGGCAAAGGATAAAAAGACAACTCCAAAAGCAATACTTGCAAAACCATTTGGTGTAAACCAACTTCACTCATGGGGGGAGAGGATGGGGAGAATGAGGGAGGAGGTAACAAACAGTACAAGAAATGTACCCAAGGCCTAACATATGAAACTGTAACCTCTCAGTACATCACTTTGACAATAAATAAGAAAAAAAAAGCAATAAAGAAGTAATTTTGGATATTTTTAACAAGAATATGGGACTACTTCCTAATTTATGAAATAAAGAATTAACATTTCCCTCAGTAATTTTAGCAAATATAGTTTAGATCAGGCTGGTTGACAAAGAGCTAATAAAGAAGAATATTGAACATGCTAAGAAATTAAATCACTATACATTAAGCCCAGTATAGTGGCTTATTTTGAAACCTATTGTCAGACAAGCCATTAGACAGGAGGTAAGTCCACAAAACCACAATGATAAATTACAAACACATTACAGGTGACTGACCACAATCTCATCTCCTTAGCCAAACCAAGGGTTAAAGAACAAGCCTATCAAATAGTCCCTTAGGCATTAGGGACCCAATATTTTATGAGAACAGATAATTAGTAAATGAAAAAGACGGAAAAAGAAATAAGAAGCTGTGTCTCAGAGTTTGAAAACCTAACACATTTTTATTACTTTTCTTTTGATAGAACTAAGGCTTATAAAACATTAATGGCTGTGTTTGTTTAGATGGTTTGGTAGGAACAATCGAATATTGTCATGATTTTCTATATATGACATGATTCCAGTCTGTTGTAATTTTCTATGTATTTTCAAAATAATTCTTGATACCTTGTGATAAAATTCCTTAGTGTATAAAATATTCCACTTTTATGTATAAAGCACAATTTTATGCATATAAGACAAACATTCTGGCTTTCAAAATGACTTCAGTTGTCTGAATGAATAAATATATCAGAAAAATAATTAAAATATTTGTACAGACATTAATTTTTATTTTATTTAAACATTTAATGAATATTGTTTCATTTTGTAGAAATAGAATATCAAGAATTATGTTGCTTCTTTAGATTTTTTTTTAAAGACTTTTTTTCCCCCAAGACAGTCAAGGAAAGGCAGACATTACATTTTTAATGAAATCACGCACATTTGTGATAATTTAACAGACAATTCTAACAGGAAAAATTTCTAAAGTCTTTTTTTAAAATTAAAACTATTATATAACACAAAATAAAATTTCCATTATAAGTTGCTAATGTCTCAGTGCAGGATGTGTTCTTGCTTCTACACTTACAAACCTAATAAAAGAAAGTACTTGGCCAGACACCAGTGGCTCACATCTGTAATCCTAGCTACTCAGGAGGCTAAGATCATGGTTCAAAGCCAGCCCAGGAGGAAACTCTGTGAGACCCTTATCTCCAATTAACCACCAGAAAACCAGAAGTGATTCTGTGGCTCAAGTGATAGAGTGCTAGCCTTGAGCTGAAGAGCTCAGGGACAGGACCCACGCCCAGAGTTCAAGCCCCACAACAGACGAATGAACGAATAAATAAATAAATAAACAAAACCTGAAAAGTAATGTAAAATTAAAAGATTTAGTTTTAACATTCTTATCTATTTAAAACAATATATTAATACTGATAAAAGATATTTTATAATAAAAACATTTATTTCCAAACAGTAGAGCAATGATACAGTTTTTAAAATACTCATCTATGCTTGCCTAAATAGCAATGCCTTAAACTAGTAAAAAATATCACAGACACCTTTATAAATTAACATATATACAAGGCAAATAAGTAATTACTACTGGTTATTGGTAAATTCTAAGAGAAATTGACATGTTCTTTTTTGAGGGAAGAAAATGTGAGACACACTACTATTCAGAGACATTAGACTTTTGAAATTCCACTAATGCAATTAAATAGCAAGGTTTATCATAGGTACAATGGAGATGTGTAATATTCTTTGAGAAAGGGATTTTGACATTTATACCAATCTAAAATGGACCAAGTAATATGTATAAAGCCTTGCATTCTTAATTTCTTCTGGGGGCTGGGAATTTGGCCTAGTGGCAATAGTGGTCACCTCGTATACATGAAGCCCTGGGTTCGATTCCTCAGCACCACATATATGGAAAACTGCCAGAAGTGGTGCTGTGGCTCAAGTGGCAGAGTGCTAGCCTTGAGCAAAAAAGAAGACAGAGACAGTGCTCAGGCCCTGAGTTCAAGACCCAGGACTGGCCAAAAATAAAAAAAACTTAATTTCTTCTGGACATAACAACAACTACGGTACCATGAGGCTGATAATGATACCAACTTTACAGATTAATAATCTGAAATGTAGAAAATTCAGTATGCCCAAATGGAGTAGTCTAGTTATAATGTAATCCTATCCTTTCTCATCAAAGACGTGCCATTACAGTATGTATATCACAAATGTAACTTTGACACTCCAATACATAGAGCAAGATTCAGTGACACATTCTTCTATGAAGTATTGTCCTTTGTTAGTTCATCCCCTTAACATTAACTTTCTTTAGTTTGCAATATTATAACTGATCAGTGTTTCTATCAGAAAACAAACTTACTTTCAGCATTTATACCATTTTTACTGATTTATATTTCCTTTTAGATCCAGATAAAGATCTTCTCTTTCTCCATTTCAGAATACATTTTTCCCAAATGTTGTATTTAAAAAAAAATAATAGCTCCACAATGTGTATTTCTTTGATCAGCTTAGAACACTTAACTCTAATTTCAGACTCCAGTCACACCATTTCATCTTCTACACCATTTCACCAGAGGACAACAGTGTAAGATCCATATTGCAGTTGGATTTCAAAAAGCCTGAATCTAAAAGGCAAAAACCATGATGTTCTTCCAGGGAGCAATTCCTCTGAGTCATTCCTGAGAAGTGGCTTTGCATCACCGCTCCACTGAAACATAATGATCTTCAGATGCCTCGTTCCCTCAAAGGAAACATCTTTAATTGGAGAAAATAGAAGAAAAAACAATTGGGCCAAGTTTCCTCCAAGGATCTTACACTGCTGTTCACAGCTCATTTATAAGTTGTTTGCTTCTCATACCCTTTCCAAAAGCCGCACAAATATACACATATGTCCCTTTTTTTCAAGAATTAATCGCTTATAAAGAAAGCCATTATTTTCATAAAGTGTTTCATAATTGCCTTTGTAATGTTGTTATAGGCAATGCAATCAAGTACAAACATAGGAGAGCATAGGATGATGTGTATTATGGTCAAATGAGCAAAGATTTATCTCCACAAATATAAATTAAAAGTGCTTATGTTCCCAAAAAGAAGGAAGATCAAATTTTCATAGAATCAAACTGTCTAGTAGAGAACAAGGACCAAAGCCATCTTTCACCTAAACAAATCCAAGTCTCACCACACATGGTCATTGCACTTATTAACCATCCATATGTGCATGTTTCTCAGATTCATAATAACATGCCAATCACACCAACTCTAAAATCTTACCACAACCTACATGTCAATAAGTGAAGATCTAGTACTGAGTACCTCTGAAGCCTTCTATGTTTCTCCTCTAACTTCCCACCTCCTCCTGCACTTTCCTCATAATGTCCTCATAGCCAGTAATTGTGATGTTTCCCCATTTACAAACTCTGTTGTTACCCCTGATGTCTTGTACATGCATTTTCTCAGCATAAAATATACTTCTCTGTGTTATTAATGAGACTAGCAGGCTTATTTCTTTAAAATAAGATCTAGTCATGCATGCCATCTTTCAGATGACTTCCCTAATCATTTCCATCAAGAGTGGAATCAGTCCCCTCATCCTTGGTGAATTTTTCTTCCTAGTACAATGTGACTCACTGACATAGTACGTGTATTTACTACTTTTCATTTACATTAGAATGTAAGACTATTTATGATGCACAAAGACTGTGTGTTCAAGCGGTATCATGAAACATTTCCCCAAACATCAAAGAGTTCAAAAGTATGCAATTATGCATTGCATTTGTTAATTAATGGGTAAAAGTAAGTCAAATGTTTACCAATTAAAATGTGTTACTTCATAACTTTTAGTTCATAACTTTTAATTTGTGACTATTGCCCATCCACTTTGAAATACTTTCTCTTTTAAAACATTTTCCCTCTGCTAATCATATATAAACTCAGTAAAACTGCCCATCAAAGAGCAATGCCCTTATAAGGTTTATCTATTAGGATGGGTAGAAAACCAAGCTCCAACAATCTGACTCCTTATCTTGAAGTTAAAATGTGAGCCTAATAAATCCTAATCAGAGGTAATGATAGCTATAAGATGCTAATGCTGGACTTGAAGGAGACTTCCATATTGACTGAGAGTTCCCATCATCATCAAATTACAGTTATTGTCCTTCCCTCTTAAAATGAGGAATATTCTGCTTTTTGTCTGCTTTAATTAACCAGAATCAAGCCAGGCACTGTAATCCTGTCTACTTAAGAAGCTGCATTCAAAGTCAGTCTGGGCAGACAAATCTGAGAGATTCTTGTCTCCAAATAACCAGCAAAAGGTCAAAAGTTGAGGCCTTGCTCAACTGATAGAATGTCAGCCATGACCAAAAAAAAAAAGCCAAGCAGGAGACAGTGAGCTCAAGCTCCAAGCATATTTTTTTTTGCCAGTCCTGGGACTTAAACTCAGGGCCTGGATGCTGTCCCTGAGCTGCTTTTTGCTCAATGTTAGTGCTCTACCACTTGAGCCACAGTGCTGCTTCCAGCTTTTTCTGAGTAGTTTATTGGAGATCAATCTCATGGACTTTTTTTGCCCAACTGGCTTCAAACTGTGATCCTCAGATCTCAACCTCCTTAGTAACTAGGATTACAAGCATGAGCCACCAGTGCCTGGGAAAAAAAAATACTGCATTTTTATTGTCAGTGTAACATACAGAGGGGTTTCAGTTACATACATAAGAAAGTGAGTACCTTCCTTATCAAACTTTTTACCTCTTCCTTCATTTTTCTCCCACCTTCCTCTCTCTCTGTTTCCCTCTCGACCGTCCCCCAACTTGTACAGTTTGTTTACAGCATATTGTCATGTAAGTATTACTGTTGCATTAGTTCTCCTTTTATCTTTTGTGTCTCCATTTTGGTGTTCCCCTTCCCTAGTTCTGATAAATGTACATACAATAATTAAACAGTCTATTTCTGTTGCACGTAACTTAATATCTATTTTTTTCAAATTTTTATTATCAAACTGATGTCCATCCTTCTCTTCTCTCTCCCTCTCAGTTTATAACATACATAATGATTTTACTGTTACTCAAATCAATCTAGTTACTCAAATCAATTCTCATTGGTGGCACCAGTTCCTTGGTTTTAATGCCTTTTCTAGCGATTTGACACTTCAAAGATGTCTGTCTAGCACTAAGCAGAGCTATTGGCTACATGTAGATGTTATGAATTAGTTGAAGTTACAAAGCTATAACACACCAAGTTAGCAACACTTAATAAGTTTCTAATTTTTACAGGGATACTTGCATTTTAGAAATAGATTGCTGTTACTCAAAGTAAATTTCTTCTTGTTAAAGATTCAAGCAAGATAGCAAGAAAGTTTGGAAACTATTAGGTAACTACCTTTTAAATTTTGTTCAATCACCTGATTGAAACAGTTCATCAACCTGATCATGGTTCAGTCAGAGGTAAACAAAGTGCAACAGACAGGACAGCTAATCTACCACAAAGCAAATTTGGGTTGTACACGTAAAGCATTCAAACCCACTGCAGATGTGATAAGCACAGGAAGACTGGTAATGTTACTAAAAGTGACAACAAACAATATAAATCTCCACCCCCATTTCCTTGAGTTTTGTCATCTAGTAGAATTAGAGACTTGCTTCTAACATCATGTGTCAAAGATAGGCACATGTTTAGGTCAATGTTTAGGTTTATACTTTATCTTAGCTTAAGGTGAGAAATAGAGTCTCATCCTTGCTGGGTTGAAGATGAAAGCACCGAAAACACCTGAGACATAAAAGCATGAGACAGGCGGGGTATATGGCCTCGTGGTAAAGTGCTTGCCTCGTGTACATGAAGCACTGGGTTCGATTCCTTAGCACCAGATACACAGAAAAAGCCAGAAGTGGCACTGTGGCTCAAGTGGTAGAATAAATAAATAAAAGCATGAGACAATCAAATGGGGAGGATTTCTGAGGTCTCCTGGAGATGTCCTGACAGATCTCCCAACTGAGAGCCAGCAAGAAAACAGGGATAGTCATTTTACAATTAAAAGGAACTAAATTCTAAATATAAGCTTGCAAGAAGAGCTCATGATCCAGAAATAAACACTGAATAGAGCACTCCTCAATTGAAACCTTAAGATATTGTGCAGAAGACCAAATAAATCTTAAATAGACAAATTAAATACACATGTTGTGTTAAGTCCATAAATATGTGATAATTGGTCACACAGCAATAAAAAGTAGTATATTAGTGTATCAAGCAAACAGGAAGTGTGTCCCACAAAGCAAACATGGACTAGGGGCTTGGCATTCAAATTGTCCTTTTACCTATCCATTTATCATAGCTACCTCAAAGCAGCCAGATAAGTAAAATGTTTATGTGCACAATTTTAAAGCTTCGTGTGAATATTAAGCATCACATATGGGTTATTTTCCTTCTTGTTTACTTGACTATAATTCAAAAGCTGTCATACACAATACTGGAATTGAACATTACAATCTGTTGGGAAAAGGGAGTAGGGAGTGGTAAGCTGGAGAAAATGAGGGAGGGGTAACTATTTAAAAAACAATATACTCATTACCTTACTTATGTTACTGTAACCCCACATTTACAGTACTTTTTTAAAAAGAGCTGTCATAGCCCACTTACTAAAGAGTTCTACCTGATGAACTCTGATCCATTCATAGGAGATTGAAGCAACCTCATGATCTCTTGTACTCATTCATCCATGGTCTCAGGACTGAGGAAATGTGTCCTAGACATTGACATTGACCCGTACCTATTATGCTGAGTATTCCAAACATGTTACAAGAATCCATGGAGGTTCCGGCAAGGATAAAGCAGCAGATTGATTTTCTTGCCCATTTTCTCCTGTACATGGACAACCTTCTACCATAGTTCCTAATTTTCACTTCAGTCCTTTGCTAAGACTGCAGTAGGACTTCTTAGCCATTTGCATTTTTCATTCTAACACCAACCTAGATTGATTTCTATGTCTTTTGACACTTCACTGGAAAAGCATAACTGCTTGCTGAAATATCTCTTTCATCACCATCAGAGTCTACATTCTCTGGAAACTTCTACCTCCTTACTGTCATAAAGAGGGGGATCCTGCAGCCAAGCATGGTCTGAAATCAGTGATGAATGACTCATAGATTGTTGAGCTGTCAATATTTTCTATATATTGTAATAATCCTCAATGTAGTTTAATAAAATGAATGTTGCTATGACATAGTCACAGAGCTTTAGTGCTTTTCTTACAAATAAAGTATGTTTCACACAGATTAACTGATCCCATTCTGGTTGGATTTCATGTTTTTATCACTTTAATTGCCCTCTTATATAGAAAATGGTTGTGATTTCCTTCCATATAAATCTTTCACACCTGTTTCACTAAAAAGTGACTTCTACTTTTTATTATGTTTTGCTATTAAAAGTTGGAATCAGGGCTGGGGATATAGCCTAGTGGCAAGAGTGCCTGCCTCGGATACACGAGGCCCTAGGTTCGATTCCCCAGCACCACATATACAGAAAACGGCCAGAAGCGGCGCTGTGGCTCAAGTGGCGGAGTGCTAGCCTTGAGCGGGAAGAAGCCAGGGACAGTGCTCAGGCCCTGAGTCCAAGGCCCAGGACTGGCCAAAAAAAAAAAAAAAAAAAAAAAAAAAAAGTTGGAATCATAAGAAAACTGGCCATTCTCAAAGTTTCTCATAGTTTTTATATTTTCTCAAATATACAATCAATGCCAGTACTTCATTCCAAAGAAAAATGTCAGAGTTTTAATTTTGTATTTCAGGCCATTATTATTTCCTTTGGGAAAAATTCCATTCTATTATTGCTGTTATAAATCTTAATTCCAATATCACATTTTCTCATAGTTCCCCTTCAAATTTAATTTGATTCAAAAATCTGACACTACTTCTGGTAACCACTCTAATTTAATCCTCTGTTCCTGCTCCTTTCACTCTTGTATTTCCTCATTCTTTCTTTTTCTCTTTCTCCTTCAACTTCTCCTCCTTTCATTCTCTTCCTCCTCCTTTTCCTCCTCACCCTACTCCTCCAAGAAACCATATCCCAAACCTCACACGAAATCTAGGAAGTTAAAGATAATTTTATTTCAATGCCTTAAAATAGGAAAAGTTTAAATTCTGTGAAGAGACTCCAAGTATCATTTCACATAAATTTACATTGCACATTTTACTTGCAACATAAAATTAAGTTGATGAATCAAAAATACAGCAATATGTCAGGGATACACAATGAATGGGTAGTAAATAGTGATCATCTTCAAGCGGTCTCCAGTATTTCTAGCTATCTTGAATTAAGCAAGTGTACTATATATTGTAACAAAAGCATGCTTATGTATAATCAACTCTATTTTAAATATTTTCAAAAATTCTGCATCAGTAACTGATCCATACCTATAATCTTAGCTAACTAATAGCTGATGTATGGAGGATGCCAGTTTGAAACTAGCTGTGACAGAAATATTTAATAGGCTTCATTTCAAAAATAACCAGACTAGAGGCATGGCTTAAGTGGTAGAACACTGTCTAGCAAGTGGGCGACCCCCAGTATAAAGTACCATCAAAACATCAAAAACCATCAGTACCATCAAAAACAAAAATAATTTCTCAACTAAATTAAGTGATATATTATTTTAAAACTCACAATTTCTTTAAGATAGCCAGAAATTCTGCAAACTTCTCTGGGGCTTCTTTCTCTTTGAGCATACCATGTGCTTTTTTAATATGAATAGTTACATTGTGTAAATCATCAGGTTCATTCTTGCCTTCGGTTTTTTCAGTTTGTTTTCTGGACAAGGAAACAATATTTTAGGATATTACTTACTGCCCCAAAACTATCGACATGAACTTTCACTTCACTGTCATCAGTAGAAATACAACTGGTTTGAGGTAATCTGGTATTTTATAACATGATGGTTTACAGTGTCAGAATTTTTTCAATCATCAGTAGTGTAGTTGTACTTACCACTTTGTTAAGTTAGAAATCAGCATACATCAAATATTGTAATATATATAACGGTACGTATTGTAAACCATAAACTATGAAATACCTTTCAAAACAAAGTAAGTTCCTGTTACCTAAAGAAAAATTTCATATTAGGGGCTGGGGATATGGCCTAGTGGCAAGAGTGCTTGCCTTGTATACATGAGGCTCTGGGTTCGATTCCCCAGCACCACATATACAGAAAATGGCCAGAAGGGGCGCTGTGGCTCAAGTGGCAGAGTGTTAGCCTTGAGCAAAAAGAAGCCAAGGACAGTGCTCAGGCCCTGAGTCCTGATCCCAGGACTGGCCAAAAAAAAAAAAAAAATTTCATATTAATGAATAATGCCCTTTCTTTATACCTTACAATTATTTTTCAGTTTTTATTATGGATGTTGTTTTCTATTAATGATTTACGAACATCTTAGAGATAACCTCCATACAATTATTGCTCTATAGTATATTACATACTTAGTTCCCCAAGACTTGTATGAATAAATATTCCTGTTAGGTTTAACATTATTATGTATGTATTCTTACTAAGATGTCATTGAAAACTAAAGGGAAAGGAATCTAACATGTGTTTCCAGAGATTTTTGGAAGTAGAATTTTAGTCTTCCTGTAAGATTATCTCCTTAGGAGCTATACAAAGCTAGCTGGAACACTAACATGTGTTTTATTATTACTTGTTTTCATACAGATTTATTAAAGATGTATGTATTTCTTTTTAAAAGAGAGTTTTAGATTTTCATGTAAAGCTCCCTGGAAATATAATGATTCTTGTGGGTTTCTGTAACTTGTTCTGCCTGTTGTTCTTCAACAATTTGTTCATGAGATTTTATATTGTAGTTTATCTTACTGATATATAAGATTTCATGATATATGTATGTACCACAAAGTATTTTTTTCATTTTGATAATTGGTATGCTAGGATTTTTTCACATGTTTGATATTTTTGTTGTTCCTCAATTTTTTCATGTTACTGGGTTTTTCTGTTTTAAGTTTTTTGAGTTAACATATTTTTAACATAAGAGGTTTCTTGTGTTATTTTCATACATATACACAGTGCACTTTGAACAAATTCACCACATCCACCATATTCACATTCTTCTCCCCCTTTTCCAATTAGCATTTGTTGAGTTTTATTATGTTGATAAATAAATGGGCCAATGTTTTTTGGATGCTAAGTATATTAGCAAATTATGCCTTTGTAAAAGTCCATACTTCAAAATATATCTTTCATAATTAACAATGGCTAGAAATTGATCATACTATAGATTAAAAAGAAAATGCCTCAACTGGATGTGGTTGTTCATGGCTGTAATCCTACCTATGTGAGAGGCTGAGATCAGGAAGATCAGGAGGATCACAAGATCCATTTCAACCAACAAAAGTTTGAGCATGGTGTGGATGCCGGTCAGCTCAGCTCCAAAAGGAAATATAAATTGACCATGGTCCAGGCTGGCCCAAGCAAAAAAATCATACCGTGGTGGTATGACTTAAGTGTAGACATCCTGCCTATCAAAGTATGAGTCTCTGAGTTCAAAATCCAGTATTGCCAAAACACGCTTCAATAATTTCAGGTTGTAAGTATTAATAACATAACAAATTTTCAAACATGCTCTTTCATACAATCCTCCCATATCATTGCAAAGAATAATTTTTTAGATAAATAAACTAAGTATCAAAGTAATGGTAAATTTATTAATGCAATACAGTTTTCCAATTACAAAACTAAAATTGAAACTCCAATCTGACTGCACAGAGGCCACTAAAACACAAACAAATTAAATGTAGAAAATATATAATACACATACATATGTATACATATATGTACATATATGTATGTACCTCAAAAATAGCTTTAGACCGCTTTTCTAATTCTTTCATTAACCTCTTATATTCTCAGTAAATATAAATTTTAATATGTAGTAATTTGAGCCAGAGTAATATAAGGGCACCTTAAGATGTTAACTATGAAATTTTCTCAAGTAAGTAAAATAATTATGAGTAAATTCCCATTCCCAGGATGTAAAATTTCAAGCTTTACCTATTCTAAACAAGAAGGCTGACACTGACATACATGTTGCCAAATATATCCAAAGTCAAAATCGAGGACTTCTCAAAGGGCAACTTCCATTATGAACATTTGACAGGAAACACTGGAATTCTGTCAGTTCTTTTTTTTTTTTTTTTAAGAAAAGAACATTTGAAGGTTAGACAGAAGCAAGCAATATATTTTCAGGTTTCTATTAATGTTTACAAAAAATCAAAGTCTCCTCTTTCTATTTAAAAAAGCAATAAAAATGATCAGTTTAAAATTAATGGTTGGAAAATGAACATCAGTGGTTCATGCTTATAAACCTAGCTACTCAGGACACTGAGATCTGAGGATTGTGGCTCAAAACCAGCATAGGCTAGAAAATCCATGACACTTTTATTTTCAATTAAACACACATAAAAAGGGCAGGAAAGGATGCCATGGTTCAAGTAGTAAAGGGCTACCTTTGAGCACAAAAGCTCAGGGACAGTGTCCAGGCCCTAAATTCACGTCCTACGACCAGTCACACATACAAAAATAAAAACAAAAAATTAACAGTTGGACTGGTATCTACTTTTTTTTAGGTTAAAGTAGTAATGCATTTATCAGAGCACATGACAAGTCATATGCACATGAAAGCCAAATGGTTTGGAGAAGATTATTAGATTTCTCTTCTAAAAACAAATTGAAAGAAGCTCAAGTTAAAATAAAAAGAACATAGGATATTCAAGGTACTTTTTAAAGTAATTTATTTATTGTCAAAGTGATGTACACAGGGGTTACAGTTTCATACATTCTTATCAAACTTGTTACCTCCTCATAGGGGAGCTCTATATTTAGCCTTTTTGTTTTTGTTTTTGTTTTTTGGCCAGTCCTGGGCCTTGGACTCAGAGCCTGAGCACTGTCCCTGACTTCTTCCCGCTCAATGCTACCACTCTGCCACTTGAGCCACAGCGCCGCTTCTGGCCGTTTTCTGTATATGTGGTGCTGGGGAATTGAACCTAGGGCCTCATGTATCCAAGGCAGGCACTCTTGCCACTAGGCTATATCCCCAGCCCCCTCTATATTTAGCCTTTTGAGGAACCTCTACACTGCTTTCCAGAGTGGTTGAACAGATTTACACTCTCACCAGCAGTATAGTAGGGTTCCCTTTTGGCCACATCCCCTCCAGTATCTATTGTTGTTAGTTTTCTTAATAATGGCCATTCTCACTGGGGGGCGGGGGGTAGAATCTCAATGTTGTTTTGATTTGAAAATTTTTTATGGCCAGTGATGTTGAGCACCTCTTCATGTGTCTATTGGCCATTCTCATTTCCTCTTCATAGAAGACTCTTTTTAGGTCTTTAGCCCATTTATTAAGGGCTGTTAAGGGCAGTTGTTTCTTTGAGTTTTTTGAGTTCTATGCATATTTTGGGTATGAGGCCCTTGTCTATGGTATGGCCAGTGAAGCTCTCCCAATTTTCAAGGTACTTAGAAAATAAGGATTAAATACCAGTTTCCATACTCACTCATGGCTTTACATCTTCCTGTTCACAATGCAATTCAAATAGCAAATTCTCAACCTCTAACTTGGGCATAAAGATGTTCATTATCTCCGTGACCTCAGCTCTCAGGTAGGAATTATTTTAATTTTTCCACCTTTGGCACAGTTGGCTTTTCCCTCCCATAGAACATTGCTGAGTTTGTCACATACCTGAGTGATTACAACTACATTATCTAACCTCTACTAGATTTGATTCATTTTCCTAAATTAGCTCTTTGTCAACTTTGTGGACTCACTTGGATAGCTTCCATTGAACTTTGTATCCAGCCCCATGTCCATAGACAGCCTTCCCTTGTACTCATGTTCCCTACCTATGCTTGCTATGAATTGCTGGTAAAAACAGAAAACATCGCCCTATGGATTTATTTATACTGTTACTGAAGAAGGATTTTTAATTTACTGAGAAGAATTAAATGCATAGAAAATGTAGCCTGTGAGTTTTCAGAATTTCCTTTCTTTGTTCTATTGTTATCTCCACAAGTAGACCTGGACACTATAGGGCTAATCTAAGTAATGAATGGTGAAAAGCCCTTTTTTTTTTTTTTTTTTTGGCCAGTCCTGGGCCTTGGACTCAGGGCCCGAGCACCGTCCCTGGCTTCTTCCAGCACAAGGCTAGCACTCTGCCACTTGAGCCACAGCGCCGCTTCTGGCCGTTTTCTGTATATGTGGTGCTGGGGAATCGAACCTAGGGCCTCGTGTATCCGAGGCAGGCACTCTTGCCACTAGGCTATATTCCCCAGCCCCGGAAAAGCTCTTTAATTTGAGTAAGTATAAGGGGCCAGTTAGGAACATAGTCAAATTTCTTGCTACAAATCATACATAATCTGAAAGAAGTGCCAAATTTTCAAATATATTTTTCAAGCCAAAAAAATACTACCAAAGAAACAAAAATGGGAATTTCTTCCTTAAATATATATGGTCTTTAGTGAATAGGATTTTATAGTCATATGTAAGTATTTATACTGCATATACATCTGAAATTAGAATTTCAGGATGTCTACCATCTATATTCTAACCAGAGACGTTACATTTGTTCCTTGCTGAACTACTAGCAAAGATTTCCTTGCAATGAAGAATAATGCTAGTGTTTACTGTCCCCTTAACTCTAGGTCTCATGAAAGTAACAAAACTCTAAGACCTCAACTGTTTCCCAGGATTGCATTCTGATATCAAAGCTATCATTCTGATACCTTTCTGGCTTTTTTCCTTAAATATACTCTTGATCCAGAAAATAAAACCAACTTTAGCCAGAAAATAAAGCCAATATCTTATATTTATTCAATAGCAACAAAATTAAAAGTAATCTCTCATAGTACTTATAACTGTAACAGAGTTTAACAAACTGAAGATTCCCTAAAGAGGTGTCAGAGTATGAGTCATACCATACACTTAAAATTGGCAGATCTTCTTTTTCTCAAGTATCTTCCTTACCACCTCAAGTACTCATGGTTTCCCCTTACTCACTACTTACCTCCCTTCCATTGTTTCATAGTTTGTTTTACTTCTTGTCTGCCTTTTTCTCTGCATGGCTTCACTCCTAGATTTTCCTACCAACTCCAAATTAGAATACCTCTACCAACCCAAATAATTGAAACCTATTAGCAACTATCTGTGGAATCACACAACTAAAATTGTCAGGAAGAAAGCAAAATAACAGTACCTTCTGTTGTAGTTATCATTATAACTGCATTTTTTAAAAGTTCAAACTTGAAATTTTCTTGTAATAGTCTACTTCAGTGCAAAAAAATCCTTTGTCTGTAGGTCATTTGTGCAAATGGCCATCTCCTCATTTTAATGCTGTCCTATACTATCTCAGATAGCATTTAACATCATAGGAAAAAAATTAATATTGGTCATAACAGGCAAGACCATGGCAGAAGCAATTAGATTTTAATTAACTTTCCTCTGCTTCCCTTTAGAGAATTTCCTAGCTCTCCAAAATGTTGCTCTCGAGAGCAGATATATAGTTGGTCCTTCATTTTTTCCCATTTTGCCTTTATTTTTTTCTCCCTTTGTCCTTCCTCCTTTTCTTTTGGCCACCTCTCATATACCTCCCCCCTTCTTACAGCCACCATACCCATCTTAATACCCAGGATACAGATCATCTTTACATTTTGAGAATTTTTACAACAAATTCTTGGCAACACTATGAAAATGGGCAATTAGAGTATGATTTAAAATTGTATTGGCAGCATTTGTGTAATCAACAATGTGAAGAATATGATAGGTGGGTAGTTCTCTTGATCTCCCATGCTCTTTCCCTTCTCTTGACCAACTTACTTTTCCTGAAACATGCCTTATCTGAGGTAGTTTTCTTGCTCTTCCAGTATGCCATTGGGATACAGCCTCCTCCACTTCCTGTGGCCAACCTCTGGTACTCACTAAGCATTTGTCAATACTGCCAAGCTCTCTGTGTAGTGTATCTTTCATAGCCATTACTTGATAGGTACATATTGTTTGAATGAATAAATAAATGCTAGGGAAAGAAACTGAGTCTGAACACACAAGTCCTCAATGCAACTTCACAAGCACATTTACATTTTTTTAAAATATCTATCTGAATCTATTTGCTTTAGATCTTCCATCACTTCATTTCTACATATTCATCAAGAGGACTGGCAATCCATTTAAACTACATAGGCACCACATCATATAATTTTAATGTTTTCAGAGGAACAATATACACAACAGGGAAGTTGCTCACTATTTAAACATAGATCAAAGCTACATGTGAACTGCTTTCACACTTAGAAGTAAAATTACCCTCAATAAAATTACTGGGATGTCAGCTTCCTTTGTCTAAAGTCCAAAGTTAAGCAGCAATTGTTTCCACGAAACCTGCTTTGACAGCTTTTAGAATGACTGGCAAGTTGGCTTTGACTGAGCATTTTTGACTTCTGAACCCATAAGAAAAATCCCTAACCGATGTCCTCCTATCAGGATGTCTTTGACTTTACAGGAAGCTTTAGCAGTGTGTGGCTGGGGACAGGGGTGCATACTGTACAAATGTTTTTGCTCTTCCTATTATTCTCTTCAAATTTATTATTGCTCTTCAAATTATTCTTCTAAAAGTTAAATAACACAAACTAAGAGAGGATAATTTTTACAAAATATTACCAGTGCCTAGGTAAGTTATAAATCTAGGAACTCTTGCCCCCAGCTACCTTTGCCTCTTTTCCTTAAATAATCCTATATTTAATTATTATAGAGTTTTTAATATAATTTATGCTGGTTGCACCTCATTAGAATATCTTAAGTAAAAACAACCAAAAATAATGGTAAAGTTTCATTTTGTGCATATTAAGTGCAACATGCAATCTGATGTGAAATTTTAACAAAGCTGGTACAGTTGTCAAACAGTATCCATGAGAGTTTGTTTGATGACCCCTTGAGACCAACAAAAAGTGCAATACTTATAAACTACATATTATACCTACATTACTTGTATACTAATATAGATGTGTGTATGTGTGTTATTCTGCATTGTTTAGGAAATAATGACAAGGAGAAAATCTTTAGCCAGGTAGTGTAGCTTATACCTAACTACTCAGAAGGCTGAGATTTCAGGATCACAGTTCAAAGGTAGACTGGGCAAGAAAGTCTGTGAGACTCTTATCTCCAATTAACCACCAAAATTAGTGGCTCAAGTGTTAGAGCACTAGTCTTGAACACAGGAGTACAAGGTCTGCTCCAAGGTCCTGAGTTCAAGATCTACTACCAGCATTTAAAAAAAAACACTTTTACTTATATATGTACAGTTTAGACACAATTTTCTATTTTCGATCCACGATTGCTTGAATCTCTGGAATTCATGAATATGCAACTCATTAAAATGGAGAGCCAGCTGTATTAATGATCAAAAGGCCATACCCATCTTTGTAATTTAATTGATATAAGTCCATAGATGAATGGATTAATAACACTTAATGTAGACTTAGTTTTCCACTAAAAACTTCCCTAATGGAAAAATTATCATTTGTGCCTAGTGGTACATGTCTGTAAAACCAGTCTTCAAAAGGCAGAGGGAAGTTGATCTGAATTTAACTCCAGGATGAGCTACATAAAAAGATACCTCAAAAAATGCAAAAGCGTGAAGATACCTTCATGGAAGAACATTTGCATACATGTGAGAGAACCTGGGTTTAATCCCCAGAAGCTCAGTGATCACTCAGCTATTTCTTTTCACATATTCTTAAAATATGAAATAGTGATGCTATATAACTTGTATTCCATTAACCAACAGCATAGAACTAGCAGGTTACATGTTAAATAAAAACATATCACAGGCTTATTCCAAGACCTTTAGATTCAGAATCTGCATTTTAATTTGCTCACTGAGAAGTGGGAAGAGTTGCACATACACTAAAGTCTGAAAAATACTGATCTTTCTGGAGTTTGTTGAAAGTGGGACTGCAAAATTAACTTTCTGTCACTGACTGCCAAATAATACTAACTCTGTAAATACTTAATAATTACCTCTTAAATAATAAATCCCTAGCATTAAACAATCAAAAGGCCATTTCCCTGGGGCCTTTTTTGTACAATGAATACCTAAGTAACAAAACCCATCCTAACTTAGGATGCAAATTAATAGGAAACACAGCAGTTTTGTTGTTGTTGTTGTTGTTGTTGTCAAGATGATGTACAGAGTGGTTACAGTTACTTAGGTAAGGTAGTATGTTTCTTGTCATACTTGTTAACCCCTTCCTCCCACCTTCCCTCCCCCCAACCCACCCCACCCCTGCTTTCATCATTTTATTTTTACCTTCCCAGTGATGGACATCGTCATTCTAATCTACAAAGCTTATGAACTCTATGAACATTAACAATAAAACAATTTCTTCCAGGTCAGGTGATATGTACATTTCTCTCCTTTTGTTTAGTATCATCTGTTCCCTTTGTATCATTTCTTCCCTTCTCCTAGTGCTCCTTAACTGCTTAGTTCGCGTTCACCAATGTTCCTTGCAGCTGTTGGTACCCCTCTTCTGTAATTTTTTCACCCACTTTCTGCTCATTCTGTGCTTTCCTCCCATCTTCTCTCAGATATGCACGCATATATACTATATGTGAGGTAAAGAATAAAGGTCCTCTAAATACTATAAGAGAAATTAAAGACAGGTCCTTTGTTTCCTTATCTTTGGAGTTCTTTTCAGTCTGTATATTATTTTAGGTACATATGAACTAGTGCTTGGGTCTTACTATTTGGTGCATTTCTCCCAAGATTGTCCTTTTTGGTCTCACTGTGTATTGGTATAATGGGTCCTGTTTGCTTTTTCATATCTCATTGCAAATTGATTCTAACACCTGTATATCAGGGAAACCATGCACCATTTGGCTTTCTGTTCTTGGCTCGTCTCACTCAACATGATTTGTTCTAGTGCTGTCCATTTCCCTGTGAGTGCCATTTTTTTTTGTAATGAATAGATGGGTTTCAGCCAATAATATGCTACTAAGTCAGGCAATCAAAAATAGTCAACTGATAGGATCACAAATGAAGCAATTGATTCATCACGACACGCCTTTCTATAATCAGTCAGGTGATTATTTTTCTTCTTAGTCTGCCCTGCTTACATTGTATGGTAAACTTTCTGGACCTCTTCTAATTTTGAGTACACTGACATATTAACGAGTTGTTCCTTTCTGAAGTACATTATTAAATTCAATTCGTCTGATGTTTTTCTTTTAACACACTAGAGAATTTGTGTTCCTAATCTTCCGTGGATCTTTCTAGATTACATTACAAACTAACCCTCCATTCATTTGTATTTTTCCATTTATATTGTTCTGTGTGATTGTATAGCAAGGATTAATTCTGCACAGGACCGAAGGGGATTGTTTTCACTCTAATTGACCTATGAAATTTTCTTTTTCAGAATCTTAAGTTTCCAATGACCTGTCTGTTGGGGGTGGGAAAAGTACTGGCAGAGTACCAGCTCACTGGGCCACAGGAGTTAGCTATCCTGAGAGATGTTTTATGGATGCTGGAGGGAGGAGCTTCTCTCACCTTCAGTCTGTCAGCTGAACTATTCCTGTGGCAGACCCCCCTGGTCCCTATCTCATTACATAGCTCAGTAATATTAAAGGAGAAATTACTATACTCTTCTGCTCCTGCATGTGCTGCTGCATCATCCTTCTGGATAATAGATTTCTGCTCTTCCTCTTAGGTCCTTAATTCCACTGGTATCAGGAACCAGTGATCATGGGACATTCTGGATCCCGTGCATGATAGATGCAGGCCAGTGCCAATGTCAGCTCCTTCTCTCTACCGTTATCCTCATTTTGAGCTGCATGTTGTGTGGAACTTAATACAAGCGTCATCTAGGAATATTTTTTTTTAGAAAATCGTGATCCTACCTGTAGACATCTAAATTGACCACCAGTCTAAATCTTTAATTTTTTTCTGGTACTGGGATTTGAACTCTGGGCTTGGCACTTGCTTGGATTATATAGTAGGGATTTGTGGCCTACCACTTCAACCATGTCTCAAGCCCAGAAAAGGAGCCTCTTTGGGACAAGGTAACAAACAGTACAAGAAATGTATCCAATGCCTAATGTATGGAACTGTAACCTCTCTGTACATCAGTTTGATAATAAAAATTTGAAAAAAAATAAAATAAAATCCAGCCAGAAAAAAAAAAATTTCAAGCTAAAAAATCTCAGACTTAGAACCTGTTCAAGCTGGCACCAGACATTCTGCCCCAAGAATTAAACTAGTTGTCTGTGGCCCTCTTTTGGAGGAGACAGGTATATTTTGAGTTTTTCAGGTCACATGAAGAAACTTCAGGTCATTCTAATTTCAAGCCTTTCCATGCTTTCAGAAATCAATTTGCAATTTCACATCATGTCTGTGTACTGTCTTCAGTGAGATGGAACAATAAAGCACTTTGTCCAGGACCTCAAAAAAAAAAAAAGGAGCCCCTTTGGAATAATTCTGTTATCCACACAAGTATTGTTACAAGGCTCTGGTGGCTCACCCTTGTAATCCTGGCTTCTCAGGAAGTTGAGACCTGGAGGATAGAGATTTGAAGCGAACCTAGGCAGAAAACTGCCTAGGACTTAATTGCCAATTAATGAACAAAAGACTTGGGCTAGAAACATGGCTCAAGTGGTAGAACAGTAGCTGTGAGCAAGAAATCTAAACTAGCAAAAGGCCCAAAGCCACAGTTTTGAAAAAGAAAAGAAACCAAAAAACTATTGTTGTCTGTAACAAGAACTCATAATAATAATGTAAGAATTTGTATAACCTAAAAACTTTCAATGCAAAACACTGAAGTAGAATATAATATTGTTCTCTTTTTCTGAGTAAATCTGAGTGAAGGGGAAAGTAAAAGTAAGTGAGATAGTCAATCTACATATGCACGTGTGAAATCCTTGGGGAAAAGCCTCTGGATAATTAGCACACATTCAAAGTAATGGTAACAGAAATATACAACAGATCCTATCCAAGCTGTAGGTACTATTTGAAATAGAGAGGCCAGGAGTCAAAGGCTGGGGAAAGGCTGAACTCTAGATGGATCTCCATGGCTGCTGCTTTATTTGATTTCCTATGTCCTTGAGATAGAAGAATAGATTTGCCTTATAAATGGCCCACAAATAAAACAAATCTTGAATAATCAATCCTCTGTATCAGATATATGGTTTGAAAATATTTGTTCCCAGGACCTTGTCTGTGTTTTCATTTACTTACTGTATTGTTTCCTGAGCTCTGCCAGAAGCTTTCTGGTTGGGTGTCATTGCATTTGCCTATTTTGCTTTTGTGGCCTGTGATTTACAGTATGTATCCAAAATGTGTAATGAAATTTGACTTCAACTTTACTAAAAATGTTTTCAGATTTGAGTCATTGTTACTGTTGAACTACTAAAATAATTGAATATTTTTCCTTTAAATTCTGATATTAGTGTATTCCATCATATGATGTTTGTGAAAAATCATCCCACTCTAATTTGTCCTTATGTATGTATGTATGTAGGTATGTATGTATGTATGTATGTATTTTTCGACCCTGGGGCTTTAACTCAGTGCCTGGGAACTGTCCTTGAGCCTCTTTGTGCTTAAGACTAATGCCCTACCACTTGAGCTATGGCACCACTTCCTTTAATTCTTTAATGTATTGCTCTATCATTATTCTTTTTTATTGTAAAGTTGATGTACAGAGGGGTTACAGTTACGTAAGGTGATAAGTACATTTCTTGTTGAACATAGTTACCCCGTCCCTCATTTTCTTCCAGTTTTCCTTCCCCTCAACTCCTCCCCCCATTGTAAAATTCACTTCCAACATAGTTCATTTTAATTTCTTTTGTTTAAACTTCTGTTGACAGTGGGTCTTCAAGAAACTTTCTTAATCTAAATTTAGTTGTCCATTTACCATTTTTCCCAAAGTAACCTAATTTTCTCCTGAAATTCTTCAGTGTGCCATCTTATTTTTATCCCAAATGCTCCACTTAGTGACAATAATACTCCTCATTCTATACATGTCCTTGTGATCCACAACTGACACATTGGGCCATAGTGACAATCCAGGGTCATGACTTCATACAAGAAGAGATTCCATTGAGCTATGTTAAGAGATCACTTCTCTCCTCAACTAAATCTTAATAAATGAATGCAATCTGTCCAGATTTACCACCTGAAGTACAAAGCTGAAACCAACCCTGCTACAGTTAAAAAGAAACGTGGGGGAGACTGAGTCTTCAAGTCATTATTTAAATCTAAAATTAGCTCTACTCCCAGGAATTTCAGAAACATGATCTTTAAAATTTCCTGGCTTTTTTTAAGCTAATTTGGTGAGCTTTGCAGGCTCATAAATAAATCTGTTGATATACTACACTCCCAAGTCTTTATCACCTCGTTCTTCATTTTCATACATGAGCCACAATTTGGTTATTAATATTAGTTTGATGCCTCAAACCTTTTCCTTAAAATTAGTTGATCATATTCCATTACCAAAGGTATTAAAAACAAACTGCTAGTATGCTTTTCTGTAGTTGACAGTGCTGATAGCTTAATAAAGAAATAAAGCAATTTAAACATCTCAATATCTATATTCTACTGACAGACCTAAATTTACAGGGCTCATTCTAGTAAACAAGACCATGCCATGTGAAACCATAGCTTATTTGTTGTTGATGATCCTCTTGTATCCCCTGCCTGTGGTTGTCCCTGTGCTATCACTGTATCTCATCTGAGTACCCTAGATACAGTATTAGAACTAGGGAAAGGAAAGTGAATATCAAAAATGAGAGACAAAGAATAAATAAAGCAAATGACTCCAAAAACAATAGTTACAAAACCATTTTGTGTAAACCAACTGAACAACTCATGGGGGGAAAGGAAAAGGGGGAGGGAAGGAGGAGAGAGGAGGTAACAAATTGTACAAGAAATGTACCTACTGCCTTACGTATGAAACTGTAACCCCTCTGTACATCACTTTGACAATAAATAAGTAATTATTCAGAAAAAAGAATATAATTTGAGTATACTTGGAATCTAATAATTCAAATGTTTTTGTTTTAGGTAGTCCTTCAGAGTGGTGTTAATTTAAAAAAATCACACTAGAAATGTATGATCATTCCAGGCAGTCTAATTCTCTAGGAACATAATTTGATTTTGACAGTAGATAAAGTCTACAATATATTTGTATCTCTGTTTTGCATGAGGATTTTCATTAATTTAATAGAATTATACTTGAAAAGGCAGAACAAGTCCATTTTCTGAGGCTGTTCCCAGTTAAATAGTATAATACATTCTACATAATACTTCTCCATGGTAATCAATTAAAATAAGGTTTCAGATAATCAAACAGGTTGTTGTATCCCATGGTGACTTTATTCAACCCCTGGGAACATATTTGTTAACACAATTTTGTTTTCAGTTTTTATCTTTCTATTGTTGATATAAATAATTTCAAACATGTTTTGATCAACTCCCTTTATAAAGCTAGTGAATAGTTTTCTCATGTAGTAATAGAAACATATTAAATACTTTCAATTATGTATCAGTCCCTCTGCTAAGACTGAGAAATATAAAGAGTTCTAAATATGCAGGTAAAATAAATTATTATGTATATAGCAGTAGGAGTTATACAGGGTACAATCAGAGGGTGAGGAAGTGGGTTTATGGAGAGAGAACAGATAGCTTCCACTAGAATATTATAGATTTGGTCATTTATTTACCCACTATAAGATATACAGACAGAATTATTTTAGGGATGTTGTCCAAGGAGAAAGGAAACCTTTTTCTCTCTGATCCTGTGCTGATGTGAGAGCCTTATAATTTCACTGAGACATAATAATTTGAGAGGAGCAGCATTACAGTAAAAGCTGGTACCCCATCCTCAATCACTAGAGGAGCACAGTCACACCAAAGTAGCTTTGTTCTTTATATACATATATATGTACATATACATATATATAATATTATATCCATCCTTAATGTGTATGTGTGTGTGAACTAAAGGAGCCCACTCAAATGGACTTTTCAAATGCTTTAAGTTGCTTTGTGACTGTCATTCATTCACTGGTACATAATATACATCCGCATGACCACCACTCACAAACAAGTTAACCATTGTCAAGGGAAAGGGTTCTCATGAATGTTGTAATATATTATCACTCCTTTCCTAAACACTATCATTCACTGATAAAAGGAAACCATTCTTTAATGAAAAGTTCTTTAATAGCCATGAACAGATATTTTACAAGAATATCAAGCTACTCCTACCTTCTTTACCTGTTTCCATAACTGTTTCCCAGTACGAAATACTGGTAATAAACCAAATTTTTTTGTTCGTTCAGTTCCACTTGTGAATACATGTTCAGTCTCACTATTCACAAAACTCTCTCCCTTACATATAGACACACATACATAAACACCCACACCATAAACATACATGCATACATACCATGCACACATACAAACACACAGAGAACACTTTCAAAAAAAGACATTATTACCTTTGTTTCTCCATTATTAAAATTTTAGGCAATCTGGGGGGTTTTTGCAGGAATATTTTGGGATATTTCTTGATAAACTCATTGTGAGCATTGGAAGGACTCCGGCTTTAGAAAGAAAAAGCAGTGAGAGAAAGAGAAAAAAGGAATTATAAATATTATATGACAATCACTTTCAAAGAAAACATTTTAGCTTGATATGTACAAATTCTATATCATTATTATTGAGCTAAGCCTTACGGCTTTTATTTTTGTAATTGATTAAAGCTGTTACAAAATAAAACACAAAATAATAGTCCCTTCAAAACGATTCACAAATAGCTTATATACATTACTAAAAATATATTTATCTGAACCTCTGCAATGATTTGTGGAAAGTCTCATGCCCTATTTTTGTAAACCATAATTCAAAAAGAATTAAGTAAAAACATCAGCATTTCCTAGGTCCCAAGATATATGGAAATAACTCAGGATGTATTTGGTAAGTAAAAATGTCTACATTTTTGTCCCACTGCATCATAAACTCCAATAGTAGTACCTGAATGGATTCTCTATTTTAAGAATTATCCTCTGAACAATTTTTCTACCTATCCAGCTATTAATCCACTGCAAATATGAAATGCCAATAAATTACTTTTTTTCTAGAAACTCCTACTCATTCAATTTTCAACTGACAAGTACTGTGCAATCCTGGTCAGTTTTTCAAATGTTAAGTATTCATCTTGACAGCTTATTTCAATAATTAACAAAAATGATCATGCTTCAAGATGAACTCTGACAGTCAACACTTGCCTCATGATACTGAATGAAAAAATCAAGAGGAGACCTTTTCTTTTCTTTTTTTTTTTTTTTTTTTTTGCCAGTCCTGGCCTTGGACTCAGGGCCTGAGCACTGTCCCTGGCTTCTTTTTGCTCAAGGCCAGCACTCTGCCACTTGAGCCACAGCGCCACTTCTGGCCATTTTTTATTTATGTGGTGCTGGGGAATCAAACCCAGGGCTTCATGCATACGAGGCAAGCACTCTTGCCACTAGGCCATATTCCCAGCCCTTTTCTTATTTTATTGTCAGTAAAAATAATAACAGAATCAAAAGTATTTATAATTGCTTCTTTTTCTCTTTGATAAATTTCCTGAAGCACCACATTCATACTTTATATGCAATAAGTGCTACACCTTTTAAGAATCTTTCTTAACATATCTTAATTGGCCCAATCAATATAATTTAGACATGATTGAATACAATGATGGATTATTTTATTTTATTACTATAGGGATATATTAATCAGGTATCTAATTTTGGAATGCAGGCTGTAGCTCAGTGGTATAGTACTTGCCTAGCATGTGCAAGGCTCTGAGTTCAATTCCCCATTCTCCGTGCTGATTTTCATTTGTTTGTTTATTTTTCTTGCTTGTTATTCTGACCATTCATTTCAATAGAGACTTTACAAAGGTCTTTTTCCTTCTGTTTGGAAGTAAACCCTATGGCTTTTTACATATGTACCTGATTTTATGAAGAAATTTTTTGTCTTTTGTCTTTTGTTTTTTGGTTGGTTGATTGGTTGGCTGGTTTCTGTGGTAATGGAGTTGAACTCAAGGTTTGTGTGCTTGCTAGGCAGACACTTTAGCACTAGAGCCATACTCCTAGCTCCTGGCTATATTCCAAGCTTGGATTTGTTTCATTACATTTTAATGCTAATCTACATGAAAAGAAACTGCAATTTTAACCATTAGCCTAATCTTATAACTGGGAAATTGGAGGATTCACAGTGCAGATGAAAGTGTTTATTGTTGCTGTTGATTCAACAGTCCCCATCTCTGAAAGAGTGGGTGCTAAGCTAAGGTGATTGTCCTTGGAGACACCTAATAAAAGAGATGCTAAGGAATGGAGTCTAACTCTATGTCTGGGAAGAAAAAGACACAATTTAGGGGAACTTAGAGGATCTTTTGAAATAGACATAAATGCCAATAAAAATTACAAATGGGGAAAAAGTAAAAAAATTAATATGCAAATTCAATCTGTCTTGACTTCAAGACAAGGTTCTTTCATCCCTTAGAGGTAGGTAAAAGCTAAGAGAAGAGGCAGGAAGTAAGGACGCATGTCACGTAAATAGGGAAAACTCCAAACACATTAATTGATACTTCTTTCTCTGATCTAGGAAGGGTACTTGACATATTCATGCTGAGTGGTGAACATGAGAAGGGAAGAGGGATGAATGCTGCTGAAAAAAATATTTCCACTTGAAATTCTCAGTGTCCCCTTCTAGTTGCACAGGAGCAAGATGGCTCTGGAAGTCACACAATAAAGACGAAGAAGCAGACATTTGAGAGAAGCCAAAAATCTTAAACCAGAAACAACCTGCTAATCAAAAATATATCTTTATGGTGTGATACAAAAAAGTAACAAACTATTAAGTCATTAAGATTTAGGGTTTATCTACAGTAGCTGGAAATATCTTCACACAATATTTCTTTTACATTGCATTCCATGCTACGCAGCTCTGAGAACATAACAAAATCTTAATAAAATATTACTTAATTATATTTAAGTGTTTGCCTTGAGGCAGTCCACGTTCTTTATTTTAAATTAATCAAACCATAAAAGTTTAATCTATTCAATTTCCTACACACTTTTTTCTACCTGAATTTGCCTCACAAATACTGTGACAGTACACACACTTAGCTGATGGAAATTGAAGGAAATATGATAGGTTTTCTTTCACAATAAATAAAATATGTGCAATTTCTTCTGAATTAAGATGACTCTTTTTACATAGATATCTCTGTAACGGATTTCATCTCAACAGGGTATAGTATGACTTACTTACAGGGTATAGTATGACTTAACTGAAAATACCCTGTAAGAATGGCAATAGCAATGTATTTAACATTAAACCCTCTACCTAGTGGAGCTCATTCAAACAGTATTCTTTTCAAATGATGCCATTGCAGTGTCATTGCAGATAGTCTTTCTACTTCAAATTGTATGAAAACAGTCTCTACTGATTAATTTGATCACCTTCCTTATGGATAAAACGTATTATTGAATAACTTTATAGCTTCAAAATCATACTTTTTTCAGGACGCATGCACTACAGCACTGTTAAACATAAATGTTAATGTTAACCTTTCACTTTCATAAAATTCCTCAAGAAACTTTAAAGATGCATTTCTGAAAAGCCAACTGAAAATACATGACTTAAAGACCAAATGTAAACATTCTTTAGAGATATTGATCTGTCATACTATTCTCTGAAATAATTGAAAGTCTACCTGCCTAGAAAATCAATATTGGATTTGTGTATAAAACTCAAACAATGGTTTGAACTTACACACATATTTAAACACCTCATGTATCTGTTGTTGTTGTTTTTTTAATTTAGCAGAGCTGAGTACCAAATTCAAAGCCTTTCACTTGCCAAGCAAGGGCTCATTCACTGAGCTAAATCCCTGGCTCCAAATCTCATGTATGTACTTGTCTCTAAAAAAGCATTTGCTGTCTTGTAGACTAGAAAAAAAAATGAATGCAAAGTTTCTGACATATTTCATACATATTGTATGTAAATACATAAAATAATAAGTATTGATATACATTTAAGAATATATAGCATCTAGTAACCAAGATAAGTAAAAATATTTACTACTTCTTATCCTCCCCTACAACTACTCAGTCCTTCTGCATCTCTCACATCTAGTAATCACATATTTGTTTGCTTTCTCTGCATATTTTCAGTGATTTTTGTCATTTTATCGCATTTGAAATAGTATTTTCACATGATTAGCTCTCTAGATAATACCAAAGAGTACTTTAAATCTGCCTGCTTTACTAACATAAACAACACCAATTAATCACATATGAATAATTTTGTAAACATCAAAAAATATTCATTTACTAAATATTAAAATGATATTCAAGAAATGTCAAGAAATTGGAAAAATCCTTGCTTTAATATGCCAAGGATAAGCTTTTACTTTGATTGATTTTCTCAGATTGTTAGTAACACAGAAATTCTAGAGAAAAATAATCCCAGATGAATTTCTAGCAAATATTGATATGCATAAACTTAACCAAGAAGACTTAACCCTGCTAAACAGACCCATGTGAAGTAATAAAATAGAAGCAGAAATAAGAGATCTCCCATCCAAGAAAAGCCCAGGTCCAGATGTATTCACAGCATTATTCTCTAAACCCTTCAAAGCAAAACTCATACCAGGACTCCTCAAACTCTTCAATGAAATTGAAATGAAAGATTGCTACCAATCACATTCTATGAAACCAGTATAACCCTTATCCCAAAACTAGTCAGAGACTCATCAAAGAAAGAGAAATATGGACCATTTCTTCAATGACGATTGATGCAAAACTTCTCAACAAAATTCCGGCCAATTGACTTCAACAAGTCATCAAAAAAATTACACACTATAATCAAACCAGATTCATTCCAGGAAAGCAAAGCTGGTTCAATATACACAAGTCAATTAACATTCACATCAATAGGAGCAAGAACAAGAATCACATGATCATATTTTTAATTCTTTTTTTTAATTTTTATTGTCAAACTGATGTTCAGAGAGGATACATTTTTGTATATTAGGTATTGGAAATATTTTTTGTACTGTTTGTTACCCCTTCCCTTATTCCCCCTCCCACCACTCCCTTTCCCTTTCCCGCCATGAGTTGTTCAGTTGAAAACATCAAACAGTTTTGCAAGTATTGCTTTTGTAGTCGTTTCTCTTTTTACCCTGTGTCTCTCGATTTTGGTATTCCCTTTCAGTTTCCTACTTCTAATACCAGTATACACGGTTTCCAATGTACTCAGATAAGATACAGAGATAGTGCAGGTACAACCACAAGAAGGGGATACAATAGGATTATCAATAATAGATGCTACGGATTCACATGGGATGTTGAAAGTAATTACAGCAGTGATATGACAGTCGTTTCCATAACACGGAGTTCATTTCACTTAGCATCATGTTATGCATTCATTGGGGCATAGCTATTAGGCTCTTCTGATCCTCGGCTTTGACTAGCCTAAACCTGTGCTAATTATTCCCTATGAGAAAAACCATAGAGTCCATGTTTTTTGGGTCTGGCTCACGTCATTTAGTGTAATTTTTTCCAAGTCTTTCCATATTCTTACGAATGGGGCAATGTCATTCTTTCTAATGAAGGCATAAAATTCCATTGTGTATATGTACCACTTTTTCCTGATCCATTTGTCTACTAAGGGGCATATGGGTAGGTTCCATTTTCCAGCTATGACAAATTGTGCTGAGATGAACATTGTTGTGCTGGTGTGTGTTCTTGTTTGTGGTCTTTGGGTAGATGCCTAAAAGTGGAGCTGCTGGGTCATAGGGTAGCTCTATGTTTAGCCTTCTGAGGAATCTGCATATTGCTTTCCAGAGTGGCTGAACCAGTTTACATTCCCACCAACAATGAAGTAGGGTTCCCTTTTAACCACATCCTCTCCAACATCTGTTAGTGTGAGTTTTCTTGATATAGGACATTCTTACTGGGGTGAGATGGAATCTCAGTGTAGTTTCGATTTGCATTTCTTTTATGGCCAGTGATGTAGAGCACTTTTCATATGTCTCTTGGCCATACTCATGTCCTCATCAGAGAAGACTCTTTTTAAGTATTTAGTTCACTTGTTGAGGGTGCCATTGGTTCTTTGCAGTTTTGTTTTGGAGGAATGATTTTTTTTTAGTTCTGCATATATTTTAGACATGAGGCCTTTGTTCGTTGTATGGCCGGTAAAGACCTTTTCCCAATCTGTGGGCTTTCTGTTTATCTTGAGAGCTATGTCCTTTGCCCTGCAGAAGCTCTGCAGTTTGATGCAGTCCCATTTGTCCATCCTTTCTTTGATTTGTAGCATTTCTGGGTCTTTGTTAAGGAAGTTCCGTCCTGTGCCAAGGAGCCAAAGTGTTTCTCCTACCTTTAGTGTTCTCCTTCCTTTAGTGTTTTCAGGGTATCTGTTTTGATTTCGAGGTCTTTGATCCATTTGGAATTGATTTTGGTGCAGGGTGATATATAAGGAACTAGTTTTAGTTTGTTGCATATGTTGAACCAGTTTTGCCAGCACCATTTCTTAAAGAGACTATCTTTCTTCCAGACTATTTTTTTAGCTCCTTTATCAAAGATTAAGTAGGCATAGTTCTGTGGGTTCATTTCTGGGCCTTCAATTCTGTTCAATTGGTCTTCAGGCCTGTTCGAGTGCTAATACCAAGCTGTTTTTATTACTATAGAAGTATAATACAGCTTGAAGTTTGGTATTGTAATTCCTCCAGCACTGTTCCTTCTGCCTAGGTTTATTTTTGCTATTCTGGGTCTTTTATTGTTCCATATGAATTTCTGGATTGCTTCCTCTATTTCATTAAAAAATGGTGTTGGGATATTAATGGGTATTGCATTGAATTTGTAGATAGCCTTTGGCAATATTGCCTTTTTGATTATATTAATCCTCCCAATCCAGGAGAATGGGAGGTTTTTCCATTTTCTTATTTCTGCCTTAATTTTGTTTTTCATGTTTTTAACGTTCTCATCATAGAGGTCTTTCACTTCTTTGGTTAAGGTTATTCCTAGGTATTTTATGTTTTTTGAGGCTATTGCAAAAGGAGTTGCTTTCCTGATTGTAGCCTCGGCATTCAGGTCATTAGCATATAGAAAGGCCATTGATTTGTGAGGTTTATTTTATATCCTGCAATTTTGCCAAAGTTTTGGATCAGCTCTAGTAGCTTGGGAGTAGTCTCTATGGGTTTTTTTAGGTATAGGATCATGTCATCTGCGAAGAGAGAAAGTTTAACTTCATCTTTTCCTATTTGGATCCCCTTTATATTTTCTTCGTGCCTAATTGCTCTGGCTAGAAATTCTAGTAATATGTTGAAGAGAAAGGGAGAGAGCAGACATCCCTGTCTTGCTCCTGATTTTAAAGGGAATGGTTTAGCTTTTCACCATTTAGAATTATGCTTGCTGTTGGTTTGTCATAAACTGCCTTTATTATATTCAGGAGTATTCCCTGGAATTTCAGTTTTTCCAGGGCTTTTAACATAAATGGGTACTGGATTTTATCAAATGCCTTTTCCGCATCCAGAGATATAACCATGTGATTCTTTATCTTGCTCCGGTTGATGTGGTGGATTACATTAATTGACTTGGGTATATTGAACCAACTTTTCATCCCTGGATGAATCGAGTTTGATCGTGGTTTTTTTGATCAATGATTTTTTTGATGAGCTGTTGAAGTCGATTGGCCAGATTTTTGTTGAGAATTTTTGCATATGTTCATCAGGGAAATCGGTCTATAATTCTCTTTCCATGATGAGTCCTTGCCTGGTTTTGGACTGAGGGTTATAATGGCTTCATAGAATGTGTCTGGTAGTGAACTTTTTCTTTCAATTTCATTGAAGAATTTGAGAAATATTGGTGTGAGTTCTGTTTTGAAGGCCTTGTAGAATTCTGCTGTGAATCTGTCTGGACCTGGGCTTTTCTTGGATGGGAGATTACTTGTTGCTGTTTCTATTTCAATGCTGGATAGGGGTCTGTTCAGAAGGTTTAAATCTTCATGGTGGAGTTTGGGGATATCGCTTTTTTCTAGGAAACCATCCATTTCTTCCAGGTTCTCAAATTTGTTGGCATTAAGGTTTGCAAAATAGTCCCTTATTGTGTTTTGAATTTTGGTTGTTTCTGTGGTGATGTTACCTGCTGCATCTCAGATCTTGTTTATTTGGGTGTGTTGCTTTCGTTTTTTTGGTCAGGTTTGCTAAGAGTCTGTCTATCTTGTTAGTTTTTTCAAAGAACCAACTCTTTGCTTTGTTGATTCTTTCTACTTTTTTTGTCTCTAATAGATTTAACTCTGAATTGATTTTAATTATATGCTTCAGTCTATTGACTTGGGGTTTGGCTTGTTGTTCCCTTTCGAGGAGATTAAGGTGCTTCCTTAAGTTGTTGAGCTGCTGTTTCTCCAGATTGTTGGTGTAGGCACTCAAAGATATAAAATTTCCTCTGAGTACTGCATATGCTGTGTCCCAAAGGAGCTGGCATTTTGTGTACTCATCTTGGTTAAATTCCACAAACATGTGAATTTCTGTTCTTATTTCTTCAATGACCCATTGATGGTTCAGCAGTGTGTTGTTTAGTCTTCATGAATTGTAGGATTTTCTGTGGTGGCTGTTTGAGTTGCGCTCTAATTTTATTCCATTGTGGTCTGAGAGAATGCAAAGAATGGTTTTGATACTCCTATATTTGTACAGATTTTCTTTGTGCCCTAAGATGTGATCTATTTTGGGGAATGTTCCATGTGCTACTGAGAAGAATGTGTATTCTGTTGTTTCTGGATGTAATATTCTGTAGATGTCAGTTAAGTCTAGTTGGTCTATGCAGTTATTAAGTTCTGTGGTTTCTTTGTTCAGTTTTTGGCGTGTTGATCTGTCTTGAGGTGATAGTGGAGTGTTAAAGTCCCCAACTATAAATGTGTATGGGTCTATGAGTGTTTTTAGAGTCAGTAGTGTTTGTATTTGCTGTGTAGATATTTAGGATGGTTATATCCTCCCAAAGGAGAGATACCTATATTAGATATGTAGTAACCTTCTTTGTCTCTTCTTACCATTTTTAATTTGAAGTCATTTTTATCTGATACTAGGATTGCAATGCCAACCTGCTTATAGGGGCCATTTGCTTGATAGATTTTATTCCAACCTTTCACTTTTAGAAGATGTTTACTTTTGCTGGATAGATGTGTCTCTTGGAGGCAGCCGAAAGATGGATCTTGATTTTTGATCCAAATTATGAGCCTATGTCGTTTGATTGGAGAATTAAGTCCATTAATGTTGAGAGTTAGGATTGAGAGATGATTGTTTGTTCCTTTCATTATAGCTATCTTGTTAAAAGCTGTGTCTTCCCGTTTCTTGATCTAATATTCTGGTTTTCTATTTAGGATTCATTTCTCTGTCTGTATTGGGATCTTGATTATTTTCCCTGTATAGTACATCTTTGAGGGTTTTCTGTAAAGCTGGTTTGGTGGAGCTATATTGTTTCAGTTTTTCCTTACTGTGGAAGACTTTCATTTGACCTTCAGCGATGAATGAGAGTTTAGCTGGGTACAGTATTCTTGGTTGGTAGTTATTTTTATTTAGGGTTTGGTATACCTCATTCCAGGCTCTCCTTGCTTTCATGGTCTCTGCTGAGAAGTCTGGGGTAATTCTGATTGCTTTTCCTTTATATGTGATTGTTTTCTTCTCCCTAACAACTTTAAGGATTCTTTCCTTGGACTCTATTGATCCTGTTTTGATCACAATGTGTCGGTGGGATGTCCTATTCTGGTCTGGTCGGTTTGGAGTACTAAATGCTTCTTGTATCTGTATAGGCCTATCCTTCTGCATATTTGGGAAGTTCTCAGCTAATATTCTGTTAAATAGGTTGCCTATTCCATTAACTTCTTTCTACAGGTTTTCCTCAATACCTATTAGCCTTAAATTGGGCTTCCGATTGTGTCTTGAAGCTCCTGGAGTGATCTGCTTTGTCAATTGGATTGGTTTTCTATTGATTTTTGATCTTTCACCATAGTTTCTAGGGAATCTTCAGCTCTTGAGCTTCAATCCTCTGCTTCAGTTAGTCAGGACTGTAGGCTATCTACTTGATTTTGAATCTCTTTTCCTTCTGTCTGGACTTTCCTGTGATTTCCATGGCCTTGCTATACTTTTCTCTTAGGTTCTGCATGGACTTCTTTACTTCATTAACTTCATTAATTTGTTTTTGAATGCTGTCTCTCAAATCTTTTAGCTGGGTAACTATCTTTTCGTTTGACTCTTGAAGTTCAATTATCTTTCTATTTGTGGAGGCCATGAAATTCTCCATTAATATTTTCTTTGCCTCCTCACACTCTAGAATAGTTGACTGAAGAGATTCAAATTTTTCATTTATCATTTTTATCAGTAGACTTTGTAGAGCATTTTGAGGGTTCTCTTCCATGTCTTTGATTGACTGCTCTGCTTCCTGCTTGTTTTGAGTGGGAGATGAGACTCCATTGTTTGCCATCTTTCTTGTGTTTCTTCTGCCCATCTTGATTGGGAATGCCTATCTACAAGCACCTGTGAGCACCGTTTAAGATCCAAAGCGAGCCTTACAGAGCACTGTTGTGTAAATCTTAGAAGTTCACAATTATATAAAGATACCTTGTATACCTGTGTATAAAATTAGATTTGGTGTTCCTAAAGAGTACAATTTTTATATAACAACCAATCCTGAGCCCCATATTCAGTATTTAGTTATTTACTGTTACAACCCTATGAGCAATTTTTGTTCTTATATTAAGTTCTTTTTGGACTGGTTTGCTTTGTCTTTGAACCCCTTTGATTCACTCTGATTGAGCAGGGATACCCTCTATCCAATAACTAGGTGTCAATGGAATCTGGAAGTCCTGGAAGTAAATCAGGAGGGTATGTTAGAGGTAGTAAAGGGAATAGAGTAAAATGTATGGGGGGGTGATGATTTTGGTTTAGTTTCAGTGATGTGGAAATGTGGAGAAGAGTAGAATCAGTAGAATGAACCAGGTTAAAATCATAGACAAAGCAGAATTAGCAGAAAAGATTGGAGGTGTTATTCATAGGAAAGTAATTTTATAAAGAAAATGTGAAGAAATGTGAAGAGAGAAAAAAAGAAAAAATACTGGAAGACAAATGCACAAAACAGAGAAAAATTATATATATATATAATATATATATATATATATATATAATATAATATATATATATAATATAATATATATAATATATATAACACAGAAAAACGAACAACCAAAAAAAACTGATAAAACAAACAAATAAAAATGGAAAACAAAAAAACAATGATGTCTCAAAAATGAAAAAAAAACAGTTTGAAAAAAAAATGGAGTTTTCCTTGTTTGGGTGTGCTTTATACAGTTAAGATGGTCTGCAGTCTATTTTGCTGCTTGGTTGGTTTGACTTGCTTTCAGTTTGCAGGGGGTGGATCTGCTTTGACACTCTTCCCCTGTTACTGATATCCTGGGGCTCTGTAGTTCACACAGCTTTCATGTAGGATTTGGGTGTCCTCTGCAGATGGGGGACGTGAACAGTATTGGGAACCTTGTCTCCTCCCGTCTACTGCGGGGACTCTGCCTTTAATCCCTGGCTTTGAATAGGCTGTGGACTCAGGCCTTTGGCCTGATTTACCTGGCTGAGAGTCACTTGCCTGGGAGAGGTTCCTCCCTCCTGGGCGGCGTGGCCTCCTGGGCAGAGCTGGCTATGGAATTCAACTCTGTTTGGGGCTGGGAATTGGGCTTCCTCTGTGATGGGACCATTTATCTGTCTCAAGAACTGTTTGTTCTCCCATCTGGTTGTTCCCTGCCACTGTAGCTGCTCACTGCTTTCAGTTTTAATTTAGAAATTCCGGCGGGCAGGGTGGGGCACTTCTAGCTTAGTTTACCTGAGCCTGGGCAGGGGTCGTTCTCCTGGGCAGAGCTGGCTCTCACTGGTCGGTCTCTCTTGCCCTTTTCAAAGATGGCCCCTTTGTCCTCACTTTCCCCAGGCCCACTTTGGTTCCAGTCTTGTCTGACCCTTTGCCAGTGCCAAAGATGGTGCTTTGTTCTGGCAGTGGGGGAAGGGCTACTTTCCAGATGCTGCACTGTGGGCAGGAGTGAGAATGTCTTTTGTGGGGTACTCATGTTTTCTCTGCGATTTCAGCCCATCTGTGCTCAGCCTGCCATCCGTGTCTGTCTGCCGCCGTCTGGAGGATTTCTCCCTGGTCGCCGCTGTCTGCTTTAGGTGCACCGAGTGCAGGGCACTGTGCCTGCGCTGGCACTGGTGTGATGGCAGGATGCAACCTGGAGCTCAAGTCTGTGTTTTCAGGCCAGCAAACTCAATTTTTCTTTCCTGGCCAGAATCCCTACACTGTTATAACTTACTTGGGCTGTCTTTCTAGGAGTAAAAGTTTCTCTGGAGTGGTAAAACTGTGATGTCGGAGGGAGCTTAGCTAGGGCTCTGCTGCTCTTCTGACGTCTTCCTGGAAGTATCTACATGATAATTTCTTTAGACACAGAAAAGGCATTTGAAAAAATTCAACACCCATTTATGATGAAAGCTGTGGAGAAACTAGGAATCCAAAGAACATTCCTGAATATAATAACAGGCTGTGTATGACAAACCTACAGCTAGCATATACTTAATGATGAAAAGTTAAAGCATTTCCTTTACAATCAGGAGCAAGACAAAGATATCTACTCCCTCCATTCCTCTTCAACATAGTACTAGAATTCCTGGTCAGAGCAGTAAGGCAAGAGGCAGATATAAAAGGGATCCAAATAGAGAAAGATGAAGTAAAACTCTCTCTCTTTGCAGATTACATGATTGTGTATTAAAAGAATCTCATAGACTCCATTCCCAAGTTACTTGATCTGATCCAAAACTTTGGCTAAGTAGCAGGATCCTGAATAAATCCTCAAAAATCAATAGTTTTTCTGTATACCAACAATTCACTGCACGAGGCTAAAATCAGGAAAGCAACTCTTTCTGCAATAGCTCAAGAAATAAAAATGAAATACCTAAGAATAACCTTAACCAAAGATGTGAAGGCCTCTATGATGAAAACTTTAAAAACCTGAAAAAGGAAATTAAAGCAGATCTATGGAAATGGAAAAACTTCCCATGTTCCTGGATTAGGAGGATTAACATCGTGAAAATAGCAATACTGCCAAAATCAATCTACATATTCAATGCAATACCTATCAATATTCCAACAAGATTCTTTAATGAAATAGAGGAGGCAATACAATAATTCATGTGGAAGAATAAAGACCCAGAATAGCAGGAACAACAGTGCTGGAGAAATGTCAATATCAAACTTCAAACTCTATTACAAAGCTATAGTAATAAAAACAGCTTGGCACAAGAACATGCCTGAGGACGAATGGAATAGAACTGAAGACCCAAATGAACCCACACCTAATCAACTAATCTTTGATAAAGGAGCTAAAAAAATAGGATGGAACAAAGAGAGCCTCTTCAACAAATGGTGTTGGCTGGAAAAATTGGTTAAACATTTGTAACAAACTAAAGTTAGACCTTTAATATCACCCTGCATCAGAATCAATTCTCAATAGATCATAGACCTCAATGTAAAAGCAGATATCCAGAAAACATCGTAGGAAGGAATAGGAGAAACACGGGCTCCTTGGCACAGGCCAAAACTTTCTTAATAAAGGCCCAGCAACACAACTACTCAAAGAAAGGTTGGAAAAATAGGATGGCATCAATCTACAGAGCTTCTGCACAGCAAAGGATATAAGGATATAGATTGCAAGATGAATACAAAGCCTTCAGATTGGGAGAAGATCTTCACAGGCCATACAATAGACAAGGGCCTTATATCTAGAATATATGTAGAATTCAAAAACTCAAGTTCCGGGGCTGGGGATATAGCCTAGTGGCAAGAGTGCCTGCCTCGGATACACGAGGCCCTAGGTTCGATTCCCCAGCACCACATACACAGAAAACGGCCAGAAGCGGCGCTGTGGCTCAAGTGGCAGAGTGCTAGCCTTGAGCGGGAAGAAGCCAGGGACAGTGCTCAGGCCCTGAGTCCAAGGCCCAGGACTGGCCAAAAAAAAAAAAAAAGTCAAGTTCCCCCAAAACAAATCCTCAAAGAAACAACTGCCCCCTTAATAATTGGACTAAACACTTAAAGAGAGACTTCTTTGAAGAGGAAATGAGAATGGCCAAGGGGTACATGAAGGTGCTCAACATCACTGGCCATAGACTAAATGCAAACCAAAACAACACTGAGATTCCACGTCACCCCAGTAAGAATGGCTATTATCAGGAAAACTAATAATAGATGCTGATGGGGATGTGGACAAAAGGAAACCATACTAGACTGTTGGTGGGAGTGTAAACTTATCCAACCACTCTGGAAATCAGGGTGGAGGTTCCTCAGAAGGCTAAATAAACATAAAGCTCCCCTATAACTCTGCAGCTCCACTTTGGACATTTACCCAAAAGATTACAAGCAAGACCAAACTAAAGCTACCAGTACAACTATGTTCATTGCTGCACAATTTACCATCACTAAAATATGGAACCAACACAGATGCCCCTCAGTAGATGAATGGATCAAGAAAACATGGTACATATACACAATAGAATTCTATCATTCTACCAGAAAGAATGAAATTGCCCCAGTCATAAGGAAAAGGAAAGACTTGGAAAAAAATAATACTACATGAAGTGAGCCAGACCCAAAGAAATATAGACTCTATGGTTTCCCTCATTGGTATTTATTAGTACATGTCTAGGATAGTACTAGCAGAAGATCACAATAGCTCAATAGCTATGTACATATGAACACATAAGATGATGCTAAGGGAAATGAATGTATAGTTATGGAAATAAGTATTTACCCTTGTCGTTGTTATTTTCAATGCACCATGTGAAATTCTGCCTTTTTCTTTTGTCTTTCTTCCCCATGGTTTTACCCCTGATGTCATTGTAACTTATTTTGGTACCCTGGGTATTTTATATATGTTTGCAGGAACTAGGGAAGGGAAGGGGAACAACAAATTGGAGAGACAAAGGGTAAAAGAAGAAACAATGTCACAACAATACCTACAAGACAACATGTTCTAAACCAACTGTACAACTCTGGAGGAAAAGGGAGTTTGGTATGGGGGAAAGTGGGAGAAAAATGAGGGAAGAGGTAAAAAGAAATGTACTCACTGCCTTATGTATGAAATTGTAACCCATCTGTGCATTAGTAGATAAATTAATAAAAATCATCCCAGAATGTTAATTATAATTATTATTATTATAATAATAATTCAAGATATGACCTTTTATAGAAGTTTCATTTACAAACTTTCAAATCTTGAATCATCTAATTTGCAGCTTTCCCTTCTGTTTATATTATAAAGGAAAACTATGTGTCTATGATCATTTTAAGTGTACACAAATAATAAGCATGAAGGCATGTCTTTTTTCTTAAAATTATTTCAGACTCTTTAAAATAACTTGAAACTTTATTGTTCCAAAGTATGTAAATAATCTTTATGAGTGAAATTCTGCTAACATTATCTAAAGATATCTTAAGGGTGGAAAGAAGAACTGAATTGCCATGTCTCCATTGATTTGTTATCATTTATTTTCTCACTAAGTATAAATATTCCTTTTTATGTCTGTGTATATGCACAGTATTACAAATAAATGATACAAAGTCTAAGTATAGATATTGTAAAACTTTAGTCTTAGGCCCTAGTTATATATCAATGACTCAAAAGAATGCATCTAAAAAACTCATGAAGATTAAAGTCTAAAAAAGGAGGTAACAGATATTGTATACTTCGTAAAAGAAATCAGAAAGGACAACTAGACTGAACCTGAACCAGATGACAGGATCCAATGAAAGCACATCACCTGGAAGAGATTATCTAATCCAGGAAGGAGGATGCTGTTAAATTTAGAGTTGGCACTTTGGCAGATCCAAACCTACACTACTTGATCTCTCTCATTATAATCTCCCAAAGGTAAACCAAAAAAAGAAAGAAAGAACAAAAATCTAGAAACATGTTGAAAAAAAAAGAAAAGAAAAGTTATATGTCTTGCCCAGAAAGAAAAGAAAAAGAAGTATAAAGTTTCCAAACCCTTAACTAGTCTAATGCATTTGAGAAGGGACTAACATACATGATACATTCAGATCTTTGATAGGAAAGCTTTCAAAAGTTCAAAACTAGGAGGAGCATTTTGGGAGGACAATAATTAGAAACACACCTAAAATCCTTTCTTTGTGTCATGCAATTTGCATATATTATCTCCTTGAATAATCATGATACTCCTCAGAACGGTCATTATCCCCATTTTTCAAGAGGAACTGAGGCAAATGGTACTCAAGGTCATTTTGCACATGCGGGCTAAGCCTGACACTGTACTTCTTCACGTTATGCTAAAAGATATCAGGAATAAGAAGGAGAGAGCAATATACAAGGGGGAAATTCCCTTTTTAGTATAAATCTAGGGAATGTCAAATAATCATGCTCTCTTTCCTACCTCTGTAAAGAAAGGGGGGGGAAGAAAAATGAGAATAGAAAAGGTATTTGATATAGTGAAGGGAGTGTGAATTAGAAATATTTTAAGTCAAAGAGAGGAAATCCATAAGCCTAAGGCATTTCCTGCACAACCCCATTGGGTGGAGAGGGGAAAGGTGGAAAGTAGACCTGCAATGATGGATTTTGCCCAAAAGCCCCTTTTGAGGAAAGGAGTTGGCAACAAAATAGAATTACCAACATTTGATTTTCAAGTATCACACATCTTAGCAATCCTGAGCTGCGTGCAATGATATTTCCTAGCACTCAAACTCCAGTATATTGCAAGTAAGCATTCCCTGTGCACTGCTCAGGTACTTATTTCTCTCAGTATTTACGTTTTCAATCATTTAAGGAGCTCTCTTCTCTGGTTGCTTTTTTAATATACTAAAAAGGACCCAGAAAGGAATGAATTATGTTTGTTCCATACCAAATTGTTTCCATAAAATATGACAGAGATATTCTGCCCCTTCAATCTAGAGAAATAACCTCCAAGTTTTCTAATGTTTTTATCTGTGTGGTAAATCAGGTACATACAAGAGTTGGTGATGGTTTATTGCTATACTTTATCCATAAAACAAGCATATTCATATTCATTTCCATGACAGAAAAAGAAATGCATGAATAACATACCTGCTGCGGAGTCCTCTAATGTGGCATAATGCATTCAACTGACCATAATTAATGTTCTTAGTTACTTTCAAGCCTGCAAAAAATCAATTAAAAATGTGAGTAATTTTCTGCAATCTTATTAACGAAGTGTGTAAATAGAGTTTAATTGCAAACATTCATCATACTAAAGGAATCATAGAAGAGAGGCATTCAGAGTCTTTGTTTGATACACACACAAAGCAATTGAATTGGGTGATTTAAATGAGGGAAGAATTTGTTTTTCACTAATTTCAAATCAATTCTGGCTATTTTTAATTCAAGTAAATGCTGAAATTGTTACTTGTCATAGATTGTTATTTTGGAGCACTTTATGGTTACATGGTACCATGTAACAAAACAAATTTCTAGTCATTTTAGGTATTTCAGGTCATGCAGGGCTTTCCTCCTAAGGGAGAGGTCAAGATCACATAGACTGGGTACAAGTATAGGAGTAGATGCAAATACAATTGGAAAGGTAAAATAAGAACCCCAAAACTATTTCTAACTAGTTTCTATTTCTAACTAGTTACATATTGAAACTTTGTTTCAATATGTGAATATTGAAGAGAATAAATTACTTTCTCATTTACCTAATAATATCATTAAGACCTTCCATGCATTGCACTGCAGTAAGATATTCAAAATAGTTTGTGACATTGATCAAGATATATTGTATTCATTAACTGTTTGTTAAATGGCAACTCCTTTGTACTTAAAGATAATTTAAATTTTTAAACCAGTTTGTGTGTTTATGTGAATATCCTTTTTTTTCTATTTTAAGGTGTTTTTTTAAAATTCACATAAACTTCCAATATGAGGAGGTTTCATTGTGATGGTTGCATAGGTGTGCACATTTTGATCAAGTTCACATCTAATACTCTATTTCTATGTCTACTCTTCTCCCCCACTTCATTTTTAACAGTATATGAAGAGTTTAGTTATGCTATCATGTGCAATACTTTGCTACCCTTCGTTCCCTCAGTATCCTCTCTTTTCTCCCTGGCCCTCCCACCCATCCCTCACCAGATAGTCCCCTTATACATTGATGATTATCATCATCATCATATTCAGTCTAGATACCACAAGTAAGCCAAAAACATGAGAAATTTCAAGAGGATATCCTTTAGAATGAAGCAAAGTGATAATATTAGGTCTTTCAGAATTTCTCATCAAGACATTTAGAATATGAACTGGTCCCAGAACTATTCCAAGCATGACCATTCAAAGAAGAGTTTTCTAATATTTTATATTTCTCTCTTCTCTTTCCCTTCCTCTTCCTCCCCATTCCAGTCAACCCTCTCTAGACACACCTACTCAGTATTACAGTCTCCCATCTTTGAGCAGCCTCTCTTTAGAGTACATTTCAAGGTCTAACTTAGTTTTGTGGTGGTGCTGAAGTTCCCATGTAGGAAAATCACAAAAGACTCCTTAAGATAAGGAAACATAATCATGAATGCTGATAAGCAAATGAGTGCAGTGTCATAATGAGGTGACATCCTTTGAGTGAGATGGAAAAAAAATAAAAACACTTCAGTATGACTAGCATGATTTTGAAGAACACTTGTATCAGAGAACCTCTGTTTGCTCCAGAAGAGGGAAAGCTGCTAGACATATTGAGAAATGGAAATCTGTAATAAATTCTAGCTAATGTGTATTATCCCTTTTCTTGTGAAAAGATATTGAGAAAATGTATATCTTAATGCATTTCTAAATCTTTTCATAGGCACTGGATGACAATTCTATTTAAGAAAAATCAAACCTTCACATGTATAGACTTAATTTCAGGTTCCTAGATCATGAAGTTTTGCTTTATCTAAATCCTTTGTGCCCTAAAAACTAAACAATACCACATCATACTTCCTAATATAAAATTGAAATAAAGAATATGAACTTACTGCTTCCCACATGTATGAGACCTATAGTACATTTGCAATATCCATTATGATTTTAGGCATATTCCCAACTATATTAATCAGGTAAGCTTTAAGAAATAAAATACTACCTAACTTCATTTTAAGTATCACATGGAACAATTTGTACTTTAGATATGTCAAAGTATTTCCAAAACTAATACTTCTAATATGTGATATGCAAAATCTTATAGTAGACTGTTAAACACATAGATTAGAAAGAGGTTTGTTATGATGTATTATGTTATTATGTATCAGGTCCATTTTCCTAATCAAGTTCAAGAATAAGGTTAACAATAACTCAGAGAGTTGTATAGACAAGAAAAAAAATGATGGCATAGAAGTTTGGAACAAAGGAACCAAAAGGGAGTTTTTAAGTCAGGTACTGGGTGGCTCATACCAGTAATCCTAGTGAGTAAGGAGGCTGAAATCCGAGAATTGCCATTCAAGACCACCCTGATCAAGAAAGTCCATAACACTCTTATCTCCAATTAACCACTTAAAACAAAACCGATAGGTGGAGCTGTAGTTCAAGTGGTTGAGTGCCAGCCTTGGACAAAAATGATGTGACTAGTCCTTAAGGTCAAACCTCAGTATCAGTAAACATACACACATACATGCATGTGTGTGTGGATGCACAATACATACACACACAGTTTTTTTGTTTTATACAAAGAGTTTTAAAACAATCAATATACTTTATCCTTCATTTAAAACAGCTTACAAAAACAGGCATTAAAGAACAATTATGAGACTAGTAATTGTTTCAAAGTAGAGAAAAATTTAAAAACAGCACTTTACTTTTTTTCTAAAATCACTATGCCTGAGGAAAGTTATAGCAATTGAAGCCAAGGCTTCATGTGAGGTTTGGAGAACAGTCAAGAAAACTCAAAAACAGAAAACGGTATCTAACTAGCACCCACCACCCACTAGTAGAAAAGCACTTATTCATCAAACTATTTCTTCACTGATCCTCAGTTCTGAGTGATTATTTTTTACATGGGTCTCTCTACCAACAGCTTTGAGCAATGTAATGGATCTTACCTTTGAAAACAAATTCATTAAAAACAACAGAGCCAAATATTTCAACATGAAATTGTAACTATGTAAAGACCAGATGTGCAGCTTTTCTAGTGATCAAATTTAATAGAGGGATAAAGCTTAAAGAGTTTCCACACTACAACATTTACATTTGTTTTCTACTATAGATTTTCCCTCATAAATATGTCTTGGCTAGGCTTTTGACAGAAGCAGAGGGAACTAACCCCAATACTGGTGATAAAATCAAGGATTTTGACCAAAGTGTGAAAGAGGATTAGAAACTAATGTGAAAAAGTGGTTACAAATTAATCCTACACAAGAAACCCACTGTGCAATTAAAAACTCAACCAGTGTTTTAATCTTTACTGATAAAGTCTCAGTATATTCTTGAAATAGAAAAACAAAATTCCAATGTTCTATATAAATAGAACTTTGATGATCTTTTAAGTATATGCTAGTGTTTAGTCAGAATAATATGTTTCCCTATTTGTAAAGTTATAAAGATTTATTTGGAGTGGTTTTTGTGACCAGAACTAAAGTTAATAAACTATTTGTATTGAAAACTTTTATTAAAAAATTATATAAAATATTTGATTAACAAAACAAGAAAGCAACTATAAGTGATTTATCTGCCAATCACTGTTTTACCACATATTAAATATATGCACATATAGATCATAATAAGATGTTGTAAAATCTCAAATATCCACAGTAAATCTATTTTTGTGAGTGTTAAATATAATTAACAAGTTCTCTCTTAAGAGGTAGATAAGTATCTTTTGCAAAAGGTGAAGAGACAACAATGGAGTAAGTGGTAAGTGAATCCTGAGAAATACTATACTTGTGCCACCACTGTTTACTAGGAGAATTGGCCTCTCTGAGTGCCTAGAAGACAGGTGAGAGAGGAACAGCTAGACCTAGAGAAAAATGTCGCCTTGACTCCATAGAAGTGTGAATACACTTGGCTGGAAAGTACAAAGCTGAAACTTCCCCAGTATAGTACAGTGTGAGCTCTACAATTATTTCAATGATAAAAGGAATCATGCTTGATATATTTATCAGAGCACAAGTAAGCATTTCAGCACCAATAGCAAGAGAAAGATAAGCAACTATCGTTTTGTAGTAGTAACAACACACTTAATATACCAATAAGCAGAAGACAAATTCTAGCACAGGACTGAAGTACTGAAAAGAAAATGGATAACAAACTGTACAACGTTGGGGAGGGTAGGAGAGGAGCAAAAGTGGGAGTAAAATGAGGGAGGAGGTTGCCAGTTTGACAAGAAATGTATCATGCCTGGCACCGGTGGCTCATGCCTGTAATCCTAGCTACTATGGAGGCTGAGATCAGAGGGTCACGATTCAAAGCCAGACTGAGCAGGAAAGTCCAAGAGATTCTTATCTCCAATTAATCACCAGAAAAATGGAAATAGCTCTGTGGCGCAAGTGGTAAAGTGCTAGGCTAAAGAGCTCAGGGACAGCGCCTGGGACCAGAGTTCAAACCCCACAACTAACAAAAAATAAAAGAAACATGTTCACTGGCTTATTATGTAACTGTAACCCCTCTGTACATCACCTTGACAATAAAATTAAAGCAAATGGATAAAAAAAGACCAAAGGGTTATAAGCATGATTAATCATCCCTGTGTATTTGGATAAGTTATCCAGTTCTAGAGGAATGAAATATGTTTGGTAATAAGACAAAGCTTTGTAATAAAAGACTATTAAAATACCTTTGATACTGATTAGTTATATGCTTATTTGTTTCACTTAACCTAGACTTGGTTGTCTTCTAAATTCCAAATTTAACCCTTCAAATAATATTGGATATGCAGCTGAAATGGCACCTGGAAAGGGCAAGTAAATAAACCACTAAGAGGCAAGAAATAGAACTGAATCTACGTTTATATATAAAAGTTGGAAATCCAGAAAAATCTATTACCTAAGAGGACCTATAATGTTTTTTTACTTGTGTGAATAGAGATTAGGGTCCTAAACTAGTATTGTTTTAACTGTGTAGAGGAGAATGTTTTATAATAAATTGACAAAATAACTTTCCTTTATATCCAACATTTTGAAAAACTCATCTATGTTCATTGATCCTCTCTAGTTCCTCAACCAAATTCAATCTCTACTCACTATAATTCATCTTCTGCTTTTATTATTTATGGAAAGGAATTTCATTAACATCATCAGAGCTCTTGTCATTTCTAATACACTGATTTAAGTACAGAGATCTAGTGATCTTTTCTTACTCTTTGTCCTGTTGTGTGGCATTTGCTAGTAGTGGTTTCTTCTTAGGAACCTTCTGTCACACCTTCCTATCCTTTCTTGCTTCCTCTTTCTTGGTCTGTTCCACTGAGTTCAGTCTTCTTAGGCATTGATTTTTGTCTGAAGTTCTGTTCTCAGTACCTCCATCTTCTCATGGCCCATATTTTCAAGTATTACATATTCTTCAGATTCTCTCTTTACATAGACTTCTAAACTGTATGCTACCAACATTCATGTAAATAGAACCCCGTAAATCAAACTCAGAAGTTCCTCCCTTATTTCTTTTACTTATAAGCCTGACCTTCTTCTGAATTACCTATCTAGGGTAACAATATTCTATCGATTTAGAAACCAGGAATTATAAAGTCTATCAATTATTCTGAAACATATCTTTAGTGTCTTCCAGATGTGTCCCTCTCTGAATCCTAATGGCAGTCAGGGCCAACATTTGGGACCAGGTGACATACATCCTGGAAATTACTATTGTCCACATGCATGCATCATTTAGGAGATCATTTCAGGACCTCCTTAGTCATCTGTACTACTATAATGATGTCCTAACTTATCTCCCAAACTCCAGATTCTTTCTCTGCAACCCACCCTCCATGTAAAAATCACAGTATTTTCTAAAGTTTCCATGTGGTGATGACATTGCCTTACTTGAAATCCTTTTAATTCTCTACAGGCTAAAAGTTAAGCTTTTCATATAGAATGTCTTTCTTTATAATCATACCTGAAGTGACATCTATTGGATCTCGTTGGGTACTTGTTCCTCCCTCTGTTCCTCACCTCTCAGTTTTCACCACCTCTCAGTAGCACATCTGGCTGCTGCATGTATGTCCCTTAGACTTTCAACATTTTCTCTTTTTTATTGTAAAGGTGATGTACATAGGGATTAGAGTTACGTAAGTCAGGTACTGAGTACATTTTGTTTTGAACAGTTTCATTCCCTCCCTCATTTTCTCATTTTGTCCCAGTTTATCTTTTGTTTTGTTTTGTTTTTGTCTGTGGTGGGGTTTGAACTCAAGGCCTGGGTGATGTTACTGAACTCTTTTGCTTAAGACTAACATCAATATTTTCTTTGGTTCATTTCTCGACAGAAAATTGATCCTTATCCTTTATCCTTATTTTTTCATTTATGCAAAACAAAATAATAAGAAAACAAATTACACATCATTAAACATAAATATGTTTCCATTTAGGAAAAAAAGATAAAACTATGGCCAAATATAATGACCACTTTGAAGAAGTTAACTTAGGTGAGGACACCAGGCAAACTGTACACAGACAGAGTCTAATAGAAATTTTTAATGAATATTAAGCACCTAAAAAGAAGAAAAACAACATAATCAAATGGAGCCAATATATGATGGTGGGAGCTGCAGCTGCAATAATGAAATAGAAATCTGGATCTTCTGTGTTTTGTTATTTTTTAAAATCTGGCATGACCTCATGCATCTGACACAACTGTGGAATGAGTCAGGAATTTCCAAGTCCAGTTTAGGGAAAAGACAGTAGAGGGAGGCCTATGATTCAGAGTAAAACACTGCAGCCATGATGGCCTGAGGATACCAAGATCCTACCACAATGTGGTGGAACAGAAGCTACTCTAGAGGAAATAAGATGAGTCATCATCTGCCATTTCCACAGTAGATAAGTGATTCCTAAAACAGCAGTAGTTCTTCTCCATATAAGCATGGCAAAGCAAGTGCAGCTGGCTTTTTCAGTGGCACACCCAATGCCCTGTATGCCAGTCTGCACTGGCTCAGTGGGTCGGAGACAAACACTGCCCGGCATTGCTACTATCCACTTCACCCAGAGCACCTGCCCACATTGTCCATATGGTTTGAACCAGTAGCAGAGGTACTCAAGCATATTCCCCAAGAGTCAAGGGCCCTTCATGGCTTGAAGCAGACCCCAGCAGGACACAAAGCACAACCTGGGAAAGGTAGAGTGGGTCTTAGAGAGGTCCTATATTATACTCCTTCTCTCACATGGGGAATTGCATCAATTCAAACTGAATATGGGAGTGGTATCTCAGATTGGAAGTATGTTTCCTTTTGAAAAGAGAAACAAACTGGCAACAACACTATACCCTTACCAAGACCAGAAAACTATTTGTCCATTGTTCTTGGTGTTATTGTTGTTTCTGCCTTTGTTCTGTTTGCTATCTTCCTACCTTGATTCTTGAGTATTTTTTTCTCTTCACTTTTTTTCACACTACTCTCACTCATAACCTACTATTAATGTATTACTCAACCTCACACTTCGCTGCCATAAAATGCTTACCTTTTGCACTCATTTCCTACCCCAGACATAACCATTCTTCCTTACATCCCAACTGCATACATATGAAAAGTGATTTAAGTGGCTGTAACTATCATATTCTACTTCCCACCCTACCATCTTCCTTATCCCATATCTCCTTGCTTATCCTTGCTACTTCTACTACTATGCAAAGGAAATGTACAAGTTCAATGTAATAACAAGTAAAACCCATAATGCTATATTGCAGCACATGAAGATATACACTATTTTTCAGGTAAAAATTATTTTTTTTGCCAGTCCTGGGGCTTAAACTCTGGGCCTGAGTGCTCTCCCTGAGCTCTTTTTGCTCAAGGCTAGCATTCTACCACTTCAGCCATAGTGTCACTTCCAGCCTTTTCGGTGATTAACTGGAGATAAGAGTCTCACAGACTTTCCTGCCCAGACTGGCTTTGAACTGCAATCCTCAGATGTTAGCCTCCTGAGTAACTAGGATTTACAGGCATGAGCCACTGCACCCAGAAAAATTAATATTAAATCACAAGAATGAAGAAAAATACATACACATACTAACATACACACATTAACATGTTTGCTAAGCTCAAGAAAAAAAATTACTTTGTTCTGAGAACTGGATAAGTACATGAGCTAAAAGTACTAATTTTTCAAAAATTTCCATGCTAATGCATGCATTAATTATCCATTTATTTATTTGTTTATTTGTTTGTTGGTCCTGGGGCTTGAACTCAGGCTCTGAGCACTCTTCCTGAACCTCTTTGTATTCAAGGACAGCACTCTACCACTTGAGCCACTTACAGCTTTTTCTGAGAAGTTTATTGGAGATAAGCCTCACTTTCCTGCCAGGGCTGTCTTCGAACCACACTCAGATCTAAGCCTTGCAATGAATTTTTTAAAGCTCTATTTACCCAAATCCCTAAAGTTGTCTGAGAGTTGCTTATTCCTAATTTCATTTACTAATCACCTGTGTGATTGATGCCGAAGAACTGAGACAAGACATTTACCTAGAAGGAATCATAACCCAGAGGCATGTGTCACTGAGGTATCTAATGTGAAATTAATATGAATAGGATGGATACAGAAAAGAGGTTAAGGGAGTTCAGTGATAAGGAAGAGGTTAATTTACATTGGACTGCCAGGAGAATGTTTGCAAAGACTAAAATTGTTAAAGAGAACTCTGAGGAGGTGGAATGATAGGAGGAAATAGAGGAAGATAGAAGAAACTTGAGCGAAACTTGACAGCAGGGTGAGTATTTACAATAGCCAAACTTGAGAAATAATCTTCTACTCATGTGAAATCTCCAGCTCTGTTTTCCAGAGCCTGGACTGAGAGTCACTGTATTGAGAAACAACATCGCTTATGATAGTAATATCTCCTAGTAATTGCTACTAGACTAGGAAGAATGATAGATGACTTACAAATATCTCATGAGACATCAGAATGGGCTTTCCCAAGTACATTGCTCTTGTAGCTGAGATTTTTTTGTCAGGGAGGGGGGGGATCAGGACTAATGCCTATGGATTTTTTAATGAGATATTAGCTTATAAATTTCTTAGGCATGTATAATTCAGAACCTACCCTTGAACTTGAACTACTATGTTGGAGGCAAAGAATAGTATGTTGGCTGCTATTAGGCAGCTGTGATTTCTGCTACAGAATGGGACCCTTTGGCATCGTCCTTCTGGGAGACCATAATTCTATTTTGCATTCTAGTGACCATGTGTGCCAAGAGTGGCCATTTGATTGTTTAATTAAACCTAGGAATTCCTCCTTGCATCTCTGATCAGTATTGGCAGTTAATATTTAAGCAACTCAACACAATTTAGCTGTAGTACAGAGTTATCCATGGAACTGCAAAAGTCAAGACACAAGTAATAGATTTCAGCCAAATCATGAGAGATTTAAATGTGAGACTGTGAAAAATGAATTGTAGTCTAAGTTTTGAAAGAAAGTGGGGTCCTGACAGCTTTTGAGTGGAGAGTTAATATGATCAAATTTCTTTTTCTACTCATTTGATGAGACAAGTAATCTGCTTCTCAATATATGTTGGATCAAAGACCAGAGATTAGTTCAGTAAAATGTGATGGAGAACCTATCTAGATGGATGAAAAATTGGTAAAGCCCTAGGACTGCTTATAATAGAGTTCTAATTTCAGAGATAGGATAGAGCAATAGTCTGAGACAGGGGAGACCTAGCCTGACATCTAGTGGACAAATCTGACTTGCAGTGCAATTCTATTTATGTCACCATTTCCTGTTTCTTGCCAGAACCCTCAGGCATAATTGAGCTCAAATTTAAATTCCCATAATTTAATTATCAAGGCCACTCAAGACTGTCTGACCAACAAAAAAAAGAAAGAGAGAGGGTGGGGGAGGGAGGCAGGAAGGGAGGGAGAGAGGGAGGGAGGGGGAGGAAGGGAGGAAAGGAAGGAAGGAAGGAAGGAAGGAAGGAAGGAAGGAAGGAAGGAAGGAAGGAAGGAAGGAAGGAAGGAAGGAAGGAAGGAAGGAAGGAAGGAATTTTAAAAAGAATGACACAAATACAAACAGACTGGGGAAGGAAACTAGTGGAAAGGGAGCATTAAAGAAAGGGAGCTTAGGGGTGGAAGAAAGGTGATTATGATCAAACCACTTTATATGCATGTATAAAAACAGAATGAACCCCACGAAAAACTGCTTCAAAAGACAAGAAGGCCAGAAAAGTGATAGAGGTGACTAATTCAAAGTACATTATTATATTTTTTGTGTTATTTTGTAGGTCATGGGTCTTGAACTTGGAACCTAGGTGCTATCCCTGAGACTTTTTGCTCAAGGCAAGCACTCTACCACTTTGAGCCACAGTCCACTTCTGGTTTTCAGGTGCTTAATTGGAGCTAAGAGTCTCACAGACGTTCTTGCCTGGGCTGGCTTTGAACATTGATCCTGAGATCTCAGCCTCCTGAGTAGCTAGGATTACATGTGTGAGCTGCCATCACTGGGCAGTGAAACTCCTCAGGTATAATTAATTTACAATAGTATAAAAAATATATGACAAAAATGTAAGTACAATAAAGGGAAAGAAAAAGCATCTTTGTTTTGTTTTGTTTTGAGATGGGGACCTGGCTCTCTAGACCAGACTGGCCTAGAACTTGAAATCATCCTCACTATTGCTGACTTAAAGATATAATCTGTCTTCTGTAGTGGCTTTTTTTGCTTATTTGTTTGTTTTTACCCCAATGAAATTTCCAACAATTTTCTTTGGTATAGAAGAACAGTGAGTGATTTACACTGAAATAAAAGTCACAAAAAATAATCTTACAATACTATTTCCCCTAAGTTATACAATGGTTACTTTTTATACTATTAAGTATAACACATGCACAGACATGTATATGCATGCATTCAACATATTTTCCAATTTTTATTCCATCTTGGAATTTCTCTTCTCATTTCTTGCAGAGACATTTTTATAACCTTGTTTCTTCATACAGTTTGCTTCCCTGTTTTTGTTCTTTACTAAAAGCCTTGTCCTTTTACCTGTACTCCTAGGATTTAAATAGTTTAAAACCTTATAATGGTGCAATATTCATTTTTCCAAATAAATATATTTTTGAAACTCCTTTAATATTTAGTTTCTAAATAACCAAAAAATTTCTCAAATGACAAAAAATGATCTATGTTGAGAATGAAGGCACAGTATTATCAGACTGAGAGTAAACATACACCATAAAATGAAAAAGAACAAAGGAAAGCATCATTTAAGAAGACTATCTGGTTTCTACATTCCTTCAAATGTCTCTAGTTTTGAACACATTTTCCCCCTCTGCATCCTCATACGTTAGAACCAGTAAAACATACCTAGGAATACCTGTGAACTTAGAATTTCTACAAAAAAACACAGAAATTCTTTCTCTGAGATCAATTCAGTAGTCAAAATGTAAAGCATATTTCTAAAGTTTACCCTGGCTAAGAGTGAGCCTATTTGGGACAAGGCAACAAACAGTACAAGAAATGTATCCAATGCCCAACGTATGATACTGTAACCTCTCTGTACATCAGTTTGATAATAAAAATTTGAGAAAAAAAAAGAGTGAGCCTATTTAATTACATAGAAACTAAAGTTGCAGCATATTAATATAAACAAATGTACCTAATTTAGATCAGAGTCATAGTGATAAGCCAAGCGGTGTTGGTCACCTTCTTGTCTTCTACTAACAATCATTTCTCCTGTGTCTTTTCAGGAAATCAAATAATAATAATAATGTCAATGTATGAACTTCAACCAAATGCTTTGTTTCACTGAGGTGGTAAAACTACTGTATGCTCTGCTAACTGTAAGGCCTTTGAAGAATTCTCACCCAAAATAAAAAGTGGCACTGACTCCTTTGCTTTTGAGAACACATATCCATTCCCTGAGGCTCTCAAGCTATAAAACTGACTTGAGACACAAGTCAAAGAGGATATAGTAGAAGATTTGAAAGTGTCAAAGGAAAAGAAAAGTGATAGTAAGCCCTAAGCTGACTCAAAAGCTAAACTACTTGAAGTATTTGTGTGTCATATTTTATAAATCAGGAGAAAGAAGTAAGTCGAATTGACCATGCGTGATGTGTTGCCTCCCTTATGTCAAAAGCCTCTAAGCAAATGGCACCATGTAATTGATGTGTATTTTTCATTTAATGTATGGAATGGATGATGGATTTCATGGAGGTTAGTAGGGAGGCAATGAGAAGGCTACCATAAAGCTGCTCCTCCTGCTGGTTTTATGCACAGAGACAGCTCATAAACATAAAGACTACTCCTTCACTTCCAGGGAAAACTTCTTGAGACCCAAATCTCATTACCTTTTGTTTAAAAATGGATCATTATTTTATTGTTCTTGTAACCAGTTACCTCAATTCTAGAAGCTTAAAAACAACATATGTATGTTGTTTTATACTTCTGGAAAGCAGATTTTTAAAGCAAGCCACCAGGTTGACATTAAGTTGTCAGCAAGATTGGCTTCCTTTTGAGGCTCTGGGCTTTCTACATGAATACCTTAGCTCTTCCTTTTCTCCTATTTTCATTGCTCTCCAAAACTAGCAATGGCCATTCAAATCCTTTTCACATCTCATCATTTAGATTCTCATTCCTGCAGCTCACTTCGGTGTTACTTCAGTGGGCTCTGGGACAATCCAGGATCTCTTCCCCAATTTGAGATTAGCTGACTAAGCTACCTTAATTCTATCTGAAGCTTCCATTCCCACTTGGTTTATAGCATAGAATATTCACAGGTCCTGGGAATTAGAGCCAAGGCCATTATTCTGCCTACCACAGACCTCATAAGGTTCATGTGTAGAAAAATGAAACAGCGGAACATGCAATATGCTTGAATGCTGCCTACAGGAAACACTCAATAAACATTATTTGTTTATAAATATTTATTATAAGTAGATATAAATTACTAAATCTAGTTCAGCTGACCAAAACCAAAGTAAACAGGATCTACATAGTGACTATTTATTAGGCATCTAAACAAATATTCCTACTTATTACCTTTGCATTTTGAATCATTCCCATTTATATCTCCTTTATAATTCAGCATCAGTCATTTTATAGATTGAAATCATCAGCCACACACTGGCTTTTCATACAATCATTGTTTCAACAGTGACAACCAGAGTCTACTGAGGGAAACTGTTGATTTGCTGGAGTTGGCACAAAGACACAGCCATTAAGCAAGCAGGACACGTCTCCAAAGAGCAGTCACAGACACATAACATCAAGTAGGAAGCTCTAAAGAGAAAATCGTGAGCTCTGCTACTTTCCATTATGTGCCATTCAGTGCTGAGATCTAAATTGCTCCTGATTTTTCATCTTTTAATCACTTCACACAAGTTAAGTGTCCTTGGGAGACACTGCAGAGGGTAGCATATATCTCATTCCGTTGATTCTAAATTAATCTGATTTTTAACTTCCAGCTACTGAACTTCCTAGTCGCCTTAAAATGAAAAAAAAAAAAAAAGAAATCCTGTAGTGATGGATTTTTTTTTCTTTTTCACAAATGAAATCTGACAATAGAAGCTGTAGTTTGGAGCAAAAATATATAGAATACTTATTTCCACAAAGTGTAAAACTTTGGCAATACACAAGAATTTTTAGATAGAAATACAGACACTGAAAAGAATGAAAGTAGTTTACCTTCAGGATTATGTCTAATAATATTCAAGACATAGGTACAAGCCTTCAAAGAGCATCATCTTCTGTCTGTGCTATCTTTTCTCTGAAGACTATGAGCAGTAATTAAAAAAACTTATCTGAAGGAATTAACTCTCACAGGAAGTCCAAAGAAAAATGCTAGTTAATATTTTATTGAAGCTGGAAAGCATCATGAGTGTTACTTTTATTGTCTAACATTCTTTTTAAATCTCAATTAAAACTGACACTATTACATGTCACCAGTCAAAAGGTTGATATTCAATTAGGTCTATGAACTGTATTCTTATAAGTGGTTACAGTCTTGGAAGAAAATGTTCTGAGTGTAAATTGACTACATAGAATAAATACTGTCAGTTATATACATTGCTAAATATTGAATTCCATATTACTTCTATATTAGTTCAAAAGGTAGACAATAAAAGTTCAAATGAAATAGGAAAAAGTATCACAGCAGAAATTGTATTCCCCCCCTTTTAAATTTAAAATAAGAATGTGCCTAGTGAACATTAAATATTATTTCATGAAGGGGCAGTAAACCAACTTTGGATAAGGACTAGAAGATATATCAAAAACAGATAACCTTGGTCTATATGACCTCTCTGAGCCTCTATTTTCTTTCATATTTAGAAACACTTCACTGAATGTGAAGCTATGAGAGTTTGTAAAGATCCTTATTTCACAAATGAAAAAATATCTGAGGCATAGGGAATTGAAATGACCTCAAGTAGACAAAGCAGGATTTATACACCTAGGCTCTTTCCATTTCACTAGGCCGTTGGTAGCATGACCAATGTCCCTAGTAACCCTCAAATATCCTGTTTCTTATATCTGTTACAAGTATCACTGAAAACAGCAAAAGAACAGGACCCTACTTACTTGGTATGTTACGAAGAGGAGGAGGAGGCACATTTTCAATGGCTATCATGTGAGAGTAAATAGCGGCTGGAAGAGAAGACATGGGCATCTTGACGAGTCGAAAGCAGGTAACCAGAGGTGATTTGAGGGTTAAATGATCAGCCTTATCCTGAGAGCATCATAAAGCAGAATCCTCAGTTTCTTTTCTGATAGGCTGAGTCCCACAGAATCTTCTCATTTACAGTTCTGACATGGTGTTTCAGGATGAAATCTAGAAAGAACTACATTTTATTGCAGTGGAATTTTTAAGTGGGACTGTATGAGCAAAGGAATGAGGAGGAGGATTGAGGAAGCAACATGTAATCCATAAGGCACGTTTGCGGAGGTCAAAAACACTCTTGCATGGAAGTTAAATGGAAGAATCTGCTGTGCTGCTCTTCTTTAATCCAGAGTCCTTTTCCTTTCTACCATGTCTACACTAGGAATCAAAGACCTTTTTGGTAGCATGGCAACAAGAATAGAGCATTTCTACTGCTCTCCATGACTACACACATAGGGTATAGCACTTCATCAAACTAGGAAACTCATTCCTGATCCTGTTGGACTGTAGTATTTGTTTTCAGTTATTTTCTACTGCTGTCAATAATCAAGGCTGGTTTTACTGTCTCATCTTGAAGGTCCTACCTTAGGTTTTTTTTCAAAATAATTTACAGGTGCCATAATGATCTTGTGTGATATATGAAAGGACTATGTCAATACCTGAGCTAGACTAATAGAGTTGACCATTTATCTACCAACTTCATTTAGATACCATTAATAACTAGAGTTTAAAACTATCCATGGTGTTCAAAAAGTAACAAATGTATGTTTCTTGAAACAATTCTTACTAAATTTCATCTTCTCAATAAACAAAAACTTTTTAACCCAGTATATTTTCTCCTGTTCCTAGTGTTGCAAGCTTTAGATTCAAGGCAGACTCAAATTTATTGAATCCTACCATTTTTCATTCTACATTTTTGCCCCACATGAATCATATTAACCTACCTGGCTGCACCTCAGGAAAATATTGTCACCCCAAATGTTACCCCTTGGCAATTCCTAATGCCTTCATTTTGACAGGATATCCAACACCGTTGCCATTCTCCTATATAAAACTTTTGTCTTGCTTTCTTTTCCTAAGTTAGATGTAGCTCTATGAAATGTTTCTGTATTTCATATATAATAAACATTATATTCTGAAATCTATGTAAGATGGTAGTAATTTCATATCAAATTCGACCTTTCTTGACATTTTTAAAAAGAAGATATAAGAATTTTTTAAAAGGCAAGCAAACCAGATCACTCACAGGAAACAGAAATAAACAAAATACCTTATTAATTTTAACGTAGTCTACATAATCTTCATAAGTTTGTGCTTGCAGCTGCTAGTATCTATTCAGAGAAAGTCTACCAGTTCACAAATTCAGCTCCTATCAAAGATTTTTCATTACTCATTTCAATTTATTCTGAATCATTTTAAAACAGGTTTCAAGAACAATAGCATAATCATATGGTTCATTTTTGGAGAGATGGATTTTATTAAATTGATTTTGTATGCCTGGACATGCCTCATAAGTCTGGTCAATTCTCAATACCTTATTTCTAAAATCATCTCAGGCAAGTCCCTTAATCTGCCTTAATCTTAATAACCTATTCTACACAATAGTGATAATGATAAAACCTCATACTAATGATCTGAAGATTAAATAAAATAATGGAGATACAGCTCTTATGCACAGTGCCTAGATATATGAGTTAGAAACTTTCATCTTTATTAGTAACACTGAAAATTTCAAATGAGTAAGAAAAGAACAAGAGAATAAGAGGAAAAGTTGGACAGTTTTAAAAGAGACCAGAAGTTGAAAAGTTTCAGGAATTTTGCAAAATGAGTAACTGGAGAACATCATCTTGAGTGTAATAAATTATATACATAAGCAAGTATCACATTTCTCATCTCATATGTGGAAACTTTAAAAAAAATAAGAAGAACTATTAAGGTATGAGAAGAGAGTACAAAGAAAGGTGAGAGAAGGGGGAAATAGGAGAGCAAGAGAAGGCTGAAAGGAGGGCAGACATGACCAAAGCATGCCATGTGCACGTAGGGAAATGTCACAAGTAAACCCATCAATTGGAACAAGTAATAAATATTAGAAGACATAAGGATGATGACAATAATAACATAGCCAATATATATTGGGCATCTTTTTTCCCATGCATTGCTTTTCATATCCTGTACAAATTTATCCATTGCATTCTATGAAGTACTAACAACATAATATGCTTACTTTGTAGATGACATAAATTAGGGTATCTAGAGGTAGATAACTTGAGAAATTCATACAGGACAAAAGAGGATTGCTTTGAACCTGGTCTAGAAGGACCAGCAAGGGCTGGGCCACAAAGGAACTCTTGAGAATGGAGTAGGAAAATACAAGACAGGATATTTGCTATTTTTCCCTTCCTCAAAATGAGACTATTTTACCCAAGAACCCTAATAAAATTATTTCCTCAGTTTGTATTTGTCAAAAGCACTAAAATTCTGAGATTCCACTTGTATAAGAATGCAATTATTGATATTAAATTCCCAACAAAGGTGAAATAAGTGCATTATTTTAATTGAATATTTCTCAAAAAAATTACCAGACAAATGTTTTTTTGGAACATACAAATAAACTATAATTCTTCAATAACTCTGTAATCTTGTCCAATATGATCAAAATAATACTTCAATGATATTCAATAGACATATGAATATTCCACAGGAAAGTTGGAGTACATTAATACTAGGCTATGACTAGCAAAAGTAATCAGAATAGCATCAACTATAGGCGAGTATAAAGCAAAAACAAATTAAGTCAGCCTTTCAAGGGAATAATTAAACATTTATACCATTCATGTCTGGAAAACTACTGAGACTGAGACTCTTCTCAGACTGATGACATTATCAATCTCTAGGCAGGCTTTCAGATAAAATTATTTGTATCACATTGACTGTATCACAAAACTTTTTGAAATAACTTTTTGAACCAACTCCTAAAATTATTTCCATTTTTATGACCACTCACAGATGGCATCTTCCTATTGAAGTTGGCTTTTTTCTTAAACAAAATGAAAAGTAAAAAATGTTTACAATATATAACATTTTCATCCAGCTAAGGTATTAAGCCATTCATTCTGTTAGATTTTGAAGTGCCCCTTAGACACTTAATGTCTGTTCAAAATTCAGTATTATAAAGTCACCAAACCCATTTATACTCTACTCTACAACCCACCTCTTCAAGTTTATTTGATCAAACTTGAACTCAATAACATGGTGAGAATATTAATTTCAAGCATTCCTATTTGAACTTATGTTCTCATGACAGTAATAACTGAATGGCCAATTGTATTATCTCCTATTTACATCAATCCCTGTGAAAGACTATGAGGCATAAACTGATACTATTCTCTTTTTGTCAATTTGGAAACAAAGTCCTGGTAATGTGACATAATTACCTAGGCCTTCCAGCCACTGAAGAAGCACTGCTCTGTGATTCTAGCTTAGGCTTGCTCTGCACCCTATTGGTCCAGCATTGATTCATACAAAGGGCAGCATGTTTGGCAATCCTTTTCCCTGACCTATTTTAAAGGGTAACCCCTCTTATTAGAATCAGACTCATACCTTATTTAAGCAAATAACTGTCATTACAATTAGGAATTTATCTGACCGTTCTTATGTGCTGTGAATACTGGCTCACTTTCACTCCTTAGATTCACAGTCTATTTTCTTACTGGACATTTCTTCAGTTGCACTGATTGGGATTCACATTTTGTTCTGCAAGTGCTCAAAATTCAAATTTAAAAGTACAATATCTACTTTCTACTCATGAGAACATGTACTGTGTCTTCCTTCCTAAATTTAAGAGGTACATCTTAGTGTCCATTTCTCTTTCATTTCTTCCTCTCATGAAATTTCATTAACATGACTTAGGCATTCTCAAGCATTCACTTGACCTTATTCACATGTGCCTAGAGAAGAATTTTAGAAGGGTCCTCATTCTTTTTCTTGGTCTCAACATACAGAGCATCTTCTTTTCAGTAGGAAAAAAAACTCAGTCTTACAACTTCATCCCAACTAGTGACGAGTTAGTGATTCAGTCATGATTGAAGTTGTACTGCTCAGGTTTTCGTCACTGTGACAAAACAGCTGAGACACCTTCAGGGACATAGACAGTTGCAGAGGTTCAGTACAATTGGCTGATGATATCGAATTTAGGCCTGTCACAGAGCAGAAACAACATTACAAAACATAATACAAAGGAAAATTGGAGCCAGGAAACCACCAGAGTGGAAAAGTTCAGAAACAGGATGGACAAACCCAGGGTACTACTTTCTACAACTAGACCCCACCTCAATGCAATCTCTTCATCTACAAATGCATCAATGGGTTATCCAGGGATGGAGTTAGAGCAAATCTGAATCAAGCACTTCCCAAAAGACCATCAGCTGGCAACCAATCCATGAACACATTACCAATTGGGAGACATTTTCTGATTCAGATCATATAGAGAAACCAGCTCACAAAATCCTTTTCTGGCCAATTTCTGTCTCCTGCTTGATGTTTTTCAGTTCGTACACAAGTGAATATTATTCCCACCCAGTAATTTCTAAGTCTAGCCAGTTTTCACCATGAATGACTTTTAAGAAGGTGCTTTTCATGACATCAAATGAGCCACTTGTCATCTTGATTTTTTTTCCTTAATGCAATCTTATTGTCATTTAGATATGACATTTTAGAGACTTGAACTTCAATGTACTATACTATTCAAAGTTGCTTGGAGACATGTGCTGAGCTGAGCTTTTCCCCTGTGATTCAAGGAAGAACATTATTCTTCTTTCTTTATTGCTCCAGTCTTCCACTCTACACTTCCACAAATCACTATAATTTGCACCACACAGCATACTATCTGTACAACGTGTCCTGGAGCAACTTCTGAAATGGCCTATAATATTATAAATCTTTGTGCTATTTTGGTATAAAATGTTGGTTAGGTAAATATCCATTGTTGTGCATTTTTTCTCCAAAGGACCATTAGTCACATTTTATTGTACAGAAAGAAAGCCTGTTAGCACTCATATTTCATCTACTGGCTTGTGTGTGTGTGTGTGTGTGTGTGTGTGTGTGTGTGTGTGTGTGTGTGTGTGACTGCTGTGGTTTACAGCTATATTTCTGTACCCATTAGGCATAGTGTCTTTGAAAAATATGCATATGTGTTTATATGTTAGTGAATCAAAAATCACAAACCAGTATTAAAAGCTGACTGATGCCCATTTTAATATATTTATTAATCACTATTTTATTACTTGGCTTCTACAACAAAGAACAGATTTATAAACAATGAAAAATGGCTTAGTTGAAGAAATTTGTCCCTTCCTCAGGTCAAGTACATGAGAGGCAGCTATGGTGAAAAATCTGACTGGAATACAGATTTGATCACATCAATTTTGATGTTTTACCTGCTTTCTATGATATGTCAAATTGTCCATCAAAAATGTGCATGATGCTAAAAGAGATGCAAGCTGTATTCTGAGCTAGAACTGCTGCTTCTTGCATCAATTTTATTAGTCAGAGAAGCAAGGAGATATACTAAATGAGAGATGTATTATTAACAAATGAAAGATTTATTACTGGTAAATTGAGATTTATCACTGGGATTTGAACATAAGCAATGATACAATACAAATCCATTTTATGGAATCATTGTTCATTTCTTCCCCTTTTTTTTTTTGTTTTTTATTTGTTTGTTTGTTTGTTTGGGGTTTTTTTTTGCCAGTCGTGGGGCTTGAACTCAGGGCTTGAGCACTGTCCCTGGCTTCTTTTTGCTCAAGGCTAGTACTCTGCCACTTGAGCCACAGCGCCACTTCTGGCCGTTTTATATATATGTGGTGCTGAGGAATCGAACCCAGGGCTTCATATATATGAGGCAAGCACTCTTGCCACTAGGCCATATCCCCAGCCCCATTGTTCATTTCTTAACCAATTTCAATTGTTTTTTCCTTAAATAGACTCCATATCAAAGAAAAGTACCATAGTAAAAAACTAACATATTAAAGGAAATCACCATGAAAGTAAACCCAGGAGAATAGAACAACAATACAATTCAGAATAGTAATTAGATACCCGCTCCAATATAGTTCCTCTAAGTTTTTAGTAAAACAGACATTTTTATGTTGAAAAGACTAAATGTATCATATTAAAATTGGAGATTGATTGAAATCATAATGACAAACTATGGTATTTTAAAGTATATGGAAAAGACTGATTTAAGAATCCTCCTGCTATGGCTTGAAAAATGTGTTTTTGTGCTCACACACGTGCATGTGCACAGGTCTAGGTGCCTAAAGACACAGCATGAAGGCCAATATCATGGAGGCAGAGGTGGAAGAATTTCAAGTTTAAAACCAGCTATTATACTCCTTTCCTGACACAAATTTTATGCTGAATACATGCCACTGTTTTCTTTGCCTTGACATGGCTTTATCATGGGAAAGAGGGAAGGATTTGGTACCATCAACATTAGACTCTTGCTGAATTCAATCTCAACATCAAAAATTTTAAAATTCATTATCCCATTGAAATATAAATGCATTAAAAAAACTCAAGTATTTTATTAGGTACCCAAATGCTCAAAATAGGTCACTTTCTTTGTGATGTCCTATATACAGCTCTGTAATTAGGTCTTAAAGTTTCTTGTGCATGACGATTGTGACAGCAGAATGACAATGATAGCCATAGGTATTTTGAAAGAACTACATAGGAAGGAGAAAAGCATAATTAGTTACTGCTAAGAATATATCAGCATTATGTGAATAATTTAAAACTTCAAAAAGGTTTTTAGTGATATACATAACTACTTCAGTTCCAAATTTAGAACATCACATGTATTTTTAACTTTTAGAAGTAGATGCTCTAGGGGGAGGGGAATCCCATAAATATTCTTTAAAGAAAAAAGACTCAAATATTCTCTTGACAAAACATGGAAAAAGACTGTCATTCTGAGCAGTTGACTGATGATGACCCTAGTAGAGATGTCTGTTTTTAGCTATTTGATGCTTTTTTTCAAAAGCATCAAAGTCATTCCACAGTCTCATGATAAATTGTCAGATGTCTCTAGAGTTGTTGTTACTTTCCAGTCATATATGTCTATTCATGAAAACTTAAAAAAAAAAACTATAAGTAAACTTGTCTCTGACTCTGAGTTCTCATGAAAGAGAAGTCATTGTATATTTTATTTTCTTTCCTAAAAGCATTTACCACTTTGGTAAATTGCCTGAATTATATTCACTGCAATAACAGAAAAATTCAGACTGAGTTGAAAACACCAGAACAGATACCTGGAGTGTTCTGATGTATATTAAGTGCCCATCAAAAAAAAAGTATATGTTGAAGTTGTGGCCCTTGTCTGGTAGATCAATTGAGAGGTGAATTAATGAATAGGCTCTGACCTTATTACTGGAACAACTCATTAATGGGTTCATAATTTGAAGGTATAGTTGGGAAGTGGTGGAAATTAGAAGGTGGGTCTGATCGCTGGGAGAATGCCTTTGAAAAGACAGTATATTCGTGGATCCTCCCCACCACCACCTCTCCTTCTGCCTTGCAGTCACAATAAGGTGAGGATCTTTGCTCTGCCATATACTCATCACCATGATATTCAGCTTTGTTTCAAGTATAAAGCATTGGAGCCTACTGAAATTGGACTGAAAATTCAGATACTGTGAGCAAAAATAAACTCATCCTTACCTTATATTCTTTTCATGGGCTAATTTCTCAAGCAATGAAAATTTGTACTAATTTTCTGTGTTAGAGGAGTCATTACAGTGACTATTTCTAATCGTGTGATTCAGAAGCTTTTGGAGCTGGTTTGTGGGTGGAGTAGGAGAAGGCTTAGGAAAGTGAACTAGGGACACCTAGCATGCCATAAGCACTGCCTAACAAGTGGTTTCAATGGGCCTTCAGAAGACTAGACTTCTAATAGGAATGGAAGCAGTGAAGACCGTGTTCCTAAAGTTTCAGATGGGAATAGGACTCTGTTAAAAATTGAACTAGAGGCCAATACTTTCCTACATTGTGACAAATTTTCACATTTACGCCCATGCCCGGAGACTTTCTGGGAGGCTAAGTTTAAGGGCAAGTGAGTAGCCATGCATAGTTTTCCAGGCCTAAATACTAGCACTCAGGAGGCAAAGGCATGAGGATCATGAATTTGAGGACAGCCTAAGAGACATTTTGAGTTTAAGGCCATCTTGCGGTTCAATCCAGTTCAATCTTGATTTTTTTCTTTAATTATTTAGGTCTTGTGTTTAAAAACTGAAAGTAAAAAGTAAACATAATTGACTAATTGAGTGAAGGAAGTTTTAAGATAGCCCAGCACTCAGGCAGCAGGTAGGGGTATTCATTCCTGGCTGCACTGGGCCAAGTTAGTAGTGAGCAAAAATCAGAGCCAAGAGACTTGAAAAATATATACTTTGATCAGAAAAGGAACATGTTTAAAAATTGTAGACAAAGCTGAGAGCTGATGCCTCATACCTGTAATCCTAGCAACTCAGGTGTCTGAAATCTAAAGTTCATGGTTTGAATCCAGCCTAAGCAGAAAGGTCTGTGAAACACATCTCCAATTAATCAGCCAGAAGTCAAAGTATTTTTGGGGTCAGCTGTGCCTTTAAGAGGCCACAGCTGGCCTTGGCCTGTCTTCTCCCCTCTTCTTCTGCAGAAGCCCCTGCCCCTGGGGCGAGCACGTGGGGGTACCCCAGAAACCCAACCCTTGGGAGGCTGGGCCTCTGCCCACAAGGGAAGTCCCTTGACATCACTTGACTGACAGTTTGCGTGGCCAATCTGTTCTCCCTCTCTTGTGCCTGCCGTTGGGGTATATCTATGCCTCCTCATTTGAATAAAAATAGAACCATCCCAGAGACGGTCCCAGAGATGGTCTCCGAAACCCCTCGCGCTGGTGTCTCTCCTTGGGCTGGCGAGTATGGGGGTCCCGCAACCACACAGGAACCGAGGCTAATCCAGGTCCCCGCTTCCGCGTCTAATCCCTACCTGCCAGCGGTTGGTGGGGGACGTGAGAGAGTAAGTATGGATCCCAGACAGAAGAGATAGATAAGCCCAGGACCCCACCCCACGTGGATTGGGAGGGGTAGAGCAAAGCCCGGCAATTTGAAGCCCAACAAGTATGGCTTACGTGTTAGAGTGCTAGCCTTTAGTGAAAAAAAACAAAACAAAACAAAAAAAAGAGCACAAGGCCTTGTGTTCAAGCCCCAGTAATCAGCACCAGAAAAAAATAAAGTACAGACTGGATGGGTATGTTAGAGATTAGAACCCTTAAAAAAAAGAAGACATATATTTGTACTAGGACAATAGGAAACACATCACAAAAATATGTCAGAAATCAGCTAACTGCACCTAATGCTGGCTTGAGAGTATGAAGGTAGTCTCTGACAGCATGTCTGAGGCCATTTGTTGGCACATGGATGCTTAGTAAGTTGTTTCAAAAGGAAACATTTTACTGTTCAGCCATCTAGACACTCAAAGGGCTGCGTAACCATAGTCTAACAGGGCCTAGCCACTCTTCCAGCTGAAAGCAAGCCTGGACATCCTTCATATGAGGCTGGTTTTGTTGGTATTCAGAGAGCAAGAGTTAGAATCTGGAAGCTTCCATTCAGATTTCAAAGAAAAAACATGGGATCCAGGCAATGTGTAGTCATTTCAGATTCCCTGTGGGTAGCCATGGATAAAGTGATGTGTGAAACTGTGAGAGGAAAAAAACACAACAGATAACCACAGAAGAATTTTAAAAAATCAAAGCATGGGCTGGGAGCATGTCTCAAGCAGTAGAGTTCCTCACTGGCAAGCATAAGTGTTAACTTTGGAAATGACTAAAACAAGAGGAGGGAAGAGGAGGAGGAGGAGAAGGACAAGGAGGATGAGGAGGATAAGGAGGAAACATAAAACACAAAGTAATATAAAAACAATACTAAATGTACATCCAAAACCAAAAAGTAAAGGACAAAAAATTTGAGATGCTCCTCCAGAATTCCCTAACCTTAGAAGTCACTAGGTCTGTGGAGCAGTGACAGGGTCATTTTTTAGTCTTTCTCTGTGCCCTTGAGCCAGTTGGTACTATATGTGAGGTAGGGGCCAGGTAAGAGAGAAGCTTGTTGTCAGTGTCAGCGTAACATTCACTTTAGACGCTTCCCTCGTTTGTATGGTAGGAGACACGGGTGCCTATGGGTCAGGCACGTTCTCCTCTCCAGAGGCTGCTCAGACCATTCACTGGGGTCAGCCAACTCCAAGGTGATGGAATCACCTTGAATCACAGTGTCAGGAAATCACACAAGGTACCAAGTTCTTCACTAGTTGGAAAGAACCAAGGGAACTGGCTCCATTGCCTGCTGGTGCTTTCAGCTCCTTCCCACAGCAAGGAAGCTGTGGACATCGATCCATTTTTCATACCTACTCTCAGTTCTCAATCCGATTCAGCAGAAAATCTCATGTGGCAGCTGGAATGCCATGCCACACCAGAGGCCAGCCTAACCATCTGCCATCTACAGGCTCACAACTTATTCTCCATAGCCATCACAGATGCTAAGACTCACTGGGTCCCATAGAGGGCAGTGCCACAAACCACCAAGCCTGCAATGGCACAAACTCCCTTCTGCCTAAATCTCTCTAAGCTCCATATCTATCCACTTCTGTATCCAGTCCTGACTTCAGGCCATGTCACACACAGACTCTGTGTCAGAGCATCCCCAAGCTCCTTGACCTGGGACTACTCCTTGTTTTCAGATCCCCAGGAGAGTTCAGTCTCAAACAATAAGCCTCACCATGACCAGCTCTTGTACTAGAGATTTGGGGAGTTCAATGGATGTCTCTTCTAGTGCTGGCTTGTCAGGAAGCAGGAGTCATTATCACATCAAATTCCCACATGGGACTTAATAGCTTGTGAGAACTGTGAGTTTCTCCTAAGACTACAAAAGACAGCTTACTATCACCAGGACCGCCTGGCTTGCCTTGTGATTGTAGCCTTACATTCTTCCTTCCACTAGTGATCCAGGATTGGAGTTGAGGGCTATTTCCTCCATTTCACTGCATAACTCTGTTTTTCTGTGTTTTTTAGCTCTTCAGTCACCAACTGCTGGGTTCTATTTGCTCTTCCCCTTCCTCATTCGAGATTCTCCTTATTTATCTTGGCTCTTCTCATTCGTAGAACCACACCAAAAAAAAAAAAATCTTTTTAAAAATTTCTTTTCTTTTGCCAGTCCTGGGGCTTGAACTCTGAGCCTGGGTGGAACTGTCCCTGAGCTTATTTTACTTAAGGCTAGTGCTGAACCACTTGAGCCAAAGCACTACTTCTGGATTTTTCTAAGTAGTTTATTGGAGGTAAGAGTCTCATGGTCTTTCCTACCTGGGATAGCTTTGAACCTCGTAAGTAAGAAATTTCTAATATATCATCTTACTCTGAATTCTCCTAGCTCGTTTCCCTCATTCTCATTTGATCTGGATTAAGTTCTTGGATCCATTAGTTGTCAAGGGGAGATTAATTCCAAATACTTTATTTAGCTTTGCTATTAGAAGATTATCACTAGTATTACCTCCCACCAAAATTTCTTGTGAAGAAAAGCATGCAGATAACACACACACACACACACACACACACACACACACACAACACACACTAATATTTATTATCCATCTAGAATATTTAGGTTATCTTACAAATATGTATTATATAAAATGCTTCAAGAAATCACAGAGATGTCAAAAATGAATCAGATACAAATATTACTGTTAATAAATTTACAGTCTCAGAGGAAGGGTGTCAAAGTGAGTATAGTAGGGCAGCTGGATATATTGAAAGTATGTTATATGCACATGTTAAAATACATAATGAGACCCATTAGATCATACAATGAATATGTGTGAATAAGAAAGAAACAGTCTCAGATAGACTAAATGCTTTAGAACCACATTACATACTTACTTTTATATTCTAAAAAAATCAGGAAGGTTTTAGATTGAACTATATATAATCCTAGTATTCAGTGCTTTTTCTCCTATAAAATGGCAATTTCACATGTTTTAAACTAAAATTTCAGCTAAGCAGATAACATAAGCATTAAATTATCAAGCTCTGAAGGTTAATAGGCAGATTATACATTTTTATTCCCTTCACCATTCTTCCCCAATTTATAATAGTCACTATAAACTAAATTGAGTGCACAAAGAATGTTTGTCAGCACTGACCCCAATTCACTGAAGCTTTATTTCTGCTACCTAGTAATAGAATTTCAGTAATGCCTACAGATTAAAACAAAATATTTACTATGTTTTATATCTGATATCATTAAAATGAGTGTCTTCAATGTGAAAATAAATTTTCAGAATTAAAATTAGAATATTTAGCCAAGGGGAATTAGCTCAAGAGAAAAACGTTCCATGATTTTTCTATAAGTTGGATGAGTTCAAAGGTCCTTATCATGGAAAATGCTTATTTTAGATGCTCAACTTATTTTAGTAACAAAAATAATAACCAGAAAATTCAGTTCCAGAAAAGGGGTTAATTATAAATAGGAGAATAAATAAGAATCCACAACAGAAAATATTGAGGATTAGGAAACAACAGACTCCAAAAACATGCCAAATTTTTCAAGACTTTCTCCTTTCCTTCCTCAGAATTATGGAGAGGGAAGTTACCATGCCAACTTATTGAAACAATGTTTCTATGGTAACTAATTGTGCATAGTAAAAGGTTATTATTTTTCCAATTCACTCCTAAGGTAACTCTCAATCAAAGAACAGTGGACCTTATCAAGAATTGGCAAAGTGATGCATTTCAGTTCATTTCATGCTGACAAAATAAATGTGCCATAGACTGGGTTTATTTCTAATGAACAGAAACTTGTTGGCTTCTGGGTCTAGAAGCTATGAAGTCCAAGACTGAGGGATCAGAATCTTGATAAGGCATTTTTGCTGCATCGTCCATGGCAGAAAGCAAAAGGTAGAAAAAGATAGGCAAAACCATCCTTTTTTAAAGAAATCTACCTTGTAAGCTGGGTGCTGGTGGCTCATGCCTGAAATGCTAGCTACTCTAGAGGCTGAGAACTGTGGATCACAGTTCAAAGCAAGCCCAGACAGGAAAGTTGGTGAGACTCTCATCTCCATTTAATCACTAGAAAACAAGAAGTGGTGCTGTAGCCTTGAGCTCAAGAGTTCAAGGTCAGTGCCCAAGTTCAGAGTTCAATCCCCAGGACCAACAAAGAAAAAAAAACAACAGAAAGAAATCTATCTCATATTAACAGCACTGTCTTGCTCTCCTTAGGTCACAGATCCCAAAACAATATCAGTGTATGTTTTAAAAGAATGCATGCCCAGAAGATATATTTTGCTTATACTTAGAAGATACTTTGTATTCAATAATAACAATGTGTCAGAAAATTTGCTCGCAACTTTTTAGTCAAGCAAAATGTATAAACTTCCTAAATCTGTGTGTGTGTGTGTGTGTGTGTGTGTGTGTGTGTGTGTGTGTAAAAGCATATACAGAAAAAAAAAATTGGGTCAGAAGCAAACTTTTGTCCATACACCCTGTTTCTGTAAAGAAACTTTTCAAGCTCAGTTCATAGGAGGGAATCAACTTATCAGGGAATTAAGGAAGGACTTACAGAGAAGATGGGATTTTAGCTGAGCCTTAAATAATAGATAAGGCTTTTACAGGAAAAGATTGGATGTTATAGGGTTCCTGATGTAAAAAAGAACACTCCTAAACTCATACAGATTGCTGAGGAAGAGCTAGTAATGTGAAATCGCTGGCATAGGAGCAACAAGGACAAATGTCAGGTTACAGAGAAAAGTTTGTGGTCAGAATTTGAAAGGATGTAAAGGCTAGACAAAGGAATGCAGAACAAAGAAACATGAGGGTTGTTGTTGCTATAATTATAATCATCAAAAACATAAAGCCTGGGCTAGGAATATGGCCTAGTGGCAAGAGTGCTTGCCTCCTACACATGAAGCTCTCAGTTCGATTCCCCAGCACCACATATATGGAAAACGGCCAGAAGGGGCGCTGTGGCTCAGGTGGCAGAGTGCTAGCCTTTAGCGGGAGGAAGCCAGGGACAGTGCTCAGGCGCTGAGTCCAAGGCCCAGGACTGGCCAAATAAATAAATAAATAAAGCCTGCATATAAAGCTGAACTTTAAGAGAGTTGATCCTGAATCTTTCTTTAGAAATAATTGTAGTTTAAAAAAATCTTCTGAAAAGAAGCAGTGAGGGAATTAAGGATGGAGTTCCATGGTGGCTCAACGTATTACTATTCATGAGACCCTGGTTTTGATGCCTAGCAATGTGAAAATGGATTAAATGCTATAAAACATGATGATGATAATTACAGTAAACTACATTTGATTATCAAAATTTCTTCTTGGCCAGCAGTATTAAAAATAAGAGGGCAGGAATGAAAAACTGTGTATAAAAAGCTATGTGTGGCTCTCGGTCCTCGGTGGCGTGTTACCTGGAAAGTCCGAGCTATAGTCAAGGGCCTTTTGCAAGTCGAGGCCAACAAGGCTCATCATTAAGGGGCTAGACCAGTAGCATCGCCTCCCCAATCGACCCAGTCCAGCGCTCTGCCTTGGGCAAGGAGAGGGAGATGGCGGCCTCCATGCTTGGTGAGTTGGGCTCTGCATGAATAAGGAACCTGAGGAGCAGAGGGATGCTGGCCCTGGTGCTTCTGTCACCTCCCAGTCCAGGACTACAGTCATGTATGTACCCACACAAGTGCTTCTCTTGACATTTCCCCAAGATTGGAGAAGAAAATTGCTTAGACTCCACAACTGCCTGGAGAGCCTCAGAGACCAGCAGAGATCTACTACCGTCAACCAAGTCAAACAGAGCAAGGACAAGATGTGGAATCTGGCAAAATGGATACAGGAATGTCTACTGATCGGTCTCTGGCCCAGTTGGAATTCAGTGATAAAAAGGGTGACCTGAAAATTAAAGAGGTTCTCTTAGAAGCAAAAGATATGGCAGTAAGAGAGCACAGCGTGGAACTGAGACCCAATTTATACATTGCTTAGTGAACCTCGGGGAGAGGCCAGTGCTTGAAACGCATTCGCTACCACGGCAGAAGTCGTTGTGGCATCATAGAGAAGGTTTACTGCCATTACTTTGTGGAACTGGTGGAGCCCCTCGCCCCAACCCCATGACCAAAAGCACACAAGAAGGCTCCCACACCAGGAGTACATGATTTACACTCTGTGACAGGCTCAAGCCCACAGTGTACATATATTTTTTAAAATAAAAGAAAGAGAAATTGCTTTTTTAAATGTATGTGTGAACGTTCAGATGACTCAGCTTTAATATCTCAGCAATACAGAACAATTGTTTCTCTCAGATATAAGAAATCAGAGGGAAAAGCAAATGTATGAGTGAAGGAAAAGAAGGAGTCACAAGAGATTAGAGATTTAGATCTTCAGTGCATAAAAATATTTGTATGTCAGGCAAAAAGGAATGGATGAAGATGGAACGCCAAGATGGTGACACCCTAAAATAAAGTCTTAAAGGAAAACTCAGGACCTTAGAAAGAAATACAGTGTGGTCTAGCCTGATGAGATGATGGTATAAAGCATGCAGATTATTAGGTTTAGGATTATTAAATACTTAGAATGATTTTTTATTTCTGTACTGGAAATGATGGCATTGCCTAAACACACAATTGTCTTCAAATTGTAACTTAAAATTAGAGAGGAAATTGGGAAGGACTGAGGCAGGAATATTGCTGCTGCTATTATCCATGAGGTACGTGTAGCTCCTTTTTCTCTGTGTTGAATGACTATACCCTTGACTCCAGAGAGAGTCATGCATTCTCTTCCAGCAATAATGATTTGCCAGAAGAATTTGAATCTGTCTAATAGTGAGCAAACATGAATTTCCTCAATTGTTATTTACTCAGTAAAAAGTCTTGAAATATTTTCTTGCAATATAATGCAATTATCTCTGATAAACAACAACAGAACAGTAATGGATTTATAGACATTTGAAAGTTAGAAAAAATAAGATATGCCATTCAGACACATTTTTTACTTTTATAACAAATAATGAATTTGACATAGCCAGGGGATAGATGTTCAAAGTGTAACTCGTACGCATGGATATTTGAAACTATGATTCTAAGAAACGAAAGTTTTTAGTTCTCATAGGCCCAAGGATAAATTTTATAATAGAAAATAGCATTTCCCAAAGTGGTTAGAGATAAGAGGTAATTTACTCAAAAGCTATTTTGAAAAGGAACTTTTTCTCAAACAAATTTGCAAATTGATTATTTTAAGTTTCTTTCCCTTCTTTCCAATCTGATAACTATGTTTTTCTGGTACTTGGCAAACCAATGGAACTCATTTGTTATTTTAACTTTTTAATCATCATGGTATACTTTTGAGAAATAAATGGTAAAGATTATATAAATTCATGTCTTAAAGTTTTCATTATGGTCTAAAATTCATCTCAAGAAACAATTATTTCTGTCCTTCAAATTGCCTCAGAGTTATAATTCTGAGCCAAATCATGAAGGTACTATTTGCCAGATATTAATTAATTGAGCATACTTCTGCAGGCAAAAAATGGTCACATGTTTGGGTTTTTAATTGGGGGGATATCAGCTAATTTCATACTTTTTGGGTGTTTCTTCTATGTGTCCTCTTTACTGGCCACATTTCCAAACAATGTTCCTCACAATTCAAACTTGTCATTTATATATTAGTAAGTCCCTAGAAAATATTTTTGTCATAACTTTTTCACAGTTTAAGCTCATCAGTGGCTCTGTCTCTGTGTCTCCATGTGTGCACACATGCATGGACACAAACACACTCTTCAGTCCTGGGACTTGAACTCAGAGGCTAAGTGATGTCTCTTGAGCCATTTTTGTCAAGGCTAATGCTCTACCACTTGAACCAAAGCTCTACTTAGAGCTTTGTGGTGGTTAATAGGAGATAAAATTCTCATGGACTGCTTGGAATATGGCCTAGTGGTAGAGTGCTTGCCTCGTGTACATGAAACTCTGGGTTCAATGCCTCAGCACCACATATATAGAAAAAGCTGGAAGTGGCTCTGAGGCCCAAGTGGTAGAGTGCTAGCCTTGAGCAAAAAGAGGCCAGGGACAGGGGCTGAGTTCAAGCCCAGGAATGGCTATATCAAAACAAGCCAAAAAAAAAAATAAGAAAGAAAGAAAGAGAGGAAAAAGATTCTCATGGACTATGCCACCTGGGCTGATTTCAAAAGTCTCCTGAGCAGCTAAGATCATAAGCAGGAGCCACAGGAGCCCGGAAACACTGGCTCTTTGTATCATCCAAATTAAGATCCATATTAAGATTAAATTCTTGCATTTCTTCTCCAATTTATCTTTCACTATCTGGCCTTTTTCACCTTTTCTTTATTCACTTTTTTTTTTTTTTTTGGCTAACATTGCGACTCAAACTCAGTGTTCATAATATGGTTCATTCAGCTTGCTTACTCATGGCTAGTAGTCTACTACTTGAACCATGCATCCAGAATGGCTTTTGCTGAGGAATTGGAGATAGAGACTAACAGATTTCTCTGCCCAAGCTGGCTTCAAACCATAAGCTTCCAAGTCACAGCCTCCTGAGTAGCCAGGATTAAGGAGAAGGAAATGCTGCACAAATAGTTACAATTCTCTGTGTACAATGTGAAAACTGAAGTGGGAAACCAGATATGATTGGTGGGAGGAGTGAGGGGAGAAGAATGATGAAAGAGGTAACACTGATCAAAAACTTAAAACATAAATGGACATGTTCAATTCAATCCCCTGTATAACTGTTTGAACATAAAAAACTAAAACAATTTCCCCATCTCTTAAACAGTGATTATAAAAGTGCCACGTTCATAAGATGGAATTAGAAGATATACCTAAAGGTAAAGCATAGAATCTTCAACAGAGATGGCAGTCATTTTTAGCCACAAGTACATATTATCACTACTATAATATATTTTAATCTATGACCTGCTACTAAAACAAAATACCTGAGACTTCTTGTTTTGTAAAAAATAAAAGTTAGTCAGGAGCCTGTGTCTCACACCTATAACCGTAGTTACACAGAAGGCTGAGATTTGAGGGTTCAAAGTCATCCCAGCCAGGAAAGTATGAGACTCTTATCTCCAATAAACTACACAGAAAAAGCTGGAAGTGACTGTGGTTCAAGTGACAAGGGACAGTTCCCATGCTCTGAGTTCAATCCCTTAGCATTGACAGCAATAATAATAATAATAAAATTTATTTAGTTCATGTTTCTGGAGGCTAGAAAGTAAGATCATGGTGCCAACATCTGATCAGCATTGAGGTCATGTTGTATTATGACATAGTAATGATCAAAAAGTGACTAGAACACTAGTCACTAGATCAGAGAGCTATACAATGGGACTCAATTTGAATTATGTAGTTCTAGACTATTTTTCATGTTTTAGCTGGTAGACCATTTCCTTCCCTCTGGTCTTAGGTTCTTTCAATGTTTTCATTGTCCAGAGCATACTGTTCCTATCTTACTAGGAGCATAGCCAGAAACATTTTGATGTAGACAAACCCCAAGGTCATCTTAAACTTACTCAGAAAGTAGAAAACTTACCATCTTCACCATCACATTCTGTGGCAATTTTCTCTGGAATGTAGATTACAGGACTGAATGTACACCTTTTCCGTTATTCAGTAGACTTGATCATCACTGACGCCCTCGGGGTGGCGTGGGGGGTGGAATACACCTGAAAATTAATGAGAAAAGTGAATCTGCTACCTGTTTCATTTCATGTATTTTGAAACAACCCTAAGTAAGAGTTGATAATAGAGTTGATTAGAATAATATCTAATCAAATGACTCAATTTAAAAACATTTTTATAAAAATTTAAAAAGCCAAAGGGTGATTAGAGCATTTCATTAAGACTCTTTCTGTTTCAATGTACCTGGATCTAGTGCTCTTTAAGGACTATTTATGTTTGTAGGAAAATAGTCAAAGTAATAAATGGAAGTAGTCGAGGTGATAAATTGAAAGCTTGAAACTTTATATATGCCTGATGAAAGTGTAAAGTATGACTTAATGATGCTTAAAATTCTGAAAAATATTTCTGTCCACTGGCCCTACAAAACTCTACAAAGTATACTTACAAAATGACATGTATACTGTCAATACATTTTTCATTCAATAATTCAACACATATGAGTGCTTTAAAAGATCAATCATTCCTATTTCCTTTTATATGTATAATTTCTCCTTTTAGGACTGTTCAATTCTTTTGTGGCAGAAAGTAAATATACTGTGATTCAAAGACCATCAAAAGTTGTCAAATTAGATGCTTTTAATATGAACAATTTTATTTTCCATTCTTTTTCTGAATAACTTGAAAATTTTATTACAGTATATAAAAGCATTCTCTCAACTTCAGTGAATATAGGAAACAGCATGGGGCCGAGTTCATAATAGGTGTTCAACAAGAGTATATTAAATTCAACCTAAGTTTTCAAATATTTGGTTTTGGATGAAAATAACTAAATCATATGTGAATTAACTCTCTTTATGCTGAGTTCTATAAAACACAACCTCTGACAAGTTATTCAAATTAAAAATCCTCTTTCTGTGAGGGCAATTTGCCTCATCTGCATTCTAGAGGCAAAGCCAGAAGAATTATCCATATTCCTTTTCCGTCTCCTGATACAAAGCCCTAGAAGAACTTTCTGATATGAATGCTATGCCAGAAAGTTTTCTCCACTTCTTTACAGCTACATAGGCAAGAGAATCTGTGTATATAAAACACAGTAACCAATCTGAGGAGAGTAAGTAGAGGCTGACCTTGTGATGGCTGAAATTCTTTTACCTTTTCTACCTTGTTTTTCATATTTTACATCCTACTTGAATTTTCTAACTCCTTGATCCTGAGGCACACTCTGTGGCCTGAATTTTTCCAGTTAACTGCAACATATGCTCAATTTGTAATTGAGCAACAGAAGAGAAGTTGTATCATGGAGAACCCATTTTTTGGCATGGGAGGTGGCATAGCTTTGCGGAGCATCACTAAGGGATCCCATAGTGTAGCTGCTGCAGTGAAGAGTTAAAGCCATTGTGTCTTCATTTCATAAGGCTCCAAGTTGGCAGTCATGACCCCACCAAACTCCCTGGCTCCTCAGTGAAACACCTTGAAATTCTGTGTACTAATAAATTCTTTCCTTTAAAAAACCTACAATAGATTCTCTCTTCCAATTGTTAGTAGAAATGATTCTAAATATCTAAAAGCTGCCACTCATAATCTGTGTTCCTGACCACTCAGCTACTTTTTGCGGGCTGTTTTCCTCATCTGTGAATGAACAATGACACAGTAGTTCTTGATGGAGGAGAGACTTAACTGTTAAAAAGTGGAGTCATTAATGTTCAACCATAGAAGTATAAGATATTTAATTACAGTTTTGGTGAATATCTTCTAAACATATGACATAGCCTATAAACAAAACTGTATGTGATTATTCATCTAAATTAGACAATTTAAAATGTTTTACAGCAAGTACTTTAAATAAGCAAAATAAGGAAATATATAACATACTAAAGTCTAATGTGTTTTTGCAAAAATGGCCATGTAAATAAGATAAAAACCCAATAAGCTCAGGGAATAATGTCCAACCTCACTAATAGCAAAGAAATTGAAATCAAAGCAAGAAAATACCATTTTCAGCTTTAAAAATGTGAAGTTTGGATGTTAACAAATACAAATTAACATTACTAGCACTCACTATAGATAAATGTGTGTTAACATAGCCTTTGGCCAAGAAATTCTATCATAAATTTGCAAGCACATAAACTTTGGTGGCTCACAATTACATTTCTGAGAAAGTGCCCCAAAGATAATCTTACAAGTCTATAAAAATATCTAAAAGTATATTTCTCACAGCATTGTTTTTAGTTGAAAAATAGTAATAACCTAAATGTCCATCAGAATGTTCATAGTTAAAAATAATGGTACATTCATGTAATTCAGTGCCCTGAAACCACTAGAAAGAATGATGCTGATTTGGAGAAAATCTAAAACAAAGTTCTAAGATGAAATATTTAAGGAGATATAAAACCACAGTATACATACATTGTTGTCCTTCTAGTAAACTTTTAAAAGGATGCCATGTGTATGTAATGTTTTCAAAGTAGTTGCTTCTGGTGGAAGATTATATTTTCTAATGTTTCCAATAATAATATTTTCCATCTCATTTACCATTGCTAAACATAGGGCCTTGGGTTTGGATGTGGGTCAGTGGTGCCATGTTTGCTTTCTATGCAAAGAGGTATAGATAGTGGGTAGATAAACATTTGGTAATATTATGATATAATATTATTTTAATCATATTATGAACTAAAATAATATTAGCAGCTTTGGTTTAGAGAACTACAGGACCTAAACAAATGTTCCAAGTCTGAGAATAAAAACTTAAGCGTAATTACTAGTGTGATACCATAAACTACAATTGAGATATTCTAAGGATTGTTACAGAAATTTCAAAGAGTTACTGTCTCTAAGTCAGCCTATAGTTGGTTTTGTCTAGAAAATAATTTCTGGATAAGTGACATATGCTCAGTGTTGAAGTGTATATTTCTCTTTCAGGATGGAAAAAGTAGCTATCTAAGGCCTAACAAGTGAAAATATGGTAAGCATTTAAGAATTTTTATAATCAATTTTGATATAAAAATGTAGAAACTACACAAAGGCCAAAAAGACACAACAACATAGTGATCGAGATGCATCATACTCATAAGTGATGTGCTGAATTGAAAAAAAACTTTCTTCAACTACTTGATGATTAAAAAATAAAATGAGAAGCGACATACTGCTTAGTCCCTGGCTGTGTGCCAAAAAAGAAGAAAAATGATTTGTACATGGAGGTGATACTTAATCATGATTGTCAATTTGACTAGATTGAGAGCCCTAGGAGAATAAATACCCAGTGAAGGAATTTTCAGAGACAAGTAGATGATGAGAGGTCTCTGACCTGATCAACAGTTTAATCCATTGATGGAGTCACAATTTGAATAGCGTATTGGGAAACAGTGGAATTACAGAACATAGGGATTATTGGGAAGAAATAGATCATTGGAAAATATCTTTCAAGTGTAAATCTTGGTCCTAGACCTTTCTTATTACTCCTCTCTGCTTCTTGGCCACCATAAGGAAAACAACTCTACTTCATCACACCTTCTCTCTCATGATGTTTTACCCTACCATACACATGTAACCATAGACAAACTGTAAGCCAAAGTCTATTCTTCCTTGTGTAAATTAATTCTCTCGGGTATTTGCTACAAACATGAAAAGTCTCACACAATGGAAAGAAAGTAACTATAACAACATGGATATAGAGATCCACACCTTCCATCTTTCTACTCCCTTTTCCCTCTAATGTTCCCATTTCCTATGTACACACATTACATATGGCATAAGAATTTTTACCTATTTATCTATAATTACCCAAATCAGCACATAAATAAGATCTTCTTTCCATTTAATAACTATGCTACTACAATAGGTTTATCAGAACAAAATTCTACTGTAACACCATGTGGAAAATGAACTAGGTAACTTGTGGGCAGGGACAAGAGGGGGAAATTGGATGACATTGTCCAAAAAAAAAGAAATGTACTCATTACCTGACTTATAAACACCTCTGTGTCACACCATCATAATAATAAAATTGTATTTTAATTCTATTATAAGTATAGTAGCATCTGTACTGCTAGTAACACAATCACTTAAATTAGATTGAGCATTCCACAATGAAGAATGCATAATGAGTGTTAAGTATGGAGAATTCTGTACATAACGGATTAAGGCAAATAAAAAACCATGAACAAAAATTAACTTCATTAAAGCAGGGGCATAATATTAAAGAAAGAGGTTTCAGTACAGATGTAAACATATGTGACAATGCTGGACAGATGCTTAAATGTTATCCTACTTCCTTGAGCAGATGTAAGACATAATTCACTGTTCTATTTCAGTAAACAGGCAACATCATCATGAAACAGACACATTTGGCAAGAAGAGCTCATCACTTTCATGAATTAAATTTTTTGAAGATGAGATGTTTCAAAGAATTTTACTAGAGAATATCATTGTACCTGGTACACATTTATTGTGTATTTTTCCCCTTTATTTCCTTTCAAAATTGACTAAGTCATGTCAAGTTTCAATGAGATTAAATGAACTGATGAAAAGCTGTTTCTGAGTCTTTGAAGTGGTTTGAGCTTTTTTTTGATGAAGGCAAATCTGTCTTGTAGTATGTTAATGTAAATTATAGTAGTGAATGTCAGATCTCCATCTGCTCCAACAATCTGGTAAAACACACAGTTCTTTTCTAGGGAAAAGAGTTCACAATCCCTCAGAACACTGTATTGGTACACTTCTACTCAAAAGTCTACTTTGGTAAAATTGATTCTTCACCAATGACCCAATCCTCTACCCTCTACCCTAGCAGCTTACAACGTGTCTTCTCTATTCCTAGAAAGGGTCTCCTCAGCTTTTGAAATGGGGCCACAACAGTGCAGCCATTGCATTTAGAAACCACCATGACAGCTAGTGGTTATTCTCAGCAGTATATTCACTTTGGAAAAACACAATAAATCAAAGATTAAAAATTGAGTTTTCAGGGCTGGGAATATGGCCTAGTGGCAAGAACTCTTGCCTCCTACACATGAAGCTCTTGGTTCGATTCCCCAGCACCACATATATGGAAAACGGCCAGAAGGGGCGCTGTGGCTCAAGTGGTAGAGTGCTAGCCTTGAGCAGGAAGAAGCCAGGGACGGTGCTCAGGCCCTGAGTCCAAGGCCCAGGACTGGCAAAAAAAATGGAGTTTTCAATCACAAGAGCAACCTTACCATATCCTTGGATCATTTTGAGGCATCAGCAATGGTTTGATGGAACCTTCTCATCTGCTCTCCACAGAAAATGCTTGTGCAAGTTACTTAACACTCAGAGCCCCATTTTATAACATATACATGCAGATGAGGAGATGAAATTATTTTTGTGAAAATAACTCATAAAGCATCATGGGAGTATTGTTTAAGGTGAGATAACTACACTTGTCAATTTGTTGTAAGTGTTAAGGAATTAAAACCTGTACAATACTTTTTCATTTTAATGATTTTAATAAATTTGTATTTTGAAAACTCTTAATTTCAGTTTGGCAAAGTAAACAAAACAAAGTAACAATAATTTTAGAACACTAAACTGGAAGATATTTTAAAGATAACTTGATTCAACTGCCGTATTTTAAAGAGTATTTGAACACTGATTTTCAGGAGAGTTAAATGGTTTTATACTGATCGTCGTAACTATTTTATTCAAATTTCTTTGGAATCAATAAAACATTTTTACCAGTAACTGGAAAAAGCGGCTTCTTTCAAGGCTGTACTAAGGTCAGACTGTTTTGTTTTTGAAAGAACACTATCATACAAACATAATGTAATTTTTACTGAGATCTGTTCAGGATAGGTGTGAACATTATTTCTAAGAGCAATAAAAAACAATGGTAAGATATAAGTATAGCCAAGGGCCATAATAAACATGTAACAAAAGAAGCAAGTCAAATCCCAACCAATTACTTCACATATAACGGGTATTAACTCTGGCTATCACATTGCTTGCCATTTTTTTTTTGTAGAAACCTTTCTGTCTACTTTGTATGTCTTTGATTCACTCTTAAGGTGGTTATAACACTTTTTCAGGTCATACTATCTCATCAATTCCTTTTTTCCTTCCGCGAGTAAAGATCACATGTACCATGCTACTATTGCTCATCACATTGCTCCACAACAGCTGGCTTATTCTCTCCTTCCTCTGCACTGTGAGGTGTGTAAAACAAAGGAAAATTGCCTGCTCCAACTTGCACTTTTCTCATTCCACAATCCCTTTCCTCATTCTCTATCCACGTTGATAGAATATTTACCATGGAGAGACTGCAAAATAGTTTGTGCAATCAGTGTGAGTACTTCAAAGTTACAGTAAAGCAAAAGAATATAACTGTTGCCTTCTGCAAATAAGAAAAAAATTAGTAGTGGCACTGGTTAAAGATTTTCTTCTCTGGATAAATAATTTTGAATTTGTTCATCAGTGACTACATAAATTCGGTGCTTCCAGTGTCCATCTAGCATTTTTAGCAACAATTCTGGGAGCAGAAAACCTCAGAGAATGGAGTAAGCACTAAACTGCCAAGTCAAAGAGAGACATGAGTGATTTGTTCTATTTGGAGAAATTAAATATAAATTTGTTTCATCATAGCAACTTAATGAGACAAATGCCATTTCCTCTTTTTAGTTTATATATTGTGTTCCTTCTATGTTGCACAGCAAAAAAAAACTCTTTAATATTTCTATGTTCAGACTTCTCATAATATTCTAAAACCAAAATACATTTTATATTATATGTAATAAAGGTACTAAAACACATTTTATTCTTACATTTCTACTAATATAATTTTTAAATTTTTATTCTTATTATAAAGGTGAGATTCAGAGAGGTTACAGTTATATGATGATGTAAACTTTAAAGTCATCCTAATATGAAGCATTTTGGAAAGTAGACAACGTAGTGCCCATCTGTAATCTCAGCACTAGAGCAGCAGGATCATGCATTCAGTCTGAACTACAATATAGTGAGTTTGAACACAGCCTAGAATACAAAGTGAAACCTTGTCTCAAACTAAAATGGAGCCAAATAAAGAAAAAATATGCACATTTAGTAAATGTGCTCTCATTACTCATTCTAAGGAAATGTGAATTTATATTTGCCCATAAATGTGCATTCTACTTCAAGAATGGGAATAAGCCATAACATAAACATTGAAGATTCAAAAGAATGTATTTCATAAGAAAAAATTATTAGTCATTACACATAAGCCACTGGGAGCTGTCATGAGGACATGAATACAATTTCAGATACATTATAAAAGCAAAGTTTCACTCCTACAGCATGATATATCTGAACTTTAGAGAACTAGTATGTCAATGAGCATTAAAAGACACTACTAGAGATTTGCTGCAACAAAAACACATAAGTGCACATTCAGGGGGAAAAAGCATTCTGGCAAGTCATTATAAAGCCTCTCCTAGAGTTTCAGTAGTTTCAGAAACTGTAATGCCTTTTGATCTTTACCTGAGAAAGCAATTTGAATCCTATGTCCCCAAAACCACTATATATATATATATATATACATATATATACACATATATGTATATACACATATATATGTATATATATATATATATATACTAAAACCTTCACCTATTTGTAAAAAGCTAAAGTAAACACATATTTGAGCTCAGGAAAGTTATTTCTTGTTTTTTCTTCTAGTTTTTTGTTTTTGTTTTTATTTCTGTTGGTCAGGGAGCTTGAACTCAGGGCTTGGGTGCTGTTCCTGAACTCTTTTTGCTCAAGGCTAGAGCTCTATCACTCTGAGCCATAGCACCACTTCCTCTTAGTTATTCTGATGTGTGTAATCTATAAATGCTTTCTAGAAAACAAACAGGTTTGATCATTTAAATAGGATGTCTACAATTTTTTAAAGAAATATGTTAGCTAGGTACCAGCATCTCTTGCCTTTAATACTAACTACTCCGGAGGATGACATGTGAGTATTTCAAGAAGTAGAGCTGCGGCTCAAAGTGGTAGAGTGCTAACCTTAAGCACAAAAGCTCAGAGGTTCAAGCCCAAGACTGACAGAGGGAGGGAAGGAGGGAGGGAGGGAGGGAGGGAGGGAGGGAGGGAGGGAGGGAGGGAGGGAGGGAGGGAGGGAGGGAGGGAGGGAGAGGGGGGAGAGGAGAGAGGAGAGAGAGAGAGAGAGAGCGCTGAGTATTTCAGTTCAAAGCCAACCTGGACAGGAAAGTCCATTACACTCATGTGTAATTAACCACAAAAGTCTATAGTTGAGCTTTGACTCAAGTGGAAGAGTGCTAGCCTTGAATAAAAAAGCTCATGGACAGTGGCTAGACTCAGAGTTCAAACCCCAGTACAAGCACAAAAAGAAAAGGAAAGAAAAGAAATATATTTGTATGGTCCTTAAACTTGAGAGCAAATGTTATTACGTAAATGCACTGATGCCAGATTTGAGAAAAACTGAAAGAATCAAAACTCCAAAATGTTGATTTTAATCAAGAATAAATGCTAAAGTAAACAGAAAGCTAGTTATGTGCATACATATATGCATATATATACACATATTGGCACATGCATACAGTGTTTTCTTTCATGTCCAGAAGTTAATGAAGGAATATTTTAACTGAGGTCAGCAAAAGTTTACTGACCCTAAAAGCCTTTTTAAATTTCATGACATATTACTTGCAGTGGTTTACCTCATAGGACCTGATCTGCATTGCTTTGACAAATGTGAGGAGAAAAAGGAACTTCAACCCCAAAACATCACTCAATTTCAACAGACTACACCAACAAGATTAAAACAAGTTAGGGCTTCTGTTATTTGCAATATTGGCTATTTAGCAGTTGAATATGTGTTCCTAGAAAAAATATGGACAGAAACTATCTGAATTATATTTATATACTCAATAAAATCAAAATGATTCAAAGAGATTTAATCACACAGAATTATTGGGGGAAGGGGCAGTTATGGAGCTTAAACTCAGGGCCAAGGTTCTATTCCTGAGCTTTTGATTTCAAGGCTAGAGCTCTACCACTTTGAGCCACAAATCCACTAACACTTTTCTGGTGGTTAATTGGAGATAAGAGATTCACAGACTTTTCTGCTCAGGCTGGCTTTGAACCACAATCCTCAGATCTCAGCCTCCTGAGTAGTTAGGACTACAGTCATGAGCCACCAACACTTGACCCAGAATATTTTTTTAAACAAAGCTTGTTCCATTATAATTACATAGAAGTGACCTGGATGACCCTTGAATACAAACTGTTACCAACATGGTATTTGTATGTAAAGATGTTCCATTGTCTTCCTAAGATATTTTCTTAATCCAAATTTCTCATAAATCTCTAATAGAAGATATAAATGCTATTCATCATAATCTAAATTTTATGTTTCCACATATGTATTATATAGTAAGTATGTTCGGTTGCATGATTAAAGGATAGATTTTAAATGGCAATGAGAGAGGCATATGAGAGAGATGGTAGATAGATGTATAGATTCATACATCCAGGCATGTACACATACATAGATTACTCCTGAATTTCAAGTTTTTGAGCATATCAGTGATCATATGGCAGAATATGATCATCCAGCTTGTTTTAGTAGGAAAATCTAATTATTTTAATTTTTCTCCTCTGTCTCCTACATCAGATAACAGAACATAATTATGTTCCCTTAGTGCTTACTAAGGCTGGAAGATTTGGCTGTTCTTGACCTCTAGTCTTCAGTTACTGTTAATTCTACCTTAATGGAGTTTCAGTTTCCACTGGGAAAAAAAGTAAGAGGGGATTAGAAAGACTATCTCAAATGAGAAAAAAAAGTGACCACAGGATGTAGAAAACAGAATCTGAAGAGTAGAGTAGCAAGTATTGGGAGTTACCACAAGGATCCCTGTCAGTCCCAGAAGGCCAAAAGCTACTATTACTACTAATAATAATTGAAAAGTACCTCATCCCAGAGACGAGTCTAATTGGTCAACCAAATAACTGTCTCCCTGTTTCAATTTCTCAGTCTTTGTGTTATATAGCTATAATGTACTCCTTCAAAATGTCCACAACTTGAACTCTTTGAATATGAGTCAGGTGACCCAACTATCAGTGTTAGAGAGGACTTTACCCTATTTGCACCTCATTAGGTTTTGGAGTAGCAATGCCCATGACAACTTCACTTGATTCTGTTATAGTCATACCATAAACCCAAGCCACAGATTGTCCTGAAGTATTGTCCAACACAAAGATTCAGGGATTCTAGCAATTTAAGCAAATCTTTCCACAGACACCAGAAAGGATTTAACTCAAAAAGATCAAGCCCTCTGAACTGGAACGTGTTTACTGTTGTTACCTTTAGATATTGTTGGGTAAAAACTACATTAAATATTCTTCAAAATTTCTTTAGTGAGTCAAATAAGTCTTTAGGACCCTTATGCATCACATATTTGTCAAAGCCGCACTGTGTGTTAATCACATAGTTTCATTTTAGCATAGAAAATTCTGCATAATATATGTTTCCCTTAGAAATGAAAAAAAAATCTAGATGGTACTGTTATAAAACACAAGCCAGTGTACTAAGATTTAATAGCCAACCTAAAAAAGGACTTTTATGGGCAGCTCCTGTGAATGGAAGGACCCAAGATAGACTTGAAAAAATAATGGGAGTTTGATCCCCTATGACCCAGCAGCCCCACTTTTGGGTATCTATCCAAAAGACCACAAACAAAATCACAGTAATGCCACCAGCTCAACAATGTTCATCGCAGCACAATCTGGCATAGTGAGAATCTGGAACCAACCCAGATGCCCCTCAGTAGACGAATGGATCAGGAAAATGTGGTACATATATACAGTGGAATTTTATGCCTCTATCAGAAAGAATGACATTGTCCCATTTGTAAGGAAATGGAAAGACTTGGAAAAAATTATACTAAGTGAAGTGAGCCAGACCCAAAGAAACATGGACTCTATGGTCTCCCTTATAGGGAATAATTAGTACAGGTGTAGGCAAGTCATAGCAGAGCACCACAAGGCCCAATAGCTATACCCTTATGAACACATAAGATGATGCTAAGTGAAATGAACTCCATGTTATGGAGACAATTGCTATATCACAGTTGTAACTACTTTCAACATCCCATGTGTATCTGTAGCTTCTATTATTGATGATGTTCTTGTATCACCTTCCTGTGGTTGTACCTACACTATCTCTGTAATCTTATCTGAGTATACTGGAAACAGTGCATACTGGTATTGGAACTAGGAAATTCAAAGGGAATACCAAAATTGAGAGACACAGGGTAAAAAAAGAGAAACAACTACAAAAGCAATACTTGCAAACTGTTTGTTGTAAGTGAACTGAACACCTCAGGGGGGGAAAGGGTAAGGGGGAGGTGGGAGGGGGGTATGAGGGACAAGGTAACAAACAGTACAAGAAATGTATCCAATGCCTAACGTATGAAAGTGTTACCTCTCTGTACATCAGTTTGATAATAACAATTTGAAAAAAAAATAATGGGAGTTTGAACTAGACCTTAAAGAAATGAAAGTATCTGAGAAGGTAGAGAGAAAGCATTGGTATTACATGTTAGGAAAATAGTTCAAATAATATTATTCCCACGAGAGAAAATGAAAGAAAAACAAAGGAGGGGATAATAATATTCAAAAGGAACTTATTACCTTACTTACGTAACGGTAACCCCTCTGTACATCTCCTTTACAATAAAATTAAATTTTATAAAGATTGTTCCCTTGTGAATCTAGAATGCATAAAATATATCTTTAAATAAAGGCTTCAGAATGTAAGTCAAGTTATAGAGCAGCTGATTTCCAATTATTTTCACGAACTAATAATAGTCAGCCAATTATCTACTACAGATAGACATCATCTGAGTATTATTTTTGGCAGGTTCTATGCATATTACTCATGATACAACTGTGAGTGAAAATAGTCATGTTTTTACTGCTGGAATATTAAGGGCAACAGATTTTAATCAAAGATACCTGTAGTTTCATATGAGACTGAGGAAAATTAATAACCTGTCACATCACTAGCTAGCAGAACAGAGAGCATATTAATTAAGGACTAGGTGACCCAAAGCTCATGTTCACTGTTACAAGATGTCTTCTGTGACTTTGGAAAAGAGACTACTTAAATGGGACAGAGGAAGACGATATTGGTTTGAAGACTTTACATAATAGAAACACACATTTTAGTTCAGTGAATTTCCGAAACAATCACAAATGCTCGAAATTAGAATTGTCTGCCTTTCAGCTGGAAATTTAAGCTATGACTGAATTACTATCTGACTCTACTACCATAGGAGAGATTCCTGGCACTAAACTATATGTAATACAATTATTGTAAAAACAATCCCAAAAGTTCTATAAATGTTTATCCACTATCTTGGGTTTTCCTTTGATTATGTTTCTGAAGTATTCTCAGTAATCTTTACCTGACAGCTCCATTGTTGATTTATGCCACTACTATATTATCAAATCAAGGGGAAATTTGAGATGTTTAGCTTTGAGCATCTTTTAAATATTCAGTATATTCTATATCAAATTAGTATTCAACATAATTTCTTCAAAACCTTAAATTAAGACTTGATTTTAATTACCTCTCAATTACATCTTACACCACTCCTGTGAGTTAGCTATTTTAAAGAAAGCAAAGTCACTAGAAAGAAATAGATTTTAAAATGCAATATGACAACTTTACGTTTAACTTACATAGCAATTATAAACTAGTTCTCCCAAACAAGCTGCTTTCATGTAATTTGTTTTCTTTTTTTGATTACTTACCTCTCAATGTTGCCTGAAATTTCATGTGTATCAAGGCCTTTTCAACAGCAATAGATAGAAATAAGCATTCGTTGGTCTTAAGAGATAAGCACTAGTTTGAATGAGATTGGGAAGCAGACGGACGATGTGTATTTTTATGCATAGTAATAAAGGTTTTAAAAGACTCAAATTTTAACCACTTGGTTATCCCAAGGGTTAAAATTTGGTGGACTTATAATTTAGAAATAGGAAACTGAAAGGGAATACCAAAATCTAGAGACACCGGGTAAAAAAGACAAACGACTACAAAAAGCAATACTTGTTTGGTGTAAATGAACTGAACAACTCATGGTGGGGAAAGGGAAAGGGGAAGGGGGAAGGGGGGATGAGGGAGGAGTAACAAACAGTACAAGAAATGTATCCAATGCTTAACGTATGAAACTGTAACCTCTCTTTACATCAGTTTGACAATAAATTTTTTTTAAAAAGCTAAAAAAATAATTTAATCACATCCTCAACTGGTTTCAGAAGTTTGTCCAATGCATAGAATCCCACTAATATTTAAAATCATTGCTAATAAAACAAACATATACAATAGTGAAAATGACCATGGCTGATGGTAACAGCTACACATCTACATTATCAATTATCTAGCATGTCAAGAGAACATTTATGTATACGCTACATGTATTAATTTTCTAACAGCTTTAAGGGAAAAGTTCCAATTTACTGGCTTCAAATATATATATATATATATATATATATATATAATATATATGAGAAAATAGGTTCATTCCTAGTTCCACAACTAGAAATAAGTCTTCTAGATTCTAATATTGTTCATGAGAACTTCAAAGCCTATGTTCTAGCTGGACATTGGTGGTTCACATCTATAAATCTAGATACTCAGGAGGCTGAGATCTGATCAAAGGTCAAAACCAGCTCCATGAGATGAATCTAAGACTCTTATTTCAAATTCACCAACAGAAAGCCAGAACTGGGGTTATGGCTCAAGTGACAGAGCAGAAATTGGGAATAAAAAAGCTAAGTAAATTTGGGTACCAGTGGCTTACACCTTTAATTCTAGCTACTCAAGAAGCTGAGATCTGAGGATGGCCATCTCAAGCCAGGCCAGGTTGGAAAGTCTGAGACTCTTATCTCCAATTATCCACTAGAAACCCAGAGGTGGTGCTGTAGCTCAAAACAGTGCTAGCCTTGAGTGAAAGAACTAAGGGACAGCATCCAGGCCCTGAGTTTCAAGCACCACACCAACACTGCAACAACATAAAAAGCTAAGTAATTCAAGACCTTGAGTTCAAGCCCCTGTACCAACAAAAAAGTTAAAAACCTTACATTCTCAACTATTATCCTGATACTAATATCACTAATTTATGCTTCTGTGTTTTATCTTATTTTTTGTTTTCTTTATTTGTTTTCGTTTTATTGTTAACCTGATGTACAGAAGGGTTAGTTTCATATGTACAGCAGTGAGTACATTTCTTATTTTTTGAATAATTACTTATTTATTGTCAAAGTGACGTACAGAGGAGTTAGTTTCATACATAAGGCAGTGGGTACATTTCTTGCACAATTTGTTCCTTCCTCATTTCGCCCCTCCCCCTCCCCCTTCCACTCTTCCCCCATGAGTTGTTCAGTTGGTTTACACCAAATGGTTTTGTAAGTATGGCTTTTCGGTTCATTTGTCTATTTATCCTTTATCTCTCTATTTTGATATTCCCTTTCACTTTCCTAGTTCTAAGACCAGCATATACAGCATCCAGGGTACTCAGATGAGATACAGTGATAGATACCACAGGGGCAACCACAGGCAGGAGATACAAGAGGATCATCAACAAAAAAGCACTACTGTTTCACATGGCACGTTTAAAATAATTACAAAAGTAATCTAACACTCCTTTCCATAACATGGAGTTCATTTAACGTAACATCATCTTATGTGTTCATAAGGGCATAGCTATTGGGCCCTTATGATCCTCTACTGTGACTAGCCTAAACCTGTGCTAATTATTCCCTGTGAGGGAAACCTTAGAGTTCATGTTTCTTTGGGTCTGGCTCACTTCACTTAGTATAATTTTTTCCAAGTCCTTCCATTTCTTTACGAATGGGGCAATGTCATTCTTTCTGATAGAGGCATAGAATTCCATTCTGTATATCTACCACATTTTCCTGATTCATTCATCTACTGAGTGGCATCTGAGTTGGTTAAATATTTTGGCAATGACAAATTGTGCTTTCATGAACATTGTTGTGCTGGTAGCTTTAGTGTATTCTTGTTTGTAATCTTTTGGGTAGAGCTCTATGTTTAGCCTTCTGAGGAATCTCAATACCACTTTCCAGAGAGGCTGAACAAGTTTACATTCCCACCCACAATGTAGTAGGGTTCCCTTTTGGCCACATCCCCTCCAGCATTTGTTATTGTTAGTTTTCCTGATAATGGACATTCTTACTGGGGTGAGGTGGATCCTCAATGTTGTTTTGATTTGCATTTCTTTTATGGTCAGAGATATAGAGCATTTGTTCATGTGTCTCTTCGCCATTTTCATTTCCTCTTCAGAGAAGCCTCTTTTTAGGTCTTCAGCCCACTTGTTGAGGAGGCTGTTTGTTCTTTGAGGTTTTGTTTTGGATGAAGGTAATTTTTTTTAGTTCTGCATCTATTTTTAGATATGAGCTTTTGTCCATTGTGTGGCTGGTAAAGACCGTCTTCCAATCTGTGGGTTTTCTGTTTATCTTGGAAGCTATGTCCTTTGCCCAGCAGAAGCTCTGCAATTCGATGCAGTCCTATTTGTACAATCTTTCTTTGATTTGTTGCATTTCTAGGCATTTGTTAAAGAAGTTTCATCCTGTGCCAAAGAGCCCAAGTGTTTCTACTATTCCTTCTTGTAAAGTTTTCAGGTTATCTGTTTTCATTTCCAAGACCTTAATCCATTTGGAATTGATTTTGGTGCAGGGTGATATATAAAGAACTAGTTTTAATTTGTTTCAGGTGTTGAACCAGTTTTGCCAGCACCATTTGTTAAAGAGACTATCTTTCTTCCATCCTATTTTTTTAGCTCCTTTATCAAAGATTAAGTAGGCATAGTTCTGTGGGTTCATTTCTGGGTATTCAATTCTGTGCCATTGGTCTTCTGGCCTGTTCCTCTGCCAATACCAAGCTGTTTTTATAACTATAGCTTTATAATACAGCTTAAAATTTGGTACTGTAATTCCTCCAGCACTGTACTTTCTGCTTAGGATTGTTTTTGCTATTCAATGTCTTTTATTGTTCCATATGAATTTCTGGATTGCTTCCACTATTTCATTAAAAAAATGGTGTTGGGATATTAATGGGTATTGCACTGAATTTATAGATAGCCTTTGGCAATATTGCCATTTTGACAATATTAATCCTCACAATGCAGGAGCATGGGAGGTTTTTCCATTTCCTTAGTTCTGCCTTAATTTCATTTCTCATGTTTTTAAAGTTCTCATCATAGAGGTCTTTCACTTCTTTGGTTAAGGTTATTCCTTAGTATTTTATGTTTTTTTGAGGCTATTGAAAAAGGAGTTGATGGGGCTGGGGATATAGCCTAGTGGCAAGAGTGCCTGCCTCGGATACACGAGGCCCTAGGTTCGATTCCCCAGCACCACATATACAGAAAATGGCCAGAAGCGGCGCTGTGGCTCAAGTGGCAGAGTGCTAGCCTTGAGCAGGAAGAAGCCAGGGACAGTACTCAGGCCCTGAGTCCAAGGCCCAGGACTAGCCAAAAAAAAAAAAAAAAAGAAAAAAAAAAAGAAAAAGGAGTTGCTTGTCTAATTGCATCCTCGGTCTTTGGGTCTTTGGCACAGAGAATAGCCATTTATTTTTGAGAGTTTATTTTATATCCTGCAACTTTGCCAAAGTTTTGGATCAGCTCAAGTAACTTCGGAATAGAGTCCACGGGGTTCTTTAGATACAGGATCATCTGCAAAGAGAGTTTCACTTTATCTTTTCCTATTTGGATCACCTTTATTTCTTCCTCTTGCCTTATTACTCTGGCTAGGAATTCTAGCACTATGTTTAAGAGAAGAGGGGAGAGTGGACAACTTTGTCTTGCTCCTGATTTTAGAGGAAATGACTTTAACTTTTCCCCATTAAGAGTCATTTTCGCTGTGCGTTTGTAGTAGACATTATGAATCATATTCAGGAATGTTCCCTGAGTCCTAGTTTCTTCAAACTTTTTTCATAAATGGGTGCTGGACTTTATCAAAATCTTTATCCACATCTAGTGAAATAATCATGTGATTCTTGATCATGCTCCGGTTTTATGGTGGATCATTGATTGACTTGCATATATATTGAACCAGCTTTGCATACCAGGAATGAATCCAGTTTGGTCATAGTGTATGATTTTTTTTGATGACCAATTGAAGTCAATTGGCCAGAATTTTTTTGACAATTTTTGCATCAATATTCATCAGGGAACTCGGCCTATAGTTCTTTCCTTGATGAGTCCCTGCCGGCTTTTGGGATAAGGGTTATACTGGCATCATAGAATGTGTTTGGTAGCGAACATTCTTTTTCAATTTCATTGAAGAGTTTGAGAAATATTGGTATGAGTTCTGTTTTGAAGGCCTTGTAGAATTCAGCTGTGAATCCATCTGGACTTGGACTTTTCTTGGATGGGAGATCTCTTCTTGCAGTTTCTATTTCAATGCTGGATATGGGTCTGTTTAGAAGATTTAAATCTTCATGGTTGAGGTTAGGGATGTCAATTTTTGCTAGGAAATTGCCCATTTCTTCCTTGAATTTGTTGGGATAAAGATTTGCAAAATAGTCCCTTATTGTGTTCAGAAGTTTGGTTGTTTCTGTGGTGATGTTACCTGTTTTATCTCTGATCTTGTTTATTTGTGTGTGATGTCTTCATTTTTTGGTCAGATTTGCTAGGGGTCTGTCTATCTTGTTAATTTTTTCAAAGAACCAACTTCATTTTGTTGATACTTTCAATGGTTTCATTTGACTATAAGTCATTTAATTCTGATTTGATATTAATTATTTGCTTCCATCTATTGGCTTATGGTTTGGCCTGATGTTCTCTTTCAAGGAGCTTAAGGTGCTTCCTTAAGTTGTTGAATTGATGTTTCTCCAGTTTGTTAATGAAGGCACTCAGAGATATAAAGTTTCCTCTGAGCACTGCCTTTGCTGTGTCCCAAAGGAACTGGTACTTTGTGCACTCATCTTAGTTTAATTCCATAAACATTTGGATTTCTGTTCTAATTTCTTCAATGACCCACTGGTGGTTCAGCAGTATGTTGTTTAGTCTCTATGAATTGGAGGATTTTCAGTGGTGGCTGTTTGAGTTGAGCTCTAATTTTATTCCATTGTGGTCTGAGAGAATGCAGGGAATGATTTCGATACCTCTGAATTTGTACAGATTTTCTTTGTGCCCTAAGATGTGATCTATTTTGGAGAATGTTCCATGTGCTGCTGAAAAGAAAGTGTATTCTGGTATTGCTGGATGGAATATTCTGTAGATGTTGGTTAAGTCTATTTGGTCTATGCAGTTGTTTAGTTCTGAGGTTTCTTTGCTCAGTTTTTGGCATGTTGATCTGTCCAGAGGTGACAGTGGAGTGTTTGTCTCCAACTATCAATGTGTTTGGGTCTATGAGTGTTTTTAGAGTCAGTAGTGTTGGTTTGATGAAGTTGGGTGCTCCTGTATTTGAAGTATAATATTTAGGATGGTTATATCCTCCTGTAGGAGAGATCCCTTTATTAATATGTAGTAACCTTCTTTGTCTCTTCTTACCATTTTTAACTTGAAGTCAATTTTACCTGACACTAGGATTGCAACTCCAGCCTGCTTATGAGGACCATTTGCTTGGTAGATTTTATTCCAGCCTTTCACTTTTAGAAAATGTTTGCTTTTGCTGCATAGGTGTGTCTCTTGGAAGCAGCAGAAAGATGGATCTTGATTCTTGATCCAACTTATAAGCCTATGTCATTTAATTGGAAAATTAAGTCCATTAATATTGAGAGGATTGAGAGATGATCATTTGTTCCTTTCGTTATAGCTATCTTTGTAAAGGCTGTGTCTTCCCCATTCTTGTCCAAATATCCCAGTATTCTATTCACGGTTCATTTTTATGCATTGTGATCTTGATTATTTTCCATGTGTAGTACATCCTTGAAGATTTTCTGTAAAGCTGGTTTGGTGGAAATATATTGTTTCAGTTTGTCCTTACTGTGGAAGACTTTTATTTGACCTTTGGCTATGAATGAGAGTTTAGCTGGGTGCAGTACTCTTGGTTGATAGTTATTTTTCTTTAGGGTGTGGCATACCTCATTCCAGGCTCTCCTTGCTTTCTTGGTCTCTGCTGAGAAGTCTGGAGTAATTCTGATTGGTTTTACTTTATATGTGATTGTTTTCTTCTCCCTAACAGCTTTAAGGATTCTTTTCTTGGTCTCTATTGATTCTGTTCAGATTACAATGTGTTGGTTGGATGTCCTTTTGTGGTCTGTTCTGTTTGGGATTCTAAATGCTTCCTGTATCTGGATAGGTCTATCTTTCTGAATATTTGGGAAGATCTGTGATTTTTTTTTGTTGAACATATTGCCTATTCCATTAACTTCTTTCTCTATGTTTCCTCTATATCTATTAGCCTTAAATTGAGCATCCTGATTGTATCTTGGAGCACCTGAAGCGATCTGTTTTGCTGATTGGATTGGTTTTTGTAGTATTTGTTGTTGTTGTTTTTCTTTTGCCATAGATTCTAGGGAATCTTCAGTTCCTGAGATTCGATTCTCTGCTTCATCTCGTCTGCTCTGTAAGCTGGCTACTTGATTTCGAGTCTCCCTTTCTTCTGACTGGTCTTTCTTGATGGCTTCCATGTGTTTGGTATAATTTTATCTTAGGTCCTGTATGAACTTCTTTACTTCATTAATTTGCTTTTGAGTGCTGTCTCTCAAATCTTTTAGCTGGGTAGCTATCTTTTCACTGGACTCTTGAAGTTCATTTATCTTTCTATTTGTGGAGGCCATGAAATCCTCTATTAATGTATGGGAAAATTGATGCATTAATCTTGGGCTCGCCTCCTCACACTCTAGATTACTTGTCTGAAGAGATTCAAACTTTTCATTTAACATTTTTATCAGTAGAGTTTGTAGAGCATTTGAGCGTTCTCTTCTAGATATTTGATTGACTGCTCTGCTTCTTGTTTATTTTGAGTGGGAGATGAGATTCCCTGGCTTGCCCTCTTTCTTGTGCTTCCTCTGCTCATTTGGATTAGAAATGCCAATTTACCAGCACCTATGAACACCGTTTAAGACCCAAAGCAGACCTTACCACACCCTGTTGTATAAATCTTAAAAGTTCACGATCATTTACAGATATCTCTTTTTTGTGTATAAAAGCAGATTTGGTGTCCCCACAGAATATAATTTTAATGTAACAAACAACCCTGAGTCCTGTCTTCAGTAGTTATTTACCATTATAATATTATGAGAAAACATGTTCTTACATTTAGTTCTTTTTGGACTGGTGGGATTTCTTTATGAACCCCTTCGACTCACTCGGATTGAACAGGATACCTTCTATCTAGTCTGCCAATAACCAGCGGTCAATGGAATCTGGAGGTCCTGGAAGTAAATTTAGGAGGGTAAGTTAGGAGTAGGGAAGAAAATGGAGTAAAGGAATGTGGGATAATGATTTGGGTTTAATTTCAGTGAAGTGGAAAGGTGGAGAAGAGTAGAATGGGTAGAAAAACAAGATTAAAAAACAAACAACTCAAAAATGAAAGATTAAAAAATAAGAAAGTTAAAAAATGGATAAGAAACAATAAGAATAGTCAACCATGAGAAGCAAAAGGGAGTCTTCCTTGTTTGTGTGGGCTCTTTACAGTCTCTGATTTCCTTGCCATGGTCTACCATCTACTTTCCTGCTGCTTGGCTGGTTTGATTTGCTTTTAGCTTGGAAGGGGTGGATCTGCTCTGACCCTCCTCCCCTATTAGTTAAATCCTAGGGCTCTGTGGTTCCCACAGTTTGCAGGTAGGAGTCTTAGCCCATTTGTTAAGGGGGTAGTTGGTTCTTTGAGGATTCATTTTGGAGGAATTTAATATTTTGAATTCTACATATATTTTACTTATGAGGCCTTTGCTGTATGACTGGTAAAGATTTTCTCCCAATCTGTGTGCTTTCTATTTATCTTGAAATCTATGTCCTTTGCAATGCAGAAGCTCTGCAGTTTGATGCAATCCCATTTGTCCAACCTTTCTTTGATTTGTTGTGTTTCTGGGCCTTTATTAAGAACGTTTTGACCTGTGCCAAGGAGCCCAAGTGTTTCTCCTATTTCTTCTTGCAATGTTTTCAGGGTTTCTGATTTTACCTCGATGTCATTGATCCATTTGGAATTGACCCTAGTGCAGGGTGATATTTAAGGATCTGGTTTTAGTTTATTACAGGTGTTAAACCAGTTTTGCCAGCACCATTTGTTGAAGAGGTTGTCTTTCTTCCATCCTGTTTTTTAACTTTTAACTCCTTTATCACAGATTAAGTAGCTATTGGTCTGTGGGTTCATTCCTGGGTCTTCAATTCTATTCCATTGGTCCTCAGGCCTGTTTTTGTGCCAATAGTGTTTTTATTACTATGGATTTGTAATACAGTTTGAAGTTTGGTATTGAAATTCCTCCAGTAATGTTGTTTCTGCTTAGGATTGTTTTTACTATTTAGCGTCTTTTATCATTCCATATGAATTTCTGGGTTACTTCCTCTAGTTCATTAAAGAATGCTGTTAGGATATTGATGGGTATAGCATTGAATTTGTAGATAGCCTTTTGGCGGTATTGCCATTTTCACAATGTTCATCTTCCCAATCCAAGAGCATGGAGGTTTTTCCATTTTCTTAGTTCTGTTTCAATTTCCTTTTTCAGGTTTTTAAAGTTATCATAAATGTCTTTCACTCCTTTGGTTAAGGTTATTCTTAAGTGTTTTATGTTCTTTTGAGGCTATGGCAAAAGGAGTTGCTTCACTGACTTCAGCCTCGCTCTTTGCATTGTTGGCATACAGAAAAGCTATTGACTTTTGAGGGTTTTATATCCTGCCACTTTGCCAGAGCTTTACATCAGCTGACGTAACTTGGGAGTAGAGTCTATGGGGTTCTTTAAATACAGGATTGTGTCATCTGCAAAGAGAGAGAGTTTAACTTCATCTTTCCCTATGTGGATCCCCTTTATATCTGGCTCTTGCCTTATGGCTCTGTCTAGGAAGTCTAGTACTATGTTGAAGATGAGTGGAGAGAGCACACATCCTTTTCTTGCTCCTGACATTAAAGGAAATGGCTAAATTTTCACCAGTAATATGATGCTAGCTGTAGGTTCATCATAGACAGTCTTTATTATATTGAGGGAATGTTCCCTGAAATCCTAGTTTCTACAAAGCTTTCATCATAAATGGGTGCTGAATTTTATCAAACCCTTTTTCTGCATCTAAGGAAATAACCATGTGATTCTTGACCTTGCTCCTATTGATGTGAGTTATGTTAATTGACTTGTGTATATTGAACCAGCTTTGCATTCCTGGAATTAATCCAGTTTGATCATGGTATGATTTTTGTTGATGACTTCTTGAAGTTGGTTGGTGAGAATTTTGTTGAGAAGTTTTGCACTGATGTTCAAAGAAATGGGTTTAAAGTTCTCCCTGTTAGATGAGTCCCTGTCTAGTTTTGGGATAAGGGTTATACTGGCATCATTGAATGTGTTCAGTAGTGAACTTTCAACTTGTTGAAGAGTTTGAGTATTGATGTGAGTTCTGCTTTGAAGGCCTTGTAGAATTCCACTGTGAATTCATCTGGACCCAGGCTTTTCTTGGATAGGAGATCTCTTATTTCTGTTTCTATTTTATTGCTTGATATTTATTGCTTTCTATGAGTCTGTTTTGTAAGTTTAAATCTTCTTGGTTAAGTTTGGGCATATCAGTTTTTGCTAGGAATTCATCCATTTCTTCCAGGTTCCTAAACTTATTAGCATATAGATTTGAAAAATATTCCCTTATTATATTCTGAATCTTGGTTGTTTGTCATGATGTTTCTAATCTCATCTCTGATTTTGTTTATTTGTGTGTGCTTTTTGTTTTTTGGTCAGATTTGTAAGGGACCTGTCGATTTTGTTAATTTTTTGGAAGAACCAACTGTTTTGTAGATTCTTTCTATTTTTTTGTACTCTAAGTCATTTAATTCTGACTTAATTTTAATTGTTTACTTCCATCTATTGGCTTGGGATTTGGCTTGTCGCTCTCTTTCAAGGTCTGCTTCTGTTTTAGAAATGAACAGACAACTCCCCTACACTACGTCAGCTTGGAATGGAGAATACTAATCGCTCTTTAATGTTTAACTAAACTGCAACAGCAAACAACTAATTTTAAAAGAGCTTCAGATGAGCAAGACCCACAATAAGCATAGAACTTCTGTGTTTAAAATGTCATCGCCTCTTGTATCTCAATCCAAAAGGAAGGAAAAACCTAAAAGACTTCTGTCTGCACACAGGAAACAGCTGGGGGCTAACAAGAACAGAACCCAGGACAGCATTGAGGCATCTTCAAAATGAAGAAAACCTGAAAGCAAAAATGGGTGAGGAATCACACAGGCAGACTATGTTTTCTGGACTGTCAGTGAGATGGGTTGAAGAAAAGAGATTGAATCATCATGGATCTTTCAACTGCCAGTCTTGAATGGCTGGGAAAGAAAAGAGTATAAAATGCTTTATTCAGATGCACATACATATAATAAAACTCTCCATAAGCCTACAAGGCTACCTTCATTCTTTCCTCCTATGAGCTACTGAAGTATAAAACATATGCTCCAGCCAGAACTGTTCTCTTTAGACAAAATATTAATATGCAAGCATTTTGTACAAAATATTTACTAACATATCAAAATAAAATAAAAACAGCAAAAGAAAAAAGTGGGAACAATTTGCCAGGGAAATATTTGTAAAGAAAAATAGTAAAAATATGTTAAGAGATAGTTGAGAATGTTGAAATGTTGATCGAGATGCATTGTGCACATAAACTACTTTGTTAAACAGCAACTCCTTTGTACACCTTAAAAACAGTAAAAAAAAAAAAATAAAGAAATACATGTAGTCATAGGTGTCAGAAATTTGTTGAAAAAAAATAGCTACAAAAACAAAAACTCAAAAAGAGGGACAAGAGCCCTGGAAAGAAACAGTGAAAAAGGAGGTAGAAATAATCTGAGAAATGGGAGAGGTCAACACTGTTATAGAGTTAGATCCACTGAGGGCAAATAAACAGAATTTTGCCAAGAATAAATAAAAAATTAGGGACTGAGATTGCAGGACTGGGGAATGGAAGCAAAGTGACATAATGTTTAGCATCATCTTATACGATCATATGTACATAGTCATTGAGCCATTGTTATCCTCTGCCAGAATTATCCTAAGTAGTTCATCATTGTTGTTATATTTAATATACTATGTGAAATATTTTTTTCTTGCATTTTTCTTCCCTATAGTTTAGCCCCTTTTGACACTGTATTTGATTTTGGTACCCTAGATGTTGTCTATATCAAGTTTGACAAGAAATATACTCAATACCATACATATGTAACTGTAACCCCTCTGTACATCACCTTGACAATAAAATTAAATTTGAAAAAATGTTTAGAGAGAAAAACTAGGTAGATGATCAATTGATTGATAGATAGTACTAGAGACAAACATATAAAGATTGTTAATTAACAAATGTTATAGCATATAATCACTATATTAGATCTTTATATTATAGAAAGATAACTAATGTTCATTGTCAAATACTTCCATATATTGAACAAAAAATCACATCAAATCCTAAAATGTAGAAATGAGAATGGCAATATACTTTTGGGGTTTTTGTTTTCCTTTTTAATACTAATTTATTGTTAGAAGAGAGGTACTGCACAGAGGGATTACAATTACATGAATCAGGTAATGAGTACATTTCCTTTCATATAATGTCTTCTGTTCCCTCATTCTCTCCCAGTATCTCCTTCCCAACTCTACTCATGAATTGTATAGTTTGTTGTCAGTGTCCAATGAACTTCACTGACACACTTTTTCACTCTTTCCTTTGAGTTCTGTACCCTCCCCCTAGCCCTTCTGAAGATGCACACTTGAATACATGATACATAAGATAAAGAAGTCAGAATCAAGAAAGTCTCTGTGTCCATATCTTGGAGTTCATTCAGTATGTATATTATTTTATATAAATATGAAGAGGCACTTAGGCATTGCATCTTTGTACTTCTCTCAAGAGCATCTTCTTTCAATATATTTTTGAACACAAACGAAGAAAATTAGAAATTCATAAGAAAGGTAGAAAAGACTTTCAAACAAAACTACAATAAAAAATAAATGATGTTTGCAAACTAATAACAATGAAATTAACTTGTGGAAATGATGTGATAAAGCTGAGCTGCTTTGAAGTGAAGAGTCATAGCCTTCAAGATTTACATGGACATCTGAATGAAATAGACTTATCATCACGAGAAGTAAGGAGAAGTAATTTCCTAAGTGCTTTTGTAGTACCCTGTAGCTAAGGCTTTATTGGGACATTTGGGGTTTTCTGTCCTATTAAACTAGTATTTGCCATTAGGAACAAGAAGCATATCTTAACTGTTCACCAGTGTAAGGGTCATCAGAGGAAGCACATAATACAAACTTTTGAATGATTGTATGAATGATAGTTATACATATGTAATAATTTGGGGAATTGACTAACTTAACATCTGTTTTCAATTCCAGTAGCTCATACATATAAGATTTCTTAAGATGATTATTTTAGTCCTGTTAAATCTTTGAAAAACAGAAAGCCAAAACTAATCTCTTGGAGGTGAAGTGACAGAGCCAAACAAATAAGCACAATTATAATGCAAAAAAGGAAATGCATAATTTTATCTAAATTGCATTTATTTTAATGGTTACAGAAAATAAAAAATTATACATATTAATGGTAATATGATAGATGTATCACATGCATATATTTTGTAATGATTCAATAAGGTTAAACATATTCATCTCGTCAAATATTTTCTATTTCTTCATGCAAAATCATTTTTCCTAGCTTGTTAAAATATACTTTACATTGTTACTCTCACCCATAGCCAACCTACAGTGCATTAGCACACCAGAATTTCTCACTCCCATCTGGCACTTAGCACTGGCTGATCCATCTTTCCTCCTTCCTTCCTTCCTCACCTCTACTCATAATCCTTCCAACTCTCTCCCTTTCTGAAATTAGCTATTCTATATTCCACATGAGTGACATGATGGACTTGTCCATCTGCACCTGGATTATTTCACCTAACATAGCAACCTCCACTTCCAAATGTGTTGTTTTCATAAATTTTTATTCTGATTTTGTTATAGTATTTCACTGTATATATGAACCACATTGTCTTTTTCTGTACATTGCTTGATGGATACTTGGGTTGTTTTGGTTTCTTGGCTGTTTTAGTTTTGATTTTGCGACAGGATCTCACTATGTGGCTCAGACTAGTCTCCAATCCACATTCTTCCTACTCTAGCCTCCCAAGTGAGAAGTATGAACAGTTAGGAACCACCAAACTAGGCAACACTGACTCTTTTCAGTAGTACTCCAAAAACTTTAAGACTACAGATGTAACTTTCACATCCCAAATTCCTTTTTTCTTTAGATATGTATGGGAATGTCACTGTTAGATTATGACAGTTCTATTTTTAATTTGAGGAACTTCAGTGCTGTTTTCCATAATCATATTCATTTGCCTTCACACTAGTAGTGTGCAAGAATTCCTTTTTCTCCACATCCTCACCAGCAGTCATACATCTTTTGATAACAGCCATTCTTTCTGGACTGAACTGACACTTGGTTGTGGTTCTGACATTTTCCTGTTAATTAGTTATGCTGACCATTTTCTTATAAACTTGTTGGGCATTAGGTCAGTTGACCATTTTTTAATTATTTGTGGATTCTTGCTATTGAACTTTTAGAACTTTTATGTACTTTATTGACCCTTTGTTAATATTTCATAAATATTAATATTTTGTTAACAAATTTTCTACTCTTCAGTATTCTATTTCCTCCACTTGTTATTTATTGGTGAGCAGAAGCATTAAGTTTACTGAGATGTAGTCACACATTTTTCCATTTGCTTCCTGTGTTTTGGGTATCTTCTGAAAAAAAAAATCTTTTGCCTGTTTCAATATCCTGATAAATGTGCTCAACTACTTTTAATGTTCCCAAGAGGCAAAATGAAGAAGTTTGTTATTCAAAACTTTTGTTCCCTATTTACTAGTTACTAAAATTCATTCCCTATCTACTAATCAAAAAAGATGAAATTGTAAGAATTTCATATCTAAAGCCAGCTATTGTGTTACATGATTGTAATCCAAGCACTTGAAAGATTAGATTCTAAGTTCCAGGCCTGGGATAAGGAGAAAGACCATGAAAAAATAATATCTTAGATGATTATTATTGAATTATATAATTTTCAGGCTTGACATTTTAAAATGCCATTGAAAAGCTGTTCATTGAACATGTGCTGTACTAACCAAACTCCAGAAAAATATATTTAAGATTTCTTGGAGATTACTTTTATTTTACAGAAATGTAACAACTATCTCTTGTAAATGGTCACAATTGTTGGTCTATAGAAGAGAACTCAAAAAGGAATCAACATTGCAGACTATAAAATTTTTTTGCCAATATTGTAGGTCTAAAGGTTTTTACAGAATATATCTGCATATTTTTACCATATAGTACCATCATAGTTTGCTCACTAAAATTACCTTTAATTACTACTAGAGAGAAATTTGGCTCATAATTGAGTTTAAAATTTTGTAGCAAATCCTCATAGGCTACCTAAAACTAGTTATTGGTTGTCATGCTAGGAATAGGCATGTTTTATATCCAGAAGGTATAACTTACTTCAAAGTGTTAATAAATATAGTTAGAACTTTCCATTATTCTCCATTAAGTTGAATTGTGAATTCATTTCATATACCATATGAAAATCAATTTAGATTTTCTTAATGAAGTTTTGACTGAGCATAACCTCCCCAAAATATACCACATTAGCAATGCCTTGCTGAAGTATACTTCAGAAGTATACTTTTTTAATTAAAAAAAAAGAAATTTTCTTGATTATTTGTTCTCATTTGCTAAGAAGTTCATACAAAAGTGTTACATAAGTATTACATAAGTTACATTATTTAAGTTTTACTTACATAATGGTAAAATTATTTTTTCCTTACAAACAAATGTTTTATTTTTATATAATTTATTGTAAAGGTGAGGTACAGAAGAGTTACAATTACATAAGTAAGGAAACAAGTATATTTCTTGTCAAATAATGTTAACCCCTGCTTCATTTTCTCCCACTCTCCCCCGCCCAAGTTGTAAAGGTTAATTCCAACAAAGTGTCTTTTGAGTCACTGTTGCATTGGTTCACTGTCCTTTGTCTCGCCATTTTGTTATTCACCTTCATTTCCCCAAATTGGATGAACATATATACAAGTCACAGGGTATCAAAATAAAAAACAGTGACAACAGGGGATAAACCCAAGCAGGGAAAATGAAAGAAAAATTAACTTCACATAGTACATTAAACTACTGTTTCCATATCTTGGAGTTCATTTCGATTGGCATCATTTTATATAGCATCATTTATATTTTAATCATACATTTTATATAGCATCATTTATATTTTAATCATACATATACATAATTATGAAGCTACTGTTATCCTCAGCTAGTACTATCCTGGACCTACACTAATTATTAACAAGTGAGGAAAACCATGGAGCCTATATTTTTTAGCCTGGCTTACTTCATTTAATATGATTTTTCTAAGTTTTTCCATTTTCTTATGAATGGGGCAATATTATATCTGATGAAAGCATGAAATTCTGCTGAAAGCATGTGGATAAACACTAGGGCTCCTTGGCACAGATAGGAACTTTCTCAACATAGACCCAGAAGCCTACAAATCAAGGAAAGTTTGGTCAGAGGGGATTGCTTTAAACTGTGGAGCTTCTGCATGGCAGAGAACATAGCTAGGGAAAAAGGTCTTCACTAGTTACACTACAAATAAGGGCCTCAAATTTAAAATATGCTTAGAGCTCAAAAAATTACCCCCTCCTCCAAAAGAAGTCCTTCACTCCATTAAAAGAAATAATCACTCCATTAATAATTGGGCTAAAGACTTAAAGAGGCTTCTCTGAAGAAGAAATACAAATGGCAAACAGATACATGAAGAAATGTTCAACCTCTCTGGCCATAAAAGAAATGCAAATCGAAATATCAATTTTTTTTTTTTTTTGGCCAGTCCTGGGGACTGGACTCAGGGCCTGAGCACTGTCCCTGGCTTCTTCTTGCTCAAGGCTAGCACTCTGCCACTTGAGCCACAGTGCCCCTTCTGGCCATTTTCTGTATATGTGGTGCTGGGGGATCGAACCCAGGGCCTCATGTATATGAGGCAGGCACTCTTGCCACTAGGCCATATCCCCAGCCCGAAATATCAAATATTTTAAACCAACAAGTCCATGAACTTCTTATCAGCACAGAAAAAAATACTTTGAAACAAGATGATGTAAGTTTTTTCAAACTGAGATAAAAATTATGTGCACATCAAACCAAGGATTATATTCTTAGGCTAGGATCCAAGGGCTCAATAGCTATGTGCATATAATCATACAATGATTAAATGACACTTATCTAAATGAACTCTAAGAAATGGCAGCAAGGGATTTTTCATTTTACTTTTTATGGTTTGTTGTTGTTTTTCCCCTTTTGTCACTGCTTTTTATTTCTGTACATTTTGTCTTGAATGTAAATTTATCCAGTTTGGAGAGGGAAAACAGGAAAAGCATAGAAATGATGGGCAAAAGGGTGAACAAATGTAGCGGTGATACTGACTGGACACCATATTGAAAATGTCCTATACAATTTGTGGGGAGAGGGGTGGAGAGGGACAAAACTGGGAGAAAATGAGAAAGTCAATACCTGACTTACATAACTGTAACCTATCTGTACATCATCTTTGCAATAAACTTTAAAAAAATAATAAACATAGAATTAAAGTAGCTTTAAAATTATAATTTCATGTAGACAGAATGAAGGATAAACCAAAATGTTTCAAGTAGTTGCTATATATTCTTCTGTTTTCACTTTACATAAACTGAAAGTTTTCCCAAATACTGCTGAAAACAAGTAAACTAAAAGATTTTTAAAGAATGTGATGGTTCATTTTAAAGTGCCTGTGAAGTTCACACTATCATTAAGATGAATCCTTCAAAAATATCATACATTTTAGGAAATTCTCATAATGTCTGATAATACACTTAAAGAATCTGAAACTGATGGAATATGCAACATTTCCTGAGGCAAAACAAGTAGTGTAATTCAAGTTTGTTAAATATTTTGCCCACACAAATTTGTTTATATGCAAACAAAAGATAACAACATAGTCTCTAAAAAAATCACATTCAAGATTATTTCTACTTTTTATCACTAGGCACATATGGAGGAAATATTTTCCTAACTTTTTCATGTTGTTGCATATGAATCATGGAAAGTCTTAGAAAAAGTAAAATTCTTAAATTGAATCCATATTTTTACAAACAAAAATGAAATATGCAGGAATATTTGTGTGTGTGTGTGTGTGTGTGTGTGTGTGTGTGTGTGTGTGTGTGTGTGTGTGTGTACTAGCCCTGGGGCTGAACTCAGGGCCTAGGCACTGTCCTTGATCTTGTGTGCTCAAGGATAACACTCCGACATGTGAACCACAGCTCCACCGTCAGATTTTTTTGGGGTAGTTAATTGCTGACTTGGAACCATGATCCATGGAACTCAACTCTCTAGAGCAGCTAGAATAACAGGCTTGAGCTATTTGGAAAATGTGGAATGGAAAAGGAATGGGCCAGACTCAATCCTCAACAGGTGAGGACTATATTTATTGAGGAACAGCAAGGGGCACAGACCTTCCTGTGGGTTTGCAGGTTGTGCTCACAACTGGGCTTGGGGGTGGGCTTATATAGGGCTTAACAAGGAACTAGAAAACAAAATGGGTTATGGTCCCAGGATGATGTCTTTGACCACTCCCACAGTGGAATGCTCCACCTAGGGTGAGGGGCTATTATCTCTTGGGGACCAAGGGTGGTGTCCTTGGCTCTGCCCAATTGGAACTGCTTGAGGACAGGCACATGTGATCAAGCCTGTTGTATTGCTTAACCTTGGGAATGAGGAAGGAATCAATCCTTCATTTTCCATCTTTAGATACACAGAATGAATGGGTCTAGAAGGAAGGGTCTTTGGATATGTAAAAAGAATGTACTGAGAGGGGAGCAACATGGAGTTATGAGAACAAAGATTCCTATCACTTGAAACCCTGGAGTATAAAAAGTTGAGGGATGTCGTGGTTCTTTTCTGGCTACTTCCTGCTGACATGGGAGCATTGAGGAGTAACTGGGTCTGTGGTCTTCAGAGTCCTGGTCTGTGCTGGGCAGGGCAGCAGTGTGAGGGAAGCCTCCAGTTGCTTGCTTGCAGTGCCGATACTTGCTCCCATGTAGTGTCCTGAGGGCTGTTATCCAGTTAAAGAGAAACTGGAGAAAGGTGAGATTAGGCAAAAGACTGATGAGGTGGCAGGACTAGTTGATAAGAATGACATAGGAAAACATGACCCAGGCACATGCCAGAAAAGTTCCATTTGGAGCATAATCCCAGTTTCGCCTATTACAGGGAAAGAGGAATCTCCATATTACTGGAAAATAGATGTCTGGACTATATAATATGAATAGGAAACTATAATGGAAGGTAACAAAGGCAAGAATGTAAATTTCTGTCCAGTTAGAAGGTAAACAGGCATAGGCATTAGATGGGCAAGCCTCTTAACTAATTACCCTTGATCTCCTGGTTCTCGTTAATTTTGAAAGGGCAAGCACAGAGTGGCTCCATTTTGGATTTGACCCTCTTACTCCTCTCCATGATTCCTGTTTATCTGGACTGGCCTGAAGGTCCAGGGTCTTATTGCTGGGATGGCTCTTTAGGCATTTCTTTAGACTCAGGGTTTGATCTCAAGGCCTGGGCATGGTCCCTCAGCACTTCTGCTCAAGGCTATGATACTTTAAGATAATAACTGAGGTTAAGACATTGTCACTAAGCCTTTGTGATTGCAAGAAAGAATGCAGGAGTTGGTGTCCTTTTAGCTCTGTATTGAAGGCAGCTTGCATATGAAACAGGGGAAAATGGCATTTGAGTTAAAAAGTGTTCATTTAAAGGACCATGACAAACAAACACTTCTATAGATGGGACATAAAAGAATTAACTCAAGCTCTTTATCTTTTAAGACATACTCAAACCATCACCTACGTACTCAAAACTTTCTGGGGTTTGTCTTAATGTCCATGGAACTCACCTTTAAGACAATTGTTACTTTCTAAATCCTTTCTTATCCTGAGGAAACCATTTCTTGTTTCCTCAATTTCCCTTTCCAAGGCTCTTTACTAACTTTTCTTTTGGTTTCACCGCTGCTGTCTAGAAGAGGAGCTGGGCCTCATCCTGCTACGGGGCAGTGGCTGCTTTGTGGGCTAGAGAGTCTGCAAGATTGTTGAGGGAAATGTAATCTTGCCTTTTTGGTGTCCACAACAATGGATGATGGCTGCCTACTAGGGAAGCAGTGCAGAATCCAGGAGGTCCTGAATAATAGTGGCATTAATACGAGATCCTTTTGTAGTTAAAAATCCTCTCTCCCTCCAAATTAGATTGTTGAAGTGAATGATGCTATATGCATATTTTGAGTCGGTATAGACGTTAACTTTCTAACCGATAATGTGGTGGAGGGCAGCATGGTGGAGGGACGAGCTTCACCTGCTGTGAGGTGGGAGGGGGGTAAAGATTTCACTTCTATGTGTACAGGATGGCTCGGTTCCTCCTGGTTACCTTGAATAATGGCATATCCTGCCGTATATGCCATATATCTAAGAGAGATGCTATCAATAAAACAACCCAGGGGGCCCCAGGGATAGGCAGGTCAGAGATGTGGGAGAATGGGTTTAGAGAGACATCTAGGGTTTCAGAGTAGGAATGTATTAATGGTTCTGGTTCTTGGGCTGAGGTGGGCAAGAGGGTAGCAGGGTTTAGAGGGGGAAGTCTGTTCAAAGAAAAGGGTAGGGTCAAGGAAAAGGCATGAAGAGTCTGGATTCCAGAGGGAGGCAAGGAGAGAAAGGCTTTGTGGCTGAAGAGAACCTTAAGGGAGTAAGAGGTTAGAATGTGGAATGGGCCTCCATATGAGTGCCACAGCTGCTGGAACCTGGGGACAGTGGGGCCACCCCTGTGTCACCTTATCCAGTTGTTTGGATAGGTACCCTAAGAAAGAATCTGTCCACGCCACCTCAGGGGACCATGCAGAGGAGAGAGTCAGGAGATAGACAAAAAAAGGTTTTTAAGTAAGTTTATTAGTGGGGCCTTATCTCCCAGGCTTGTGCACCTTAATCCAGGTGATAGCTTACTTCCTTGGGGGCTAGATGGGAAGTAGGTAGGTCTGAGTGGCAAGTGGAAGTGGCCAATTAAAGCTCTAGGGCAGGGATTTCAGGTATGGGTAGAGCTGGGGCTAGAAGGAGGTGCTAAGGACCTGAGGGGGGCGGAGTGGATACTAACACCCTAGGTGGTGAAAGATGTCTTCTCCCTTTTGACAGAGAATAGAAAAGGAAAAAGGGTTGAGAGGGATAGTGTAGAGGCTTTGGACAGAGTGAGCTTAAATTGGCGGATAGGAGCCGAGAGGGATTGGAGAAACAGTAGAGGCTCATCAAGGGGCCCTTTACTGGCAAGAGTACAGAGGTTGGGCTGTAAGAGAAAAGTTGAGGATCCAGATAAAGAAGTTAAAGCGGCCTAGGAGGGCCAAGAGGTCTCACTTGGATTGAGGCTGGGGATACTTGAAGGGCTCCTGAACCCTATTGAGAGATATAGCTTGTCTCTCTTGAAAAATGGTTAGTCCCAAATATGTAACTGATTTTTGGCATATCTGGGACTTGTTTTTGGAGGCCCTATAACCCCAAGAAGCAAGGTAATTAGGAGAGCAGAGTTGTGTTTAGATCAGCAAAAGGGCTGAGGTCATCTACATATTGAACGAGGAGGCTAGAGGACAGATCTAATGAGGCTAAATCCTTTTGCAGGGCTTGATAAAAATAATGGGGGCTGTCACAGGACCTGGAAGCATGGTTCCAGATTAGCTGCTGGGCCTGGAGGGTGTCTGGGTCTTCCCAGGTAAAGGCAGAAAGGGGCCTAGAGGTGGGGTATATAGGGATCTTTAGGTCAAAGAGTGAAAAGAATGAGCAATTAGGGGTAATATGGGAGAGTAGGGTGTAGGGGTTGAACACAATAGAGCACTTGAGACAATTGCATGGTTAATTTTTCAGAGGTCTTGAACCAATCAATAGGAACCATTTGGCTTTTTCACTCCCATGATTGGGGTGTTGTGAGAAGAATGGATAGGAGTTAGGAGAGAGGCTAGGAGAAGGCAGAGAATAATAGGCCTTAGCCCTCAGGCAGGTAGAGGGAGAAAGTGAGTATTGGTTTTGGGTTACAAAAATGATGGGGTCGGGCTGGGGATATGGCCTAGTGGCGAGAGAGCTTGCCTCGTATACATGAGGCCCTGGGTTCGATTCCCCAGCACCACATATACAGAAAACGGCCAAAAGTGGTGCTGTGGCTCAAGTGGCAGAGTGCTAGCCTTGAGCAAAAAGGAAACCAGGGACAGTGCTCAGGCCCTGAGTCCAAGGCCCAGGACTGGCAAAAAAAAAAAAAAAGAAAGAAAGAAAAGTGATGGGGTCTTTGAGAAAAGGTCCGGTTGGTGGTACAAGGCTATAGAAAGGTGTGAAGTATCCCAGATTAGGGGCTTTACTTCATGGAGGAGGGTGGGGAAGGCAGAGGATTGGGTTTGGTGAGGGAGCTCACCTGAGTTTGGTTTCATCTGGAGGAAGGAAATAGTGGTGGATTTTAGGGGAGGCATATATAAGGAAACTTTTGAAGTGTAGAAAGCAAGTCCCTTCCTAATAAAGGTAGGGGACATTGAAGCATAATTAGAAGGGAATGGCTGAGTTAATTTTTCTGGAATTTCAGTGACAAAATGATTATTTTGTCCAATATGATAGAACCACATGGTCAGTTTTAGATAAACAGACAATACTAAACAAAATGCAAGACAAAATTTAAGATTTAGCAAACAGAATTTAAAAGTCTCCATGCTTAAACATTGATAACAAGAACAGAAAACCTTAAAAGTTTTGATGCTGAGGCACTTTAGTATATGAATTGGATATTTTAACACCTAGAAGATAGAAGAGTAAGCTTGGAAGTGGGGGGGGGGGGTGATGCAGAACCCTCCATACGACCTTTGTCTCTTCCTAGGTGTCAGTCTCCAAGGCCTGTAAAGAGAATTGGGAGAGGGGGTGGCTGAACAGGTTTCTAAGGAGAGGAAGCAATTGGATAGAGCTATCAGACAGGGTAGAGGTGAGAGGGAAGGATTTTTCTTCTGCAGCTCCTCGGAGTCTGCCTTAAGGGAGAAACTAAGAATCCAGATTTTGAAGCCTATAGGCTCAGGAAGAGACAAGGAATGTGTCTGAGTCCCAAAGGCAAAAAGGATGGGTTTCTTTGCGATGTGCTATGGGATTTTGGGGTGGAGGAAAAAGAAGTGAGAGACGGCAAAGGTCAATAGAAGTTTTGCTTGTAGCAGACAGTTTTTACTTAGAGAATCCAGCCAGGCTATAGTTACTGGAGCCAGGAGAGAGAAAACACTTGGGCTATGGAATGCTAATCCAGGATGGCTAGGCTTTAAGAGGAAACCTAGAGGGGCGTCCCTGGGACCCTGCCTGTGTATCACTCTCAAGGGCACAAGGACTATCAGCAGGAATGGAGGTGATGTAATGGTAAATGATTTCCCATCCGGAGGTTGTCAGAGAGAGGAGGGAGGAGATGGAGATTGCTACAAGGCAAGGAAAGTTCCCTTTCTAGAGACAGCTGGGAGGCTTACAGTGAAGAAAATAGAATACAGAAAAGGACAACAGGTGAGGACTGTTTATTGAGGAACAGCGAGGGGCACAGACCTTTCCACGGGTTTGGAGGTTGTGCTCACAACTGGGTTTGGGGTGGCTTATATAGGGCTTAACAAGGAAATAGAAAACACAAATTGGGTTATGATCCCTGGGTGATGTCCTTGACAGGTCCCACAGTGGAATGCTCCACCTGAGGTGAGGGGCTATTGTGCCTATGAAGGGTGGTGTCCTTGGCTCTGCCCAGATTGGAATAATCTGCCTGAGAACAGGCATGTGATCAGGTCTGTTGTATTGCTTGACCTTGGGAATGAGGTAGGAATCAATCTTTCATGAGCCACTATCATGTAGTTCGCAGAATTTTAAAAGAATCTAATGGCAAATTTTGAGCTAAATTGTCTCTAAGAAGTTCAAATTTGTTCTTGTTCATTAGAAATAGATTTTCATATCTATATTACAATAAGATTTGGCCTTCCACAAATGACTATGTATTTAGTTAAAATATATACCATTTGTGGAAATTAAATGAGAATGTTTCCTAAATTTTTATATATTATGATATATGTTAACACATTACAGAAATTTTTAATGTTAAAACTATATGCAACAAGTTATGTTTAATATACAGTGAAACTATATAAATATTCTTCCAATGAGAAGAAACCAAGCAGAAAAATAAGCTTTCAAAACCTCTAGCAATTACAAAGAAACATAATACATCCCATAACTGAAACTGAAGACAATGGTTTTGCCCCTTGGTGAGTACAAAGTCTGTAAACACAGCTAGGATATAAAATTTTTTTAAAAAAAGTGCAGCAATAAATCCCACTATTCAGGTTAATTCCCAGAACAGTATCAACTCTCCCAGAACAAGAAAACAAAAGAAGGTTTTATTTGGGAACCTTTCACATAATCACATAGGACTCATCATTACAAGTAGAAAGGTACATAGTCCTGGACATGCTCAATTGAAGGTCATATGTTTTATACATATCCTGTACACAAAATGCCAGATGGGTACACTTTCGATTGAAGGATTCAGCATGCTATTGAGAAATCTCACTCAAACTCTTCAAATAGAACCATTTAAAATCAGCAATCACCTAATTAACACACAGAGTTGAATTTAGGTTTTAAAAGGTGGTACAACAGCAGAGGATCACAAGAGCCCAATAGCTATGCCCTTATGAACACCTAAGATGATGCTAAGTGAAATGAACTCCACGTTATGGAAATGAGTGTTATATCACTGTTGTAATTACTTTCAACATGCCATGTGAAATGGTAGCTTTTTGTTGTTGTTGTTGTTGATGATCCTCTTGAATCCCCTGCCTGTAATTGCCCCCGTGCTATCACTGTATCTCATCTGAGTACCCTGGATATTGTATATATAGGTATGAGAACTAGGGAAGGGAAAGGGAAATTGAGAGATAAAGGATAAAAAGACAAATGATTCCCAAAGCAATACTTACAAAAACATTTGGTGTAAACCAACTGAACAACTCATGGGGGAGAGAGAAATGGGGAGGGGAAGGGGGGAAATGAGGGAGGAGGTACCAAATTGTACAAGAAATGTACCCACTGCCTTACTATGAAACTGTAACCCCTCTGTACATCACTTTGACAATAAATAAGTAATTATTAAAAAAAAATAAAGAGTGTGGAGAAAGCTATAAGGGAATCTAAAGCCCAGCAAATTAAAACAAAGTTATTCTTAGTTCTTAAGTGGCAAATTGAAAATTTATATTACATGAACTTGCTGAGATATGTAACTGAAGGAATGAGACAGAAAGGAGAAGTACCCATAAGACAAGGAGAACAGCCTCAGCATAGGAAGAGCGTGGGAAGGAAGAGGAAGAAGGAGTCAGTACTCAAACCTTAGGCTTCTTTCAGACTTCCATCTCAGGATATGGGTGACCACTACTGAACCAAATAAATTACAAAGGGCAAATAAGCTCAGGACGTATTGCTCAGAGTTAGGACCACGCTGTTCTCCACTACAATAAAGAGAGAAATCTTAGAATAAATCAGAAGAGCCAAATGGAGATACTCTGTGGCTCATAAACATACACATAAATGCACACAGATCTTTTCCTGTTATTAAGGTTCACACAACTCATAACTTATGCAAATGGATACACACAATGAACTATCTAGGTATTTTAGAGAAAGAAAAGTTAGCAAATATTGCATTTTAAAAAAATTTCTGTATCAGGGGCTGGGGATATGACCTAGTGGTAGAGTGCTTGCCTCGCATGCATGAAGCACTGGGTTCAATTCCTCAGCACCACATATATAGAAAAAGCCAGAAGTGGTGCTGTGGCTCAAGAGGTAGAGTGGTAGTCTTGAGGAAAAAAAACCCATATCATGCTCTCATCCAATTCCATTTTCATGGCTTTTGTTCATAATTCAGACATTAAGATATATTCCCTTTCTCATAAAGAGATGATTTATGTTAGAAAAATATATTTTCTTTAACAACTTTAAACCATTGCATTTCAATAGTTTAATAGTCCCATTGCCAGAAAAATTTCATATTTTACATTTGCAGATATACATTCTTGTTGTTGATGTAGTAATAGCTACGGTTTATTGAATCCCTGTTTCCCAGGAAGCATATTTGTGAATTTGCATGTGTTATATAACATAAGACAAAATAGCTCTATGAAGGAAAGACTGGGGATGATTTTAGGAAATATTTTTAAGAAAAGAATATTGTGAAAATAACTGAGTTATAGAGTAATTCATCCATGATCATATATTCAAATTAAACTTTCCTGTTCCAGAGTCTTTTTATTTTTACTGTACAGTTCTACCTTTCCTTTGCATCTCAAGCTATTGTCTCAGCTTATCTCTTCATTTACGAAGTCTGACACCCGAGCAACATCCAAAGAACTCTAAGAGAACATGTCTTGGATAGTGATGTTTTTGTTCAGAATAAGCTTTGCGCATACATTTTTGCATATAGAATTACCCAGAAAGCCATTCATTTTCATCCTTCATCAGTATATTAGCATAATATATTTAACTTATTTTTTTACTATATCCATCATTTTCACAAGTCATAGTTATTCTTGGAAGCTCATTATTAATGGTACTTATCTTATTTTTTTTCAAGTCCCATTAGTACTTATGATAATAATATGCACTAATTATATTAATGACAAATGCAAATGTCTAACCATAGAGAGAAAAGGAAAATATGGTAATTGGAGGGCTGGGTATAAAGGCTACTAAAATGGCTTTGGGAAAAGAAAGTGGTAATGAGAATGGAGGGGAAGGATGAACACAAGCAGGCCTGGGGGCTTATGAGCAAAAACCAGTGGAGGGAAGTACCATTAAGGGTTCTCAATATAAGATGTTCTGTATTTAAACAATTTGTTGATTTTATTTGCATGTGCTACCATTTCACATGTGTCTAATCTCTACAACCATTACACAAATTAAGTAAATAATTGTCATCTAAATTTATAGATGACAAATCTGGGGTCTTTGCTTTCTTAAAAAGAAATAGACTGAAGCTTTGGTAACATGAAAAAGTCAATGGCATGTGCAATTGCTAACAAACACTTCTTTTCGGCAACATTTTCTTTTCTATATACTATCACAAACTATTGCTGTCCGTTGTGTGATGAGTTATCTTTTCTGTTCCATGGCTTTTTTTTTTATTGTTTGGGGGAGGTGTGTGTGTGCATGTGCGCATGTGCACGTGCTAGCTGTATTGGTGTTTGAACAGGTTTCTACCAGCTGTTTTTATTTATTTTTTTTTTTTTTGGCCAGTCCTGGGCCTTGGACTCAGGGCCTGAGCACCGTCCCTGGCTTCTTCCCGCTCAAGGCTAGCACTCTGCCACTTGAGCCACAGCGCCGCTTCTGGCCGTTTTCTGTATATGTGGTGCTGGGGAATCGAACCTAGGGCCTCGTATATCCGAGGCAGGCACTCTTGCCACGAGGCTATATCCCCAGCCCCTCTACCAGCTGTTTTTAAGATGGTGTCTTGCTTCTAGCCTGAAGCCTCCCCAGAGCTGTAATCTCCCTACTTTAGGTTTCTTTGTAGCTGCTTGGGTCCCAGGAGTGCACTACCACATCCGTTTTGCTTCACGGAGCTGCCCTGAAACCACAATCACCCCATTCTGACAATCCTGTCATGTAGCATGGGACGAAAGGCATGTCACCCAAGTGGCCCTCGGCCAGCTATGGTTTTAAAGAAAGTCTCGAGAGATTTTGAGCCTGAGCTCATCCAGTCTTCAAGTTGCTAGAATGACAGGCATGAGTCCCTGTGGCCCAGTTCCATGGGTTACCAAATTCAAAGAAAATGATAGATTTGAGAACGAATAGGTAAGACAAGAGCCGCATCTGTGAGAATTTCATAGTGGGCCTCATTAGTGAAATAAATTAGAGGAAATTCATGCTTCACAGTTGAAAATCCCCAGCTTACCTAACTTCACACATCAGTGAAGTTAATATGAATGAAGAAGTCTTTTTAAAACTTGATGAATACATTCAGTGCAGCCTGACAAGTCTACTTTGATGCTTAAGCACTAGAGTCAAAACAATCATACTAAAATATGAGTAATGAATTGTGTCAGTTACTAATAAATTTATAAGGCACTGATCAGTTTTCTATATCCATGGTTATAAGTCTTGAAACCCATTTCCAAATCCATTTCTAGAGAACAAATTTGTTGTTTGATGACACATGACTTGAGCAGCAAAAGGATTGGAATAAAACAGTCTCTCCCTAATAGCAACAAGCGTAATGTTTTTATCCAGATATTTTCCTAGTTACACAGCTCTGACATCAATTCCATTGCAATATAAGTCATTCTAAAAAGTGCATAAAAGCCAGATGGGCAGAAAATAATTGGCAAGCCTGACATCTCTTTTAATGTTAATTTTTATTTTCAAATGAAGTTGATGATGACAGTAACGACACTAGTGACCATTTGCCAAATACTTACTAGATGTTAAAGGCTATCTATTTCATTGCTTCATTAAATTCCTATAAAAACTTTAGAATTATATGCACAAAATTTTCAGTGATGTTTGGGAACTGAGGCTTAGAAGGGTAAAGTAAAAATGTTGGAGTTTATGACATAGAAAATATACCAGCACAAACTATCTTTGCAAATTGGGGATCATCTTGGAAAATTTCACTTCTGGAACTTACTACTGACTTCTTACTCTGTCTGAATGATTTCCAACCCACTTTTCCACTGAACCTCTCCCATTGTATCTAATCATCTTGATCATCGTCCACACTATAAATACAATCCCAACTTTTTGGTTCTATTTATGATAGGACCACCTTATGAGGGATCATATACTGTGCCGTAGACATCAGAATTGGAATATGGGATTTTTTAATCTCTACCTAGATGAACCATATTCCATATGCCATTTTTTTTTCCTGATGCTGAATGACTACAGGAAGCCTTCACTCTTAGTTTTGCTAGTCATGAATGGAGACACCAACACTTCCCAGTAGATTGTGTTGTTACCTATGGTGTCCAGTAGGTTAGATGTGGTAAGTGCTCTTTTGAAGAACATCTGTATTTATCAACATCTTTCATTATCTTTATAGTCTTTTTATGTATCTATCCCTTCTTGAATGAATGGTCTGTGAAGACTGAAAACTTTCCTTCTTTCCCGTTCTCACCATTTTATTTGTGGAACATGCACTTCCTGACACAAAGGAAATGTTCAGTACATATTTAGTAATTAAATAAATGAACTCTAAAACTACAGGTGTGTGTATATAGCCCTTAAAATCCAGATAATGAGAGCTGACTTCCCTCAAGACATCAAATGCATGGACTAAACACATGTAAAGGACAAACAGACATAATGAAGAGATGGACTTGCTTGAACTACTTAGATGACTAGCTTGGTATTGATGGAAATCCGAATCCTGTGTTCTAGAAAATGAGACCATGACAATTGATTATTCTGATTTATTCATTAATATACACAATACAGAATACATTTAATTTTCTAGCTACAGCTATGAGCCTTGAACACATTCTTGCTCTATCCAATCATGTCGATGTGAAATGAATGGCCTCCAGGACTGCATGCTTCAAGGAAAATTTGTCCAGATCATGAACACAAATTCCTCCAAATTCAGCTCCTGTCAGGAGCGGGAGTATTTGAACAGGGACCTAAGTAAAGAATAGAAACTCTTTTTCTCCCTTTGGGCTCAATTCTTGCCTATATTTGGTCTCCCGATTATAAACTACATAAAACTCATTTGAATTGTCACCTATGTAATTCAATTCTGGAGCAATGTTTCCTTGAAAGAGATAACAGTTCAAATAACTAAGTAATACTAACATTAGTTAACAAATCAAAAATCTAAAAATTTACCCATGTCTCTCAAAGGCATTAGTTAATACACTCCAAATCCCTTACTAATACCATTTTTTCACATCTCTATTCACCCAGAGGCTCTCATTTTCTGCTTCTTCTCCCTTCTACTTTCCCTGCTTTTTCTTCCACCAAAGATTCCTAGGCAACATTTGCAGCTATATCTCCCTCAACTAAACTGACAATTGCAGGCCCACCAAGGCACTATACTATGATCAGTATAACATAATAAATTTTGTCTGATCACACAGCTGTTCCATTTTGCCTACAAGAACATCAGTGGAGTAATATTTTTTTATTTTGTTCCCTATTTTCAAGTCACTCTTATTCCTAAAGTCAGACTATCATCTTTTTTGGTGACTCTCTTTCTAAATCCACTAGGAAATGATATTCTCTGGGAAATAAAGAATGTTTAACTTCCAGATGTTCTTAGCACTCAAATGGGTAAACTTCTAAATACTTGCAAAGAAAGATAATGATCAATGACAGAAAGACACTGTTATTCTATCAAAGGTACTTTTTTTCCATCAAATATCAGCAGTTCTTTATGTTTACCAGATTTTTGAAGTGTATATCACGTTTAAATTACTACCATTGGTACAGGGAAAGAAAAATCATGTACCTGTAAGGTATACTAATCAGTTGTTTCAAATCTGTGATGCTAGAGCTCTACAGTCTTTCCCCCCAAGCAAATGGAATTATTTAAAAAATTATCTACATCCTTCATGGTTTCCTTTTAAAACTAAAACTCTCTCAAGCTGAAATATGTCCCTGAGGTGGATTTTTGTCAGAATATATTCATTTTTTAATTTGAAGTAATTTTGAAAAATTACTTGCCCTTGAAAGGGCAAACATACCATTAAGTGACCATGGTCATTCCTTTAAAATATTTGATGAATATTTACACATGTACTTACACATGTACACATGTATTTACACATGTACACATGTAAATATGTACTTCTCAGAAAATCAGACCCACAAGTCAATTGAGTTGTGTATTGAAATCATCAAATGAATGAAGCATGCAGCAGGAAAGGGAAGAATGATGGAAGGGATAACACTGATCAGGATGCATGGTATTTACAAATAGACATGTTAAAATAAAATTATTTTAGCTAACTACTTAAATAGTTTTAAGATTACATGACAGGATTTTTTTTTATTGATGGAGTAAACCCCTATTGTTGAAAACAAAGAAATGAAAGTTGTGGAGATTTTTATTACCGGATAGTCTTTAGAAGTGTGAGAATATTTCTACCCACTTTAATCCATACTCTCTTCTGTGTTGTAGGAGCTAGGATCCTGAAAGCAACATTTCTCACAAATCCTGACACCTGGTTCACAGATTAAAAAGTACCACAAGGAAGTCCAGATCATATTATTGTTTCAACATCGCAAGAGGAAAAAAAAATCAACCCACAGACTTACAGCTTTCAACCAATGGAATGCTTTGCATCAGCCTCTGATTGGTTACAGAGATCCCCTTAGCTCTGTTGTAAAGACCATAACCAACCAGTCTTTCCCCAGAATTCCAGAGACATACTCAATATTAGAACACCTGAAGGTAAATGATATTATTTTTAATTCCCCAACCTTCCAATGGCTTCATGAGCATTTCATTATTTGTATGCTTGCCTTTTTCTTTTGACATATTCCTGGTTCTTTTGAGTTTCTGACCAAACTTTAGACAATACATACTATAGGTTTCCAAGGTGAGTCACCTGCAACCTTGTTCAAAATCAATCATAGCTTTTTTTTCCCTCAGGAGCCAACAAAGTTTTACTAGTGTATTATAAAAATCAAAGAAGAATAAAAAGGAAAAGAAAAGCAACCCCTGACATGCAAGAAGGTAGGTGCTAGTGGCTCAGATCCATCATATACTTAGACAGTGAACTAGATCACAATCTCTAACAGAGACTTAGCAGAAAAGATGTTTTTTTCTCAAGAAAAAAGGAGCAAATCTGAAGGTTTTGGGGGGTTTTTTTGTAATCTGAGAAAAGGTCACTGGGAGGAATTCTGTGAGCAGTGACATATCTTCCAATTGATCACCTTGTCTGGGAGACTTGGGGTATGAACTATGCTTGATGAAGTCTGAGGAAACCTGAGGACAGAAAAATATCAGAAAGAATGACATTAAGTTAAGAATGAGGAAACTTGAACTTATACCTCATTTTTCCTAGTATTTCTGACATTTTATTATTCACTACTTCACTTCTCTGAGCTTTCAAAACTCATATTCAGTCACTCCCAAAGTCTATCCCAACTCTACCATTCAGGCCTGATAATAGCCATACATCACCAGAAAACGGAGGAAATGAGGTCTTTTTTGCTCTTCTAGCATTTGCTATGCAACTCCAAAATTCCTCTGAGTATTTGACAAAGTTCTAGTCTCTCTCTGAGGAGATATGCAAATAAACATGTCCGTTTTGCAATTTACACATTCAATATTTGAAATGTCATGTGTGATCAAAAGGAATAAGAGAATAAATTATTCCTGTGCATCCAAAACAAAATCATCCTGTGCGATTTCATTTGACTCAGGAAAGAAACCCTCTTATTGCCTCTTACCACCTTTCAAACACACAGACATCAACAAAGCCATCTTCCACAGCTTTCCAAGGGCTCTGCCAAGAGAATAAAGATTAGCTCTGTATCTTTATAAGAAATATAAATATACCCTTATCTTTGAACATACATTCAGTCATCTAAATTTGGAAGCTCTCATGAATATTTAAGTAATCAGTAAGTAGTAGTAATCATTTCCATTTTATAATTAAGGTGGATGGGTCTTATTTTTAATTTAGGAACATCTCTCTCTCGCTCTCTCTCTCTCTCTCTCTCACTCACTCTCTTAGGCAATCATAGCAATTCCTGATTGAATGTATGATTTATCTGGTAAGAGACATCACCCAAAATAAAAAGTCACTCTTCTTTGGAAAAAAAAATTAGTGGATTAAATCAGACAAAATTTTTTACTATTATAATTAAGATGATGTTTAATTTTTAAAATTCCCTAACTATGGATATACAAGCCAAAATATGTAATATTTTCATATGCACCTTCACAAACTCAGGGCAGTGGAAAGTGGGAGTGTAAAATTGCCTTGAATTCAGTAATCCTACTCATGTACCCAAGTTCATTTTTACTTTAACTATAATTCTCTAAATATTATTCCTACAAACTAAATATTTAAGTAACAGTGAACCATTTGTCTGCATCCGTTCTTCCCTACAAGAACAGAGAATATTCCATTCATTTATCTTTGCCTTAAAAAATAATTCAGCAAATAAATTTCACAATGAATTTTCCTGGAATTCAAACAATTCTAAACCAACTCTGAGGGAATTGAAGTAAGGATGTCAGGTTTGGCCAGTGCCATCTTGGTCACATGGTGAATTGTAGGACACATGTCTTGTCTTCATAGGTGTGCCTGAATTCCTAAATGAAGGTAAGCCCCACCCCCAGGTGATGGGTGTGCCTGAATCACTGGAGACAGGGTGGGCACTTGGCCTATAAGTTACTGAACCTGTCAGTCCAGTGCTTGAGACTGGGAGCTTCCTGTGACCCTGCCCCCTGACCTGACCCTATTTAGGATCAGGCCAGCTCAGGCACCATTATACCACACCACATGTCTCAATGGTAGCGTCCTATGTCCTGTCTCCTGATTCATCTCTGGTCACCATGACATCCTACTTGAGCTCTCCACTGGAGCTGAATTGGTTTGTAGGTATTGTTTTTGTTCTTTTTTTAAAAACTTAAGTATTTTATTTGTTTGCAACTAAGCTTGTTAACACTATATAATGAAAATGTACAAAGAATAATGTTGCAGTTTTTGGTTAGATTTGTCAAAGGTATTCATCAATAAAGAATCTTTGAATGTGAACATCCCAGGAATTTCTCTAAGCCATCGGATCAGACCAACTGTCTCTGAATATTACCTTACTTTTGGAAGGCATTGGCATATGTTTGAAATATAACTCAAGAGTTTCTTCAAAATAAGCCATAATTTAAAAAAAAACTACTCTGTATTCAAACTAAAACAATTTTAATAGAACTTTCCTCTCCAGAAACAATAGCAAAAGGAAACAAGGCATTTTGTAAAATGTGGTCCTGAACAAGTCACGGTAAAAAATAAATGCATACTTAACTTCCACCTCCTCAAAACAGAGGCTACTTTCTGTTCCACAGCCTTGGAAACAAGGTGAAGAATAGTCTATATAAGCACCTTCAGGCAGAGAGTTGCCAAAAAAGAACCTCAAGCAGTTGAATATGGACACCTCAGAAGTTTGGATGCAAGGATACAAATTCTCTTTTTAATAACTGAAAGGTGAAGTGGCCCGTGAACCTTCTGAACAGACCCATATCCAGTGTTGAAATAGAAATGGCAATAAGTGATCTACCATCCAAGAAAAGTCCAGGTCCAGATGGATTCACAGCAGAATTCCACAAGGCCTTCAAAACAGAATTCACAGCAATATTTCTCAAACTCTTCAATGAAATTGAAAGACAAAGTTCACTACCAGACACATTCTATGAAGCCAGTATAACCCTCAGTCCAAAACCAGGCAAGGACTCATCACGGAAAGAGAACTATAGACCAATTTCCCTGATGAAGATAGATGCAAAAATTTTCAACAAAATTCTGGCCAATCGACTTCAACATGTCATCAAAAACATCATACACCATGATCAAACTGGATTCATCCCAGGGATGCAAAGTTGGTTCAATATACAAAAGTCAATTAATGTAATCCACCGCATCAACCAGAACAAGGTAAAGAACCACATGGTTATATCTCTGGATGCGGAAAAGGCATTTGAAAAAATCCAGCACCCATTTATGCTAAAAGCCCTGGAAAAGCTGGAATTCCAGGGAACACTCCTGAATATAACAAGGGCAATCTATGACAAACCAACAGCAAGTATAATTCTAAATGGTGAAAAACTAAAGCCATTCCTTTAAAATCAGGAGCAAGACAGGGATGTCCGCTCTCACCCCTTCTCTTGAACATAATACCAGAATTTCTAGCCAGAGCAATTAGGCAAGAAGAAAATGTAAATGGGATCCACATAGGAAAAGATGAAATTAAACTTTGTCTCTTTGCAGATGACATGATCCTATACCTAAAGAAACCCATTGACTCTACTCCCAAGCTACTAGAGCTGATCCAAAACTTTGGCAAAGTTGTAGGATATAAAATAAACCCTCAAAAATCAATGGCCTTTCTATATGCTAAGGACTCAAATGCCGAGGCTGAAATCAGGAAAGCAACTCCTTTTGCAATAGCCTCAAAAAACATACAATACCTAGGAATAACCTTAACCAAAGAAGTGAAAGACCTCTATGATGAGAACTTTAAAAACATGAAAAATGAAATTAAGGCAGAACTAAGGAAATGGAAAAACTTCCCATGCTCCTAGATTGGGAGGATTAATATAATCAAAATGGCAATATTGCCAAAGGCTATCTACAAATTCAATACAATACCCATTTATATCCCAACACCATTTTTTAATGAAATAGAGTGTTAGGTCCTCTCCCAGAGTGCTCCATGGAGCTGCCCCCACCTCATTAAGTCTCCACCCAGTTACCTGGGTAATCTGCAGACCTGGAGGCAGTTACTTCCCCTTTCCCTCAGGTCACCTCCTAATCCACCTGGCCACACCCCTTGCCCCTGCCCTAGATATAAGGCAGGGCTGGGTGGGGGTCGCTCTTTCTCTTGGGCCATGGATCATCTTGGCCACAGGCCAGCAGTTCAGTAATAAACTTTCTTTCCTGCCTGAATACCGCGTGGTGTTCTCCTTTACCAGCAACCTACTTTAAAAACCTAACATAGAGGAAGCAATCCAGAAATTCATATGAAACAATAAAAGACCACGAATAGCAAAAACAATCCCAAGGAGAAAGAACAGTGCTAGAGGAATTATAATACCCAACTTTAAGCTGTATTATAAAGCTATAGTAATAAAAAAAAACAGCTTGGTATTGGCACCTGAACAAGCCTGAAGACCAATGGAACAGAATTGAAGACCCAGAAATGAACCCACAGAACTATGACTACTTAAACTTTGATAAAGGAGCTAAAAAAATTGGATGGAAGAATGACAGCCTTGTAACAAATGGTGCTGGCAAAACTGGTTCAACACATGCAACAAACTAAAACTAGATCCTTATATATCACCCAGGACCAAAATCAATTCCAAATGGATCAAAGACCTCAAAATTAAAACAGATACCCTGGGGGCTGGGGATATGGCCTAGTGGCAAGAGAGCTTGCCTCGTATACATGAGGCCCTGGGTTCAATTCCCCAGCACCACACATACAGAAAATGGCCAGAAGTGGCGCTGTGGCTCAAGTGGCAGAGTGCTAGCCTTGAGCAAAAAGGAAGCCAGGGACAGTGCTCAGGCCCTGAGTCCCAAGGCCCAGGACTGGCCAAAAAAAAAAAAAAAAAAAAAACAGATACCCTGAAAACACTAAAGGAATGAGTAGGAATGTTGGGATTTTTAGCCTCTCGCACTCTCCTGACCTGCAGGAGAGACGGGAAAACACGCCCCAACTGGACAAGCCAAGAAGAGGAAAAAAGGGCAGACAGACTGCCACCCCAGCCCTCCTTTCATCGGGGACAGACAGTCCGGGAGCCAAGTCAGTGCTAAGACTCAGTTTAATGGTGAAAAGGAGCTACTTTTTAAAGGGTCAGAGAGTGGTGGAAGGGGAGGGGTACGTGCACCTATGTAGGGGCTGTGAATGGACGCCTGAGCTGTCCATCAAGAGCGGAGAGCCAAGGGACCACCCTAAGGGCAGCCTAATTCTAGGTCACAGCCCACAGGACTGCCTCCGGGTTTACCACCAGGCCCCATCTTGGCTATATGTGGTCCCAAGGCTGGGAGGCAGGGCCAGCTAGAACCACCTTTCCGGTTCTGTGGATCCTGGAAGGCAGGCAGGGCTATCCACAAGGCCCCAGGGCTGGGAAAACAGGTGGGGCCAGCTAGAACCGCCTTTTAATGATGCAAGGCGTCCGGGCAGGGGTGCCCCACATAGAAGAAACGCTTGGGCTCCTTGGCACGGGACAGAACTTCCTTAGCAAAGACCCAGAAATGCCACAAATCAAAGAAAGGATGGACAAATGGGACTGCATCAAACTGCAGAGTCTCTGCAGGGCAAAGGACATAGCTCACAAGATAAACAGAAAACCCACAGATTGGGAAAAGATCTTTACTGGCCATACAACAAACAAAGGCCTCATATCTAAAATATATGCAGAACTAAAAAAATTACATTCCTCCAAAACAAAACCGCAAAGAACCAATAGCCCCCTCAACAAGTGAGCTAAATACTTAAAAAGAGACTTCTCTGATGAGGACATGAGAATGGCCAAGAGACATATGAAAAAATGCTCTACATCACTGGCCATAAAAGAAATGCAAATCAAAACAACACTCAGATTCCATCTCACCCCAGTAAGAATGTACTGTATCAAGAAAACTCACAATAACAAATGTTGGAGGAGATGTGGCCAAAAGGGAACCCTACCACATTGTTGGTGGGAATGTAAACTGGTTCAGCCACTCTGGAAAGTGATATGGAGATTCCTCAGAAGGCTAAACATAGAGCTACCCTATGACCCAGCAACCCCAATTTTAAGCATCTACCTAAAAGACCACAAACAAGAACACACTAAAGCTACCAGCACAACAATGTTCTTCGCAGCACAATTTGTCATAGCTGGAAAATGGAACCAACCCAGATGCCCCTCAGTAGACGAATGGATCAGGAAAATGTGGTAGATATACACAATGGAATTTTATGCCTTTATCAGAACGAATGACATTGCCTCATTCGTAAGGAAATGGAAGGACTTGGAAAAAATTACACTAAATGAAGTGAGCCAGATCCAAAGAAACATGGACTCTATGGTCTCTCTCATAGGGAATAATTAGCACAGGTTTAGGCTAGTCACAGCAGAAGATCACAAGAGCCCAGTAGCTATACCCTTAATGAACACATAAGATGATGCTAAGTGAAATGAACTCCATGTTATGGAAAAGACTGTTATATCACTGTTGTAATTACTTTCAACATGCAATGTGAAACTGTAGCTTCTATTATTGATGATCCTCTTGAATGCCCTTCCTGTGGTCGTACCTTCACTATCTCTGTGTCTTATGTGAGTACATTGGAAACCGTGCATATAGGTATTAGAACTAGGAAACTGTAAGGGAATAATACCAAAATCAAGAGACACAGGGTAAAAGACAAATGATTACAAAAGCAATATTTGCAAAACTGTTTAGTGTAAATCTACTAAACAACTCATGGGGGGGAAGGGAAGAAGAAAGGGGGTAGGGGGGAATGAGAGAGGAGGTAACAAACAGTACAAGAAATGTATCAAATGCCTAAAGTATGAAACTGTAACCGCTCTGTATATCAGTTTGACAAAAAAAAAAAAAAAGAAGGTTTGGTGGGAAAGAATTATAGCTAGGGTAAACACCGTGATTAGGATCCATTCAGAGGAGAGCAAAAAAGTTCAATTTCAAAATTTTGTCAATTTTATAAAGGTTATTTTTGTAAGTTTAATATTTGATGAATTCAAAGTTTTATGAAGAGGAAAGCCTGGGGCAAAATGAGGGAGGAGTAACTCCCTGACTTACCTGACTTATTTAACTATAATCCCTTTGTATATCACCTTTACAATAAAAAAGTCAAATACATAAATAAATAAATAAATAAATAAATAAATAAATAAATAAATAAATAAATTCATAGCCAGAATCTCAAAGATTAAAAAAAAATCTGCACAATACAAATAGTAACTTAAAACACACACATACACATACACACATACACGCATTCTCACACACACACTTCTTATAGAACTGTGCTTGGGGAAACTCCATTTGTTGACTGACACCATATTTTGCTAAACTGCTGCTCCAGGTATTTTTGTTTGTAAATTCTATCACAGTAGCGCACAGATGTTTATTGGATGAGCAGAAAAGAAAGATATGCTTGTGGACACCAGAAAGTTTTAAGATCTTTCAAGTTGTATGAAGTGGACCTGCAGAAACACTGAAGTGTTCTCAGGATGCAAAGTTGGAGCAAAATGTGATTTCAAACCAGTTGCAAAAAGTATACAGCAGCCATCTCTTGAGGTCAAACCTGGTATCCAGATATGCAAAAGAGTTTCAGGATACATAGCTTGTTGGCCTTGTCCCATATCGTCACATAATTTAATCATGTGTGAATTTCACAAACGATTCATACTGTTTTGCTAGTTTTATATTGGGGATTTGATCATACTCCTCCTGAATTTTTTCTTCATAGTCTTTTAAGAGTCTCTCACGTATTATTCCAACTTGTCGAAGGGTAAAAGTAGGCTGGTCCTTCATCCAAGAAGAACCTGGAGAACTGGGTGCTGTGAGTGTGGAAGAGACAGGCTGGCTTTCTGAAGTACAAGCTTCACTTTGATTGAGAACAACTTCTAGATGTCTCCACTTCTGAAAACGACTATATTCTTGTTTTATGTTCTGAAAAATTTGTTCCTGAGTTGGAAGGTGCCGCTCGCTGCCGGGCGAGGTGGGCTGCTGGAGACTCGGCGAGAGGGCGTCTGGGGGCGTGAGGCCCGGTGTGGGGCCGGGCAGAGGGGCGCAGCGCCCCCACTTTGGGGAGCCAGCGCTCAGCAGCGCGTCCTCAAACTCCATAGGCCGTTTCAGAGTCGCCCCGCAAGCCATTCAGCTGAGGGGGTAGGGACCAGGAGGGGACTGGGCAGCAAGGGTGGCCAGAGCTCCGACTGCTCACCGGAGCTCCCAAGCCCAGCCGGCTCCAGTGGCGCCTCCAGCACCCGGCCTGTTTTTGTAGATTCTATCTTTCCTCTCTGGCATGTTTTTGAACAGTGTTAAGGGTATTTGTGGGCTGCAGGACTTTGTAACAACTGGCTGCCCAAAGACTGCAAGCATTCTAATAAAGACACCAAGATTCTATCCTTCAAAATGTGGCTTCGCTGATAATTTACCTTGAAATAGAATGACTTATGATGTAAGACACACTACATACTTAGTACCAGGAAATCGGCAACAAGGAACATAAGGTTCTCTTAGTCCTTGATTCTGTTCCTTTCTGCTCAGCATTAAAAGGATACCCACATTTTTCTAACACAATCTGGTTATCAAGAATGTCCTTAAATGTCAAGTTCCATCATTTATTTTGTCTAGAACTCAATGTTTACTACATTTTACTTTCCTAGTTGAGCACATGACCATCCCAACACACAGTAATTCCTTGAGGCTAGAAAGCACATCAATGGCTCAAAGTTAATAGGATAATTATTTAAATTCTGACTGACCATGTGAATGTGACAAGAAGAAACTGCATTCTACTTTCATCACTAAAAGAATTAGAGCTAAATTGGATTATATATTTTAAAGAATTGCAAGACCACTTGGGAGGAGGTATGTTCAAATTTAAAAGGAGATCCATATAATTTGATAAGTATAAAGTGAGTTTCTGTTCTATTTTCTATGCCCAATGTTTTCATTGATAAGGAAGCTTCCTTGGACTTACAGCACACCACAGCCCACCCAGGACATAACAGAGCCTTAATTTTGTTACTGCAACATGCAGACTCCTATTCTCTGCTACTTCTTCAGCCAGTCTCTGAGAAAGTGTTCTTTCTTCAAGGCACTGATAGTCTCAAAACTATTCTTTCAGGAGCCAGAATCAAAATTAACCTTGAGAATAAACTCTATTATTTTCAAGAAGGTTTGAAAATGTTAAATATTAGTATATTTACCTAGATTATGATCATCAATCAATAGCCATATCTACAGAGAATCCCTTGGTAGTGAATAGCCTTCAAACTCTTTGGGCAATTATTTATTATTGCTTAGCATCATCCTTTTGGTGTGACTTAAAGACTGAATTACCATGGTTAAGCAATTTGGGACTTCAGGGTCAGAAAATCAGACATGTAACACCTAAATAGTGATGATTGTAACTCTCAAAATAGAAAGAAGAGAAATAACATCTAATACATGTTTCTCTCCCCAATCCATTATTTGTATGACACTTTTCACATGACCATGGTCCAGAATGAATAACTCTTTTTCATAAAGACATTATTGACTAATTTGGCTCAAAATAATCTACCCCATCTGCCACAACCTTTCCTTTGATTCTCTCAGTCTCTCAGGCAAACCACTTAACATGAGGTATTTGTCAGGTGCTCCAAGCATCAACCATAAATTGTGTCTGTCAGCTATTTCCATATTATTAAGAGTTATTGGACGGCAGGGAATATGAATTTGGGTGCCTTGAGATTCATAAAACCTAAACAAATTTTAAAACAGAGCATCCTCTCCCATTTTATTGAAAGCAATTTACTTGAAATATATGGGAGAGTTGTTTGTTTGCTTGCTTTTAACAATTATTCCATCCATTTTTTGGTATCATCAGTATATTGAATGAGAAGTGACAACAATAAGAAAAGGCAATGAGTTTCAGAGCCCAAAATGCCACAGATCAATCAGGCTTCAGTCATTTACATCCATTCATCAAATGTATCATTGTGACCACCTGGTAGGAGTGTGGTCTGGGGGCAGTTATAAGGCAATGATCATTAATGCATGATTCCTGTTCCCAAGAAATTGTATGCAAGACATTATGGGAGAAGCATAAAAGTATAAATATACTACAAGGGAAAGCATAGAAAACGTCATTGAATAATAAAGCTTAAACTTGTATCTACTGATATCTGGTAGATGTACATTGCAAAGGATAATTTTGTGTGAAAATGAGTCATGTAGTCCTAGCCTTAATCAAATAACATAGAATAAAAAGGGAGCCAGAAAAGTTGGAAGATGGTACAGATATCTTTGAGTAAAAGATTATTTGTATCCAAATAATTCTTGAAAGAGTACTTTTTCACTTCCTGTTTTAAAAATCTGCCTCTTCTTAGCAGCCTCAGAAATCTTCTTCAACTTAATTTCAGAAACTAAAAGAACATTAAGGAATCTACAAATACTAGCATTGAATATTAACTATTGAATAACTGACTTGGTTGCACATTTAGAAAAACCCAAGTCGAATATTTTAAGCTATAATTGATACTAACAGTTTCAATCATCTCCTTTAAAAGATTTTTTAATATCTTGTGGAAGAAAACAAATAATAAACCTGGCATATTGTTGCATTCCTGTAATTACTTGGGACATTGAGGCAGTAGAATTATAAATTTCAGGATTGCAGATCTGGATCTACAAAATGAGACTGTCTTAGGAAAAAGAAGTTGTGAAAATCAGTTACAAAACATGAAGAATAAAATATTGTTCTTCAGAAAATTTGTGCATCACAGTCAGCTTTCTAATTAGAAAACAACCATAAATCTAGGCAATTCATGTGGAAACACTGAAAATTTAGTCAAATTCGGTGGTTTACAAAGCCAGTTACAGGGCTGTGGCTGTCCAGGTGACCCACAAGGTCCTCCTGAAGTGGTGGAAGTAAGGACATGCATGTTCACTGGCCTCTGCCACCGTGGAGCTGCACTGCCTGGGGCCTCTGAATGGTGGATGCGAGCTCCGGAGAATGATGGGAAGATGCTGGCAGGCTGTCACATATACCCATCTGTTGAAGCACATGAACCTGCCCGCAGGAGCAAGAAGAGCTTCTGTTGCTCTTCTGCCTTCCAAATCTTGCAGAAGACCTTCTCATGGGCAAAATCTAATCCAGAACTCCACTGGCATAAATTCTGGAAACATCATTACCAAGAATCCAAAAGAAAACATAGTAGGAGAAAAATGGTAAGCTGCCATCAGATCATCTGACTTATCTCTAAATTCAACACTTAGACTTACTATGTGTAATTTTTTTTATGGTTTCAGGGGTTTATAATGTTAATCTTTGCCCTATTTCTTGCCTGATGTCACCCTATGAAGCTGATATAAATAAGTTTTTCTTTACCTTTCTACTCATTCTGGGCATACTCGAGGAAAAAGAAATAAGCATAGTTAAGGGTCAGACAGCTACTCAGAAAGTAGAGATCAGAAGGACTGTATTTTGAAGTCAGCCTAGGCAGAAAAGCATGTAAGACTCTGTCTTCAAAATAACTAGCAAAGGCTAGCTGGAAGTATGGCTCAAATAATGGAGTAGATCTGAACAAGCAAGCTGAGGTGCTGAGTTCAAACTCCAGTATTGCCACTGTAGATATATAGATAGTCTTATATAACTAAAATACAAAAAAAGTAAAATTAAGTAAATGTCTTACGTTGATGAGACATACAATAACTATTAAAATGTTAAATATAATTTCAAAAATAACATGAACTCTTATATGACAAAATCTGTGTTCATGGTAAAATTTCCCATCAAAATAATAACAATAATGACAACAGTAATAATAATATAGTTCAAGAAATAGTAGACATTATTGAAAACTTCATAACTAATCTCAATGTGTAAAAAAAAAAAAAGATGGGAAGTGAGGGGAATAAACTGGGTGTGATGGTATAATCCTGTATTCCCAGTAGTTAGGAGGCTGAGACAGGAAGTTTATGAATTCAAGGACAGCCTGGACTTCGCAGGTTAGTTATGGGACAGTCTGGGTTAAATTTCATTCCATGTCTCACAAAAACCAAAATAAAATGATTAGGAATAAAAATAATGAGTAAAAAAAGTCAACATTATAAATTATTCAATAGCTGTCTCCTTTTACATTCAAAAACACAATACAAAAATTAGGCCATTACTTCAGTGTGCAGTATTTAATAGTGTTAACGGATATGCATTATTGTATAACTTATCTAGAAAAATTGCACCAAGACAAGGGATTCTTCATATTCACTGAACAGCTCTCCTATTTCCCCAGTTGCTGAAAACCTCCATTTTACTTTTGTGTTTGTAGGAATTTCATATAAGTGGAACCATGTGGTGGTTATCTTTCTACCATTTCCTTATCTTACTTAGCTTAATGGCCTCAAAGTTCATCCATATTATAAAAATATGACAGAACTTGTTAAGACAATAATATCTGATTGCAAGTTGGAGCTTTCCTTACATCTTTAAATTAATTGCACAGAATGATTGGCTTTATTGTGACATTTTCATACTGGCATACAATGTACTTCAATTATATTCATCCCATCATACTGTCTATTGTTCCTTCTAACACTCCTTGCTGGTGCCTTTTTCCCAAATAATGTCCCTTCTACTTTCATGTATATTTTTTTCAAAAACAAATCTAGATCCTGCATATGAGGAAAAATATACAATATTTTTCTTTCTGAGCCTGGCTTATTGTGTTAGTGGACATTGAAATTGTCCTAATTTCTAGGAAATGTGGATAATGCTACATGTATAGAACTGCAACCACATCCATGAGATGCTGATTTCAGAATTCTTAGATAATCATAACAAGTAGAATTATTTTTACACGCAGCAATATCATTTTATTTCCTACCAAGGATGTACAAGGGTTCAAATTTCTCCAGAGTCTTGTCAACATTTATTATTAATGTCATTGTTGTTATTGTTGCTTATAATAGCCATCATAGCACATGATAATCACTCATTGTGGTTTTGACATCTATCTCCTTATTGGTTAGTAATGTTGAATATCTTCTTTGTGCATCTGTAGGCCACATGTATATTTTCACTGGTGACATGTTCATATACTCCTCCTCTTTAGATAATTGAGTTATTATATTTTCTATTGAGTTGTTAGAATGTATATGTGTAATTTTATGTTTGAATTATACCTTCTTAGAACTTTAGCCGAAGAGTTTCCAAAAACAATCTATTTGTAATATACATACAAATAAAAAGCAATTTATTTGTATGCTTGATATTGTACTCATTTTTATTTCCTGCAATTTTCTGAACTTTTATTATTTATATATGTGTAATGTAAAGTATACGTTTCATAGAGAACTCTAAGTTGAGTATAACATAGCTCCTTGATATTATTATATTTTTAATCTTCATTATGACTGCAAATTTTCCCTTTGTGTTCTGCATTTTTCCTATTTTGCATGTCATTTTCTTTTTTCCTTTAAATCAACCTTGCCAGATGCCTCCCTGACTCATTAATCACTTCAAAGGTCTGTTTGGGGTTTAGTTAATCTTCTCCACTGTTTTTGCTGGTGTTATTTTTGTGCAGTATTTCATGGGTCTATGCTCATTATTATTTCCTTCCCACTTGTTTATTTCAGTTTTCTCAGTGCTCCATTTTGAACTTCCCAAGCTGAATACTTAAGCTGACTTGTTTCCTATTTTCTGATTAAAATTTTAAAGCCATAAGTCACCACCACCTCTCCCTTCCTAGTGCTGCGGGAGCTATTTCTTATAGAGAAAAACTAGTATAATGCAACTTCATGTAGATTTGGCCCCTAGGCACAGAATGAGCTGAGGTCTCAGATTATACAAGATGACTCCTTGCCTTCATTGTGAAACATCAAATACCATTACAACAAGATATGGAAAACCTGAAGTGAAAAATGGGAAAGTCAGAAATGATTAATTTCATCCATCTCTGCAAATTGGTAAAGGAAGAGAAAGACACACTGGAAGTGAGATAGATAACAAATGCCTTTGATATTGAGATTTTTTTTAACCAGTTGTTCTGCTCACTCTCAGATAGTTCCCTTTTACGTTAGGTTCAGCAAATATGCTTATTTGGTTTATCTCATTTCTTCTTCCTCTTCTGATCCCAAGCATCATCTGAGTCCCAATCAGACTCATCAAACCTTTACTATATGCCAAGCCTTTATTCTATGAGCTAAGCATTATAAAAATCATGTGAAAGACAAGCGGATTCCTGTTATCAAAGTTTTAAATCTGTAAATTCTTATGCAGAGCACCTGATAACATTGCTTTGGCATCTTTTCACAAAATATTTGGATATGTGTTGCTTTTCCTATATGAAAAAAAGACTAATAGTTATAATAACTAGACACTATGGTGGAAATGAACTTTACAACTTGTGGGGAGGTGGTCAGAGACGGAAAGCAGATGAAAACAAGGGAGGGATTACACTACTCAAAAAGAAATGTACTTTTTACCTTGCTTATGTAACTGTAACCCTTCTGTACACCATCTTTATAATAATATTAAAAAATAAAATAAGCAAATTTTCAAAAATAAAGTGGAGTTTGCTCCCCAACTCCTAAGTGAAGAGGTGGGTGTTGGAGTTGTATGGCAAATGGGAAATGATAATTTCTTCACTTAGGCAGTAGGTGGATGAAGTGCAGCCGTTGGCATAGAACATATATCAGGATGAGTGATATAGTTAAAGAATGCTAGTTCAGGATTTTACACACAATTTGGGGATTTTTTTCCTATGAAATTCAAGTAAATATATATTGTTAAGCCAATGGCTATATTAGTCTAGATTTTAGGAAACATTTCATCTGGAGAATAACATATAGAAATCATGTTTCCATGAATGTTCATCAAAAACATGACTATGGATGTTATCACCCAGAAAAGTAGACAAGAAGCACACAGGGCTAACATAACTGAAACTCCCAAAGCTACCCCTTCATAGTCCTATAGCCTAATGGATGAGGAGCTGGCGTGTACCATCCTATAACTCTTGCTCTCCTGCATCTTATATTGGATACACTTGATGAATTACAACATTACCAGTGTTCTATTTACCTCCAGTCTGTTGATTACACTGCACAATTACTTTTGTATAGGCTACAGAATACATCCATCCAGTCAAGATGACACACAATCACACTATGTTAATGGTCACTAGTCTTACCCATTTGCAAACTTGGCATCCTATAAGTAATTATTAATTTTTGTTTTGTTTTACATACAGATATATATGTGTATATATGTATAAATATTTCAAGTTGACTGAAGCATAGTAGATGTATATGTGAAATATCATAGTGAAGCTCCTCTGAACAATTAACATATCCTGACTAGAACATGGGTATAAACAGACAGTTTCAAGGGAAATAGAGAATGAAAGACTGTGAATATGGTCCAAATGCTTTATTCATGTGTGTAAAAACAGAAAACTGAGGGATGAGGTAACAAATTTGATAAGAAATGTACTCACTGCCTTACATATGAAACTGTAAGCCCTCTGTACATCACTTTGACAATACATAAATAAAAAGAAAGAAAAAAGTTTTCATTTTGGTTTTAAAATACTTTTTAAATTTTTTAGTCTAAAATATTTGGCATTCAAGTTCCATTTAGAAGTAGGTAATGTGAATTATATACTGGTAAGCATTAAATATTCATGGAAAGAGAAAAGGAGTCTCAGTGTGAACACTCAGTGAAGAAGTACCTTGGGAATGAAGAAACAGGAGGGCTTTCAGGAATGCATCTTTGATATTGTAGCCCATTTAAGCTTCCCAAGAAGATAAGGGTTACCCAAGGTAAATTCAAGCAACCAGTCTCTTATTTTAACTCTCTTCTTTAAAAAAAAAAAATCTTTCGTTTCCTTTGAAGTTTAAGAGCTCTGAGACTTACAGAACTTTGCCTGGAAAATAAATGTGTTTCTCTCCCACTGCCTACTGTAGTAATTGCTCTTCTAGACATTTGAAGAATAAATAAATAATCAAAGATCATATGCTCTATTTGAAACAAATTACATCTACCATATATTACTTGGATTGCTTTTCAGCATGAATATTACCGTAAAGAATTTGAAAGAGACATTGAAGTTCACAGAGATACATTTCTGTATCTCTGTAGGTCATCAATGCCTGACCCACCAGTCAAATTTGCCTTGACATATTGCAGAATTTCAATTAGTAAGTCATTTGGGAAAACAGAAAAAAAAGTGATGGCATGAAAATTAAATATGGAGGCATTTAAGATCTGAAAGCTTTCATGCAGATGAACTCAAACTGTCCTCTGCTCAGTTTTCCAATTTCCTAATGCCTTGGCTATATAGTAGTCCTAGACCACTTGAGAATTTACAAAGAAAAAATCAGAATGTGTAGCTCAAGCAGTAGAGCACTTGTCTTGACTGAAAAAGCCAAATAAGAGCCCAAGAACCAGAGTTCAAGGTCCAGAACTTGCACAAAACAAACATAAAAAAGAAGTCATTTAAAAAGTACAGGTGATGGTGTTTACACCTCTAATTTTAGCTATTTCACAGCTTAAAATCTGAGGATCTTGAAGAATGAAAGGAGGAAGGAAGAAATAAAGTACCCAATTTTACTTTTTACAAAGTCAGCCCAAGTGAAAGGAGTTGTCTTCATAGATTGTTTCCATGCTCACCAAGAAAACTTCTGATCCAAGATATGGAAACAAGAGTGTGTTTTTTAAATGCTGCTGATATTTTTAATGTAGTATGTAAAATTATTTCTTTTTTCTTTCCTATGCTTTCCTATGCTTTACCCCTTATTGTTACTGTATTTGATTTTGGTTTCCTGATATATATGTATATATATATATATATATATATATATATACACATATATACGTATATATATATACATATATATACAGTTTTTCTAAAAGGAAAGATAATTTGCTCATACCAATATAAACATTCTTCCTTACCTGAGCATTCAATATTTAAAATGGTGAATTAATAAGTTAGAGTTCTTGACAACATGCCAGTCTCATAGGAATTGTGTTTGGTAGCAATGCCAAGAGGATGTCAACTCAGGGTAAATTTGAAAAATTAATTTCTCAGCTTGCAAACCTAACCCAACAAGTGATGACCTTATCAAATAATGACTCTGACTTTGTGTAAACCATCAACCAGCTTCCCAAATGTGTACTTCCTTAACTGCCGCAATTACAACAATCCAAATAACAAGTTGTCAGAAAACCAAATTTTTCTGTACTGCTTTTTAATTCCTGACTTATTTCCCAGAGGTACAACTTTTTAATCAAAAGCTACTTTGTTTTCTTCCATTTCATGTTTATTAACCCATTATCAAGCCATTGGCAGATGATAAATTATGCATAATTCCATTTGGTATCTCACTGAGGAAAACTGCAGCATTAACTTGTACTATACAATCCAACTTTTCTCAACCAAATCATCAGTGTGGGCTTACAAGGAATGTAGTGAGAACTTTATCTGAAAATATGGCAGACTGGCTTTCAAAGAGGGAAAAGTAAACATTCAAGGGATATGTGAGGGCAAACTTTGTTTCTGCCAAAAGCCATTGGATAATTAAAATATCATGTACAGGCCATACACAATTATCAATACAGACAGATTACCACAAACAGCCAAAGGGAAGCATAAGAGAATTATACTTGTTGGTCCTGCCATGTACAAAATACTTTCCGGACCCTTCTATGGACCTTGGATCAGCCATGGATCATCTCTGTATCTAATATTAAACATCACTGACTTCAAAGTAAAACTTTCTTATAGACAAGTGAGTGGGGGTCCTCAAACTTTAACATACATCGGAATTTGGGTAAAGAGCTTGTTAAAATCCAGATTGCTGGGCTCCATTCCAAAGGTTCCATTTTAGGAAATCTGGAGCATGACCAGATCATTTGCATTTCCCCCAAGTCTCCAGATGTTGCTGATGCTGCTGGTGGAAGATCCATACTTTTGAGAACTACTACTTTTTATTTAAGGAAAATGTCAATTAATGTTTTTTTAATCCGTTTACAACAATGTGTGGTGACACTAACTATGCACTGGAATCACCTGAATGCACCCCAGACCAGTTAAATGAGGGTGGTGCTCATGTGCCATGCTTTCATATTTTATTAATAAAAGCCCAATGTGGAAAGTTTGAGGAATGGTAATATGCCTAGATCACTAGTTGCATGTAGCCCATCACTGGATGCATTGAAAAATGAGTCTGAGGCTCATTAGTTCTTCATATGAGTTCATGAATCTTACTCATAAGAAAGTACCAGCACTGGAACCAAACTTCAAATCCCAATTCCTCCTGTGTGTTATATCTATAAAATTAATAATAATCATAATATGGCATCTTCCCCTACAATGTGGTGGATCTCTCTCTGGAATGGAGGAAATGCAAAGTAAAGGGTTTCTTTTATTATTAATATATCTACTACATCTAACATTCAAAGGTGCCTGGGATCTCAGCCCTTCTCAAAGTGACTATCTCAATGGGCAGACAAGACTGTCAGCACAAGACTGTCTACAGAAATAACTCCTCCTACTTTCTCTTTCAGGTTAGGATAAAGTTCTGGATCCCCCTTGTCCATCTGTACTGTTCAGTAAAAATATTTATATAACCTTAAATTTTTGCTATTTCAGTTCATGGTAACAACATCATCCATGCATTAGGTAAGGATGGGCCTTGGGGACTCAAATGTGAAGTTGTGCAGACTGTTCTCTGTGCCCCAAGATAGAAATGTTAGAGGTAACAACACTGTGCACAGGGCACCTTGTTCTCATTTTTGAAAGAATCTCCTGAACAGGGCACTTTATGTCCAATAGCCGAATTGTTGTAAGAATCAGTTATGAGGGGTGTGATATATGGACTCACCTTGTCATGACTGCAGCCATCTTAGGTCCTAACCATCAGGATTGCCCCAACATAATATGGTCACCTAGCATGGTTTTTTCCTTGAAAACTACAGAGACAAAGCTATCAGAGTTTTAGGTGGAACTTCGTGATTATAGCCTAACATTAGAATGTGCCTAACTCTTCAATGTGAGTTTGAGATTAAACTAGGCTCATTCTGGCGTGGATAAAGTCCTTTTTGCCTCTTTTGTCCTCATCAATACATATGCCTCCTCTGACCTAAATTATGTGGATCCAGTAAATCTTGTTGATTTGTTTCTATCAGAAAGCTTCCCAACTAATTTTACTGGGTATATTATGACCTCTATCTGCCTCTTTCTCTTGGGATCACTGTTTCTTGGGGCCAATTTTCACACAGTAGGCCCAACATGTTCTGGAACACTTATTATTCAAAACTATCCTTAAAAAACCCTATTCAGCTTTTTTTTTTTTTTTTTTTTTTGCCAGTCCTGGAGCTTGGACTCAGGGCCTGAGCACTGTCCCTGGCTTCGTTTTGCTCAAGGCTAGCACTCTGCCACTTGAGTCATAGCGCCACTTCTGTCTTTTTCTGTTTATGTGGTGCTAAGGAATCAAAGCCAGGGCTTCATGTATACAAAGCAAGCACTCTTGCCACTAGGCCATATTCCCATCCCTTGTTCAGCATTTTAGAATTATGTATTGGTAACACAAATATATTATTAATTTAGTGTGAAGGAATTTAATTATAGTGGAATTACACAGTACAGAGGCCCATGATAGTGATCTCTAGAAAGAGTGAGAATTTAGAAAATACAATGGGTGTACCAATTTAGTTCAAATAATACAAGCTCCAATTAGAAGATTCACTTAGTAGTTTATTTCCAGATATGCTATTAGCCATCCAAACTCTTTGTCTTGTCACCCTGAACAACTTCAGTGTTCAACGACTAGTAAAAGTGTCAATGGTTTTTAAATTATATGCTATAGTGTATAGCATATAGTATAGTTTCTAAATTACAAGCTATTTTTACAAAATCCTCAAATAAAAATATGCTTCAGATGAAACTATATTGAGATGATTAAGATTTTTAACATCTTTTATTAATATGTTTAGTTATCTGGCAGAATATATTGCTTGCTTATATATACAGAAGCACTATAAAGGCTCACAATTGTCATGTTATATTCCTTGCATCTAAATGCTTACATGGTCAATCTACATACATATGTCTCTCTAGAAGCATTGAGTTCTTAAAGAATAGGATGTCTCAGTTTCTGTCTCTCTAATTTTCAGTAGATAAGGAGTATAGCTAACTTCCAGAATCCTAGCTTTACTATTTTCTGCCTATGTAGCTATTGGCAAATTACTTAACAATTTTTTTTACTATTTTTTTATTTATTGTTGAAGTGACATACAGATGGGTTGTACATAAGGCAGTGAGTACATTTCTTATCCAACTTGTTACCTCTTCCCTCATTTTTCCAGTCTTCCCCCCTCCTATCCCCCCCCCCATGAGTTGTACAGTTGGATTACAGCATATAGTTTTAAGTATTGCTAGGGTTCCTCTTTTATCCTGACTTTCCATTTTGATGTTCCCCTTCCCTTTCCTAGTTCCAATAAACGTATAAACAATACCCAGGTACCAAAGCCAGTTACTTAACTAAGTTTCCTTTTACACCTGACTATTAAAGGTGATCATTAGAACCTCCATAATAAAGTATTATGTGTATTAAGTAATAAAAATGAAATTAATATTAGAATAGTTGATAGTTCCCTGTAGAAAAAGAATCTAGTCTTATTTTAAGCTACCAAAATAATGAAAAATATACAGAAAGAAAGAGAAAGGGAGAGGGGATGGAAAAGAGAGAGCAGAAAGAAGGAAGGAAGCGAGGGAAGGAAGGAAGGGAGGGAAGGGAGGAAGGAAGGGAGGGAGGGAGGGAAGGAGGGAGGGAGGGAGGGAGGGAGGAAGGAAGGAAGGAAGGAAGGAAGGAAGGAAGGAAGGAAGGAAGGAAGGAAGGAAGGTGAAGGAAGGAGAGGGGAGAAGAGAGAGAGGAGAGGAGGAAAAGAAGGGAAGGCATGAGAAAGAAAAGGAAAGACAGAAAAGACTAAAAGGTCATGGAAATCAAATGAAATACACAATCTTGTAATGAACTTTTGACCAGAAAAGAAAAAGGGACATTTTTAAACAGTTGGTAGAATTTATACAAAGTCTGTGGATTGAATGGGTATGCCATATTCTATACTGGTTTTCTGAACTGGAGTTTGAACTGAGGTCACATAGGACAGTGTCCAAAGCACAAATGGGGATATTTAAGTATGATGGGACGTTGTTTGCCACTTGCTGTTAAATCATTCAGAAAAGGACTATTAATCATTAGTACACATATATTAATATGTAGAGAAGGAGACCACAAATATAATAAATCTGAAATGTTGCCAAACTGGAGAATTGTCATGAAGTGAATCTTAACTTCTTTGTAGTGCTCTTTATAGTGACATTAAAAATAGAAACACAGGGCTGGGAATATGGCCTAGTGGCAAGAGTGCTCTTGATTCAATTCCCCAGCACCACATATATGGAAAATGGCCAGAAGGGGCACTGTGGCTCAGGTGGCAGAGTGCTAGCCTTGAGCAGGAAGAAGCCAGGGACAGGGCTCAGGCGCTGAGTCCAAGGCCCAGGACTGGCCAAAAAAAAATAATAAATAAATAAATAAATAGAAACACAGACAAGACTGCTGGATTGGTGGTAAAAAATGACCGATTTCTTTTTAAGGAGGGTGACTGTAAAGTGATTTAAAGACATTGCAGACTAAATTTTGAGCAGGCTGAAGGCATCATAATACTGAACACAAGGATAAAGTACTTCTAGCTTCTAAATAATGGACTAATAATATTTTTAAATATTGAAAACATATTTGACATCTATTCTTCTCTTTGCAGAGGCATAATTTAGTAAAGTTTTTGCCATTGGTAAATATGAGTGTTGGAACATAATATACTTATGTCAAATCAAGGATTAAGACACTTTTTTTTTTTTTTTTTGCCAGTCCTGGGCCTTGGACTTAGGGCCTGAGCACTGTTCCTGGCTTCTTTTTGCTCAAGACTAGCACTCTGCCACTTGAGCCACATCGCCACTTCTGGTGATTTTCTATATATGTGGTGCTGAGGAATTGAACCCAGGACTTGATGTACACAAGTCAAGCACTCTTGCCACTAGGCCATATTCCCAGCCCTAAGACACATTTCTTACAAACTTTATTATTAAGATAATCAATAGCTATTACTCATCAACCAAAAACCACTTCTACTTCAAATTGGATGTGTGTTTTATTGGGCAAAGACCATACAATCTTAACTCAGAAATTTCTAAAACAGTAGACTCAAACTACTCATAAATTTTGAATACAGAAAATAAAAAAACACAGTTGAAAGCAGCTTATCTAGAAAGCTAATTGTGGATAGACAATCTTCTTTGAGAATTGCACTATTAATCTTCTTACATAACAGTAGATCTTGATGTTCAGTTAACTGAAATGCTTTCAGTTAGCTCAACAGATGATAAACAATAAATAAGTAAGCAATAATAGTGAAAAATTGGAATCAAATAGTGAAGGAGGATAATCAACTTTTTAAAAGAATGAGAAAATGCCACATAGATACTCCATTCATATACAGAGAGCAAATCCATCACAACTCGATTACTGTTTATAAAATACTAACATAAGGAATTTTTCAAAACATTTATTCTATTAGTCACAGTCTCAACCAGTATAGAATTCATTAGTCACAGATGCCACTAGTTATTAACAATTTCCTGGAGGCATTTTTACCCTTAATATTTGTTATATTTGCTACTTGTGCATCTTAATTATAGATTTTTAAATCAATGCAAATATTATAATCAAAGAAATGGAGTACATTTCAACTTACTGAAATACATATTTAAAATCACTCTAGTTTCAGAAATTCTTCATGTCAGTTGAGGTGTTTTACATCTAGTCTCATTACACCTGCAGGTGACTGAGAAGAAAATTTCTAGATATTCTAAACTTGTCATCACATAATCACCCTGGCAAATATTTATAAATAGTGTTTTACATATTTTATTATGTAAAGCTTCCTCTGAGTGTCAAATTTTGTAAGATAATTAAATATTTGATGTCATCAACTCCAGAAAACCAAATATATTTAGAGTTTCCTTTGAATATTTATCTTCTAATTTAAAGTTAGTATTTTATTAGTTCTATAAAAATAAAAGGAACATGACATTGGTGTCTCTTCAGTACCCTTTTAAAATCAGATTGTTCAAAGGTAATATATAATATAAAGAAAATTGCATGTGTATTTAATGCTTATTACTAACATCTAACAGTGTTTAACAAACCTTGTTAGAGGGGTCTACTGAGAACATTGTGGTAGCTGCACAAACTGCTATTGTAATATTTCAGCTGGATGCTGTTTCTGATGTCTGCAGAGTCCTTCCATTCCACATTTGCTAAGAATTCCTCATCCTTCCAAACTGTCATGAATATTAGCTCCTCGAGGAGCTAATTCTCCATTTTGTAGTCCACTCATTCAGGCAGAATAGGCCACTTGCACTTCTATGCTACTACAGCATAGCATGTTCTTTCCCTCCATTCCTCCCTCTTCCTTTTCCTCTCCTTTCTCCTTTCCCATCGCCTTACAGTTACCTGGGATAGGCTCCATGTGTGGTCATGTGGCCACTTCTATGTACTTATAGCAGCTACTGGAGCATCTGAAACACAATAACTCAAATATTACTCTTAAATAAAATTACATTTGGCTTACAGTATCTTAAACATTAGTAGTTTCAGAAGCACATTTTATTCCATTCAATTAGAAATTGTGTGTGTGTGTGTGTGTGTGTGTGTGTGTGTGTGTGTGTGTGTGTGTGAGGCTTGGATCTTGAAATCAGGGCTTGGTCACTGTCCCCTGAGCTTTTCTTCTTAAGGCTAGCATTGTACCCCTTGAGACACAGCTTTTGAATGGTTAATTGCAGGTAAGAGTCTCAAGGACTTTCTTGCCCCGGTTGGCTTCAAACCATGATCCTCAAATCTCAGCTTCCTGAGTAGCTAGGGTTACATGCATGAGCCACTTGCACCCAACAATTTAACATTCATTCCCATGTTATTTCATTCATTAAATTCCATCATCTCCAAATCCTATAGGAGCTTGTTCTATTAGCTTCCATTGTGAAGATGATAGCTGAAACCCTGGGTGACCCAACAACAGGACAAAGGCTTTTGCCTCTCAAGTACTATAACTGAAACAAATACTCATAATTCAATCCCTACTCTCCTGTCTTAATAAATGTAATGTATACAGGGGAGTGGTTCGTTTTTTATTTCAGGACTCTGCCAGTGCTTAAATTTATCATTAGTTACATTTCTCCTCCATATAGATATCAGCCCCATCTGAGATGGGAGAACTTGCATTGTTTTCTTTCAAGTGCAAAATGTAACTTTTGTTGGTTTTATAGCTTTAGTTTGTTTTCCATAGACTGTTAGAAAAACACAAAACCTCCAACCCATCTCCCCTCATGTTCCCACCATCATAAGAGACCTTAACTTGGAAATTACTAGAGATAAAATTCTCTTCACTCAGAATCACCCTCTGATGCAACTTTGTTAAATACTATTACTACAGAGTCCTTCAAAGAAGCATAACTGTTCTCAACCCTCACTCATATTCAGTGAAGATTTTATTGTAGGCCTACAATATTAGTCTGGATAATATCAAAGTAGGTTGAACCCTGAAGCTTCTATACAAACTTGATTCACTGATAATTTTAGTCAGCTATAAAACTAATATTTATTTGCAAATTTAATATACTTAAAAATCAATACAATTAAAACAGTGCCAGTATGATTACCAATGCCCTGCTAAAGCTAAACTAGTATTTACAACAAGAATCTGATATTTATTTCATGTATGATACTACCGAGCATTATTTATATAGATGCTCTTAGTATCTAACAAACAGATTGTTATGAAAGAAGCCACTATTTTATGTAACTTTTTCCATTTTATCTCATTTATTTCTTTTTGCAAGCTTCCTCTGCTTACCACAAGCCCAGCTGAGGCTAATGTGTTCACTTCCATTACTATTAATAAAAAAGCAATTAGGCTACAGCATCCATGTTCCTTCCATGTTTTCTCTCCTTCTCACATTTAGCATCTGCCACAGAAAACTACTGTACTCTTAATCCGTAGCAAAAGTTTCTCTAAACCATTATCTTCATCATTTGCACAATAAACATTTTCAGAGTATCTAGAATACCTGAAAGCTGGAGCTGGGCACAAATGACTTGCCTTTGGTCAAAGCACACCCCTTCTGGAAGAAGTTTATACTTTGATAAGAACACCAGATATGGAAACAGTTGTATGTATGATAAGAAAGGAGAATGTGAGGATCTCCAAGGGTCATAGGGACAAAAGGGGCAACAAATGTGTTGTCAATGATAGAGAAGAGACAAGTAGGAGCAGAGAAATAATTAGCTGGAGCTACAGAAATGTTGAAAGTAGGGGAGTTGTATATGATAAGAGCAAATCGAAGTAAGCAGAAGTAAAGTAATTTAAATTAATTTGTTATAGCAGGTACTAAGAATGGGAAGAAATGGAAACTATAGATTAGACTAGAGAGTCAGTCATAAAGAGCCCAGAATATCTTAGTATGGAATTTTTCCATGAGATCTCAAGGTATGAGCTGTGGCTTTAAGGTTTGAGTTACATGAGAACAACAGAAAATTCAAGATGTTATTTGTGAACCCCCTATAAAGATGTCACCCAGAGCAAATGACCTCTTGTTTGTATTGTCCTCTTCCTGATGTTGCTCCTCTGTGAACAATAACATTTTTAAAAATACAGAATTTTTAAGTCAGAATGAAACATAGGTATTATTGTATCATTTCTAGGCTAAGGCCAAAGATCTGTCTTAGATCTCAGATCTACTGAAGTCAATAAAGCTGACTGAAATTCACAAGTCTCTTTTTGGAATTCTTTCCAATAATTTATTTTTTAATCTTCAAAATAAACTTACCTGGATAAAGTTTTTATGCTGATAGCACTCACTCTGCTGACAAAGTAAGATTGTTTACAGGTATTTTCTTTTCCTTTTTAATTTTGTCTGACCTAGGGGTTGAACTCCTTGTTCTTGAGCTCCTTTTGCATCCTGTTAGCACTCTACCACTTAAGCCATAGAATCACTTCCAGCTTCTTCTGTGATTAATTGGAAATAAGAGTCTCACAGACTTCTTTCTTGACTGTGCTGGCATCAAAACCAGATCCTCAGACCTCACCCTCCTGAGTAGCTAGGATTACAGGTGTAAGCCACCAACACCCAGCTGTTACAGGTATTTTGAGTCTTTTTTTTTTTTTTTTGCTAAAATAAGTACCTTCACTACTCTAATTCTAGCCTGCAATGAACCTAAGACTTGAACTGGATCATACCACACCCAAGAATCAAAGCTTTCACCTAGTGCCTGCCTTCATTAATGACCCAGTGGTCACAGACTAACATCAGGGATAGATAGAACAAACTTTTTAAGAAAAACCCAAAAGTATCAGACACAGAATACAATGCTATCCATGCTTATCCTGCATTTGGACAGTTCAGTTTTGTATTTTCCAATAATTTTTGAGCACTGTAAGTGAAGTCATTTCTCACAAAAGCAAAGCAAATTGGTTTGGGGCCCTCTCTCTTTCATATTCCCTTACAAAGCTTACATCCTACATTCTCCAGTCAGTCAGGCCATGTAAATCCATAAATGTAGGATTATCTGCAAAATATAATGCAAACTGACCAGAATTTCCTTATTCAATGCAATCTATATGCCGTGACTCACTTCTTCGCGCCTTTTTAGTGTTTTGTAGCAATAAAAAGATATTCAAGCAAGCACCCATGTTGAAAAAGAATTGTCACAACCTTCTGTTAAGATCTGTCCTATTCAAGACTTGTCTTTGATGTCTACATCCTAAGTTCAAAATGCAATCAACTGTGAACCAGGGGACACCCTGGCCAAATGCCAAATTTTCTTGCTATTTTATTCAGAATTATTTCTGAAGCAATGATGAAGCCAGAAACACCCCCCACCCCACAAAAAAAAAACCACTCTTTATTTTTATTTTTTTTTTCAAATTTTTATTATCAAACTGATGTACAGAGATGTTACAATTTCATACGTTAGGCATTGGATACATTTCTTGTACTGTTTGTTACCTTGTCCCTTATACCCCCCTCCCTCCTTCCCCCTTTCCCTTTCCCCCCCGAGGTGTTCAGTTCACTTTCACCAAACAGTTTTGCAAGTATTGCTTGTATGCTGGTATTAGAAGTAGAAAATTGAAAGGGAATACCAAAATTGAGAGACATAGGGTAAAAAAAGACAAACAACCACTCTTTATTTTTTAAAAAGGTAAAAATGAGTTCCTTTGCCAGGCATAATAAACCACAACTGAAACCCCCAAATTCAGGAGGCTGAAATAGGAAGATCTCAGGATCAAGTCCAGCTTGAGCTACAGAGCAAGATACTATATAAAAAAAATGTTTTGGCTAAGAGCTTATGCCTATAATCCCCATCTACTCAGAGGCATAGACCTAGAGGATCCAGATTTGAGGACAATAAAATTAGTGTGAGCCCTATCCCAACAAAGAAGTGGAACATTATAGTATATCTTTAATCTCACCTATACTGGAAAGTGTAGGGGAGGAATTGTATCAAAGTCCAAGGCTGATTGCCAGAAAAAAAGAAAATGTCTGAAACCCTATCTGGAAAATAATTAAAGAAAAAAGGGCTGGTGTAGTGACTCAAATACTAGATTGCCTAACTAACAAGCATGAAGCCATTAATTCAAACCCCAGCATTGCCAAAGAAAGGAAGGAGGAAAGAAAGAAAGGAAGGAGAGGAGGGAGGGAGGGAGGGAGGGAGGGAGGGAGGGAGGGAGGGAGGAAGGAAGGAAGGAAGGAAGGAAGGAAGGAAGGAAGGAAGGAAGGAAGGAAGGAAGGAAGGAAGGAAGGAAGGAAAAATAAATTTATGTCTCCAGGATATTATAAATCAAACTAATCAAGGTATCTATTAGACAAATTCACAAAACGTTTGAATTGACAAAATAGTTGAATCTAAAATTTCAATTTGTTAGATGTTTTGAAAATCAATAAGGGATGTGTGATTTGGGTAATTTGGAAAACTAAGATTTTCCTTTCATAAGAACGTAAATGTTCTTTCCCTCTGTGAGCTGCAGCAAATGTACATTAAAATCCTAACTAGTATCTCAAGGAAGTTTACACAGCAGAAATATAAAGTACAAGAAGTACTTGAGGAACTGAGTCAAGCTGAGTCCATGTCTCGCTGGGAGGCATGCAGAGGGAAGCCCTCCTGCTCAAAGACTGTGTAGAAGTGCACACAGTAAACATGGTCCCTTAGTATAACATTTTCCAAGTCCTTCCATTTCCTTACAAATGGAACAATGTCATTCTTTCTGATACAGGCATAAAATTCCATTGTGTATATGTACCACATTTTCCTGATCCATTCGTCTATGGAGGGGCATCTGGGTTGGTTCCAGATTCTCGCTATGACAAATTGTGCTGTGATGAACATTGTTGTGCTGGTGGCATTACTGTGATTTTGTTTGTGGGCTTTTGGATAGATACCCAAAAGTGGGGCTGCTGGGTCATAGGGGAGTTCTATATTGAGCCTTCTGAAGAATCTCCATACTGCTTGCCAGAGTGGCTGAACCAGTTTACATTCCCACCAACAATTAAGTAGGGTTCCCTTTTGGCCACATCCCCTCCAACAGTTGTTATTATTAGTTTTCTTGATATATGACATTCTTGCTGGGGTGAGATGGAATCTCAATGTTGTTTTGATTTGCATTTCCTTTATGGCCAGTGGTGTAGAAGTGAGCCAGACCCAAAGAAACATGGACTCTATGGCCTCCCTTATTGGGAATAATTAGTACAGGTTTAGGCAAGCCATAGCAGAGCATCACAAGGTCCAATAGCTATACCCTTATGAACACATAAGATGATGCTAAGTGAAATGAACTCCATGTTATGGAAACAATTGTTATATCACAGTTGTAACTACTTTCAACGTCCAATGTGTATATGTAGTTTCTATTATTGATGATATTCTTGTATCACCTTCCTGTGGTTGTACCTACACTATCTCTGTAATCTTATCTGAGTATATTGGAAACCGTGTTTACTGGTATTGGAAGTAGGAAATTCAAAGGGAATACCAAATTTGAGAGACACAGGGTAAAAAAAGAGAAACAACTACAAAAACAATACTTCCAAAACTGTTTGGTGTAAGTGAACTGAACACCTGGGGGGGGGGGGAGGGAAAGGGGGTGAGGGAGGGGGGCATGAGGGACAAGGTAACAAACAGTACAAGAAATGTATCCAATGCCTAACGTATGAAACTGTAACCTCTCTGTACATCAGTTTGATAATAAAAATTTGAAAAAAAAAAAAAGAAAACATGGTCCCTTTAAAATAAAAGAAAACTCTTTAATTGTTTTTAAATACACAAGTCCATCCTTGTTGGTTTGTTTACTTTAACAAACAAAAATCAACTGGCACCAGCACTTGGGCGTTTTGGTCTCTGGATAGAGAAGAAAGGCTCTTTAATGATTGTTGATCTTCTACCTATCCCTTGCAAAGGTTAAATGCCCAAATACACACACACACACACACACACACACACACACACACACACACACACACACTTGATTAAGCAAGATTTTCTGCAATCTAGATCAACCATGAGCAGAAGAGTTAAAGTAAGTTTAAAAACATCTTAACCTCATAGTGCAAGATTCAAGAAGCACTAGAAGAACCTCTGGGCATGTTTTGTTTTTTAATCATTTTTAATCGTTTGCATGTAGTATTTGCTTAGATTTATACACATAAAGATAGATAAGTAATTAGAAAGTAAGCACATAATGAATTAGCATGATCACATTTAAACAAATCAACCACAAAGATTTGTTTAATCCTGTCCTCATACGTGATTCACAGGGGCATTCTGACTATCAAAAGTTCTGTGCTATTCACCCAAGCAGAAGTGATTTGCTGCTTTTAAGCCAAAGCTCTGACTAGCTAGGGAGTTGCCTGTAGGAATTAGCCAGAACAAAATCCTGATTAAACAACTAATTGGCTTGTCTACTAAGGAAAAGCAAAACAAAGTACATTTCTCTACCTTGAGACACACAGTGATAAAAGGAGACACAGTGATTTCTAAGATGTGGACCTCACTCAAATTGAACAAGATTGCACCTGCAGAAGAGAACAGTGAAAATGAACAATGCTGTCAGCCTAGCAGTTACTCACACCAACCCACACCCCAGGTATGTTCTTTCCCATCCTCACTTGCATTCTTTCAGTAATGGAGGATAGCAACTGCTGTAATACACAAGATTGCCTCAGAGTAGGACCTTCTGTCCTCTGGGTTGTGTGCTCTTCAGGTTATATCCTCAGTATTTTTACATATTCTGCAAATATTTGCTAAAAGACAGTAAATATTTCTACATTATATTAGAAATTTGAAAAAGCCAAATGAGACTTTTTGTTGCTAATTTGAACTTCTCCTATCATGCACAATGAATCCCTTCTCAAATATTTTAAGTCTGACATCTCCACAGGAAGCAATATTGCCATGCAAGTGGACATTTGACAATGTCTGGGGATGGTTAACGTATCTTGCTGTTGTCACACTGGCATCTAGCAAAGTCCAGAAATGCTGCTAAGCACTCTAAGATAACTGCCTACACTGTGGGATTCTCTGCTGATGAATTTCCATCATGCCAAGGTGGGAACTTTGGCTGTAGACAAATATGTTCTGATGTTCTAAAGCCATTCATCTGTAAAATGGAGATAATAATCACTGCTTTTTAGCTTTGGTAGAAGTGGCAATTATTTTTGTCATTATTAATAATGTGTGCCTTATGACAAGTGTAAGTTCAAAGTGATAGTGACAAGAGCAATATTTATCTATACTTGCCAGAATTACCCAAAAGAGGTAAGGAAGATTTTGAAATTGATAGTTATTTTCCTCTCTGAGCAAGCTAGATGAGAGATGTCAAGAAGAAGCAGGAATTTACCCCAGGGCTTAGGGTAGTACAGTCTAATGAGTCAGGTTAAATGAACCTAGAGTATGGATAACATAGTGATTACTTGACATTGGACCTGGAAAGATTGCCATTCTATTTTGATTAATGTTGGCTATTTTTATGTGAAGAGACATAGAGGTTATACTTAGCATTACTTGACAAAAATGCCTGTTTTTCCTTCTCTATGTCAACATTGCCTATTGTGATTATTTTCACACAGATCCCCCCAAAATAATCCATGCTTTATTGTCTTAAAGAACATAATAGCTAACTGTAATTACCATGCTTCGAGCAATATACTAAGTCCTTTCCAAACACTATTGTATGTAATCCTCACAAAAGCCTTAGGTGCTGGTCTAATTTGCTGCTTGCACATAGAAAACAAATGGCAAAGTATGGTCTGGGTTCCTATTCTACCTCACATTAGTACCTAAAGGCTAAACCACCAGGTTCTATGGCCTCAGACAATGGGTTATTGGTTGAATTATCTTTCCAGATGGTTCTTCCTGTAGGATAACTAGATGATGGGGGGAGGGCGGAAAACTGAAAACAAATTGCTTTAAATGTTATGCTTTAACAGTAGCAGATTGTGGCACCCACCTATTATCTCATTTAGAAGAGAGACAGACTCCAGGAGGATCTCAATTTTAAGGCCAACTGGGAGAAATGTGATATTCAATTTCAAAATCAAATTGAACTAAGCATGGAGGTTCATATCTCCCACCTTGGGAGGCTGATATTAGGAAGATTGAGGTTTTTGAGGTCACACCTGGCCAAAAAAAAACATTAATGAGACCCTCGTGTCAACCATTAGGCTGGATGTGGTGATATGTGCTTGTGATCTGAGCTATACAGAAATCCTGAGATATTAAATCAGATCATAGAAAGTTTGTCTCCCAAGGTATGTGCAATCTTGTCAGGGAAAACAAGTACACAAAAATGTGAGTGCAAGGAAATGTAGGTGAGTTGTGTGGACTCATACCTTTCTAGCTTTACACACTAGCATCTTCATCATTGTCATATCAGTATGGCCTAACACACATGATTGCTGTGAGACTTAAAGACATCTGATTTAATAACTTTGCAGCTTAACGCACTTCTATAACACTGTCTATGAATTGTCTTCTCCATTGCTTTCCCATTTAACAACTTTGTACAGTAGCCTCCCCTCCCCCCACACTTATGTACAATCAATCCATAACATCTGTCTGGAAACTGGAATGCATGCCTTCTTTGCCTGCAAAAGAAACACATCATCTATGCAATAGTCTCCTCTCCTTTGCTTCAACACCAGTAGAATTGACTATTCCACTGCATGTCCATCCAGTATTACCATATCACCTACAATTCCTTGCACTCACATTTTTGCATATTTGTTTCCTCATCAGACTGTGCATAGCTTGGAAGAAAAGCTGTCTATGCTCTGACTTAATATCTTGATTCACTATTGTCCCTTGGGCATACATGACTTCATCCTGAATGACAGTGTGACATAGCTACATTGCAGAGCAAAGCTTCAATGCTCAGGCAAATGTTGAGGTAGAGCCACAACTAAATCATGGAAAGAAGGGAGATATAGATGAAGGGATAAAACTGCCTCTCTCTCAGCCATTTTAAATTCACCCACTGAAGATCTCTATGGGGACCTGTGTTAAGTGCTTTGTGAGGTTAAGACCAGAATTGGGAGAGACAGGAGCCGGGTAGCACTGATAAAATCAGAGTGTTTTCATAGTCAAGAAATTATGGGGTTAAAGTTCAATAGTAGAACCAAAGTTGTCTTATATATGCATAAGAATTGTCATTTTTAGTAAAACACAAATGTTCAGTTTTAATTATTGTACAGATAACTAATTGGAAGCAGCTGCATTTTGCATTCATTTTTACTTCACGTTTTGAAGGTTTTTTGTTGTTGTTGTTCTTGTTTTTATTTTTGAACTAACTCTCAGGGACAGTATGGGGGGTCAACTCCATTTATGTGAATAGAGTCTCTATTTTATTTCACAAAAGGGTGAAAACAAAAGCAAGAAAGAATATGTGAAAACCAAGAAGACGCCTGTCACATTTGAAGAGTTATACATCAAAAGGCAAGGTAATTTATATGAAAAAGTAAAATTCATCTTTCTCTGAAATGTATTGTCTGATAAAACATTTGTCCTTGACTAAGAAAATTATCTAAAGTCACAGTGAGGCTATTTAAAGAACTGAATGTCTGCAAGAACATTATTTTTCCATCCACCCATCCATCCATCCCTCCACTGAATGGTATTTTTATCACCTACCATGTTCCAGGGACCATTTCATAACCTGGAGATATAATGATTTTACAATGTAAGCTAACATGAAACTTATATTCTACAGAAAATTAAATCAACCATAGACAAATAAGAGCATTATGAGCAATGTAAATTCAGACAATGACAAGAGTTATAAGGCAATAACACAGGAATAGATTGTTCATATTCAAAGGTTCATTGGTGGTACCTCCACTGTTCTCCCTCTAAACTCTTTGCATGAGAAATCCCATCCATACTCTTTTATATATGGATTATTTGGAATCACTATCAAAACAATTACATTTTTAATATTTAGTCCAATGTTTTCCACCTAGGCATTGCACATACACACTTACATATTTTTTTTTTCATTTCAAAGAAAACTTGTAGGCCCAGAGCATGGCTCAAGTAATAGAGCACTTATCTATCAAGTTCAAGGTCTTGAATTTAAACCCTCTATTTCCAATAAAGGAACGAAAAAGAAGAAAAAGAAGGGCAGGGCAGGGGAGGGGAGGGGAAGGGAAGAAAGGGAAGGGACAGGAAGGGAAGGGATTGAAAGGGAAAGGAAGAAATGTGACTCCTCAAATAAAACACTTTTTAAACTGTATTCCTTATCTTCTCTTTAAATGAGCCCCTCCTCTGCTTTACTTGTCTTTAGTAATATTATGTTTTTAATTTCTCAAGCCTAAACACTCACATTTTATTCCTCTACCTAAGAGTCCAATTAAGAAAATTACTCACCAAATCTCCCTTCCTAATAGCACTCAAACTCTCTTGCTGTCTGTGCAACTCCAGTAATACCACCCTGTTTTAGTCCTTTATTACTTAAATTGGGCCTATACTACACACAGTTCTAGTGGTTGCTTCTACTTAGACTTCTGTTTCACTCAGTCTCTCCTCTTTGATCTAAGACTCCAATATTCCTTTCATTAATCACCACATTGTCCTCACACTTAAGCTCAAGAACTTTAAGTGCCTCCATACTGCTTGTAGAATAAAATCTTCACTTTAAAGAATCTACTGCATTCCAATCCCAACATCCCTTTCTAGCCCTTTTCTCCTACTTCTTCCCAGTATAAATGCTATGTTCTAATCAAGAAAACACAACAATGACAGAAAAGTCAATAGAATAAAATATTCCATTGCTGAAAATGGAAATATAAAATGATTGCCATAAAACTAGAATAAATATTTCATCTTCTTCTATTAGACAAAGTCTGGGAATAATGGGTTTTTTTGTTGTTGTTGTTTTTGTGGGGTTTTTTGTGGGGGTTTTTTGCCAGTTCTGGGCCTTGAACTAGGGCCTGAGCACTGTCCCTGGCTTCTTTTTGCTCAAGGCTAGCACTCTGCCACTTGAGCCACAGCGCCACTTCTGGCTGTTTTCCATATATGTGGTGCTGGGGAATCGAAACCAGGGCTTCATGTATATGAGGCGAGCACTCTTGCCATTAGGCCATATTCCCAGCCCCGGGAATAATGTTTTAACAACTTTTATTTTTGCATTAAAATTAATACTTGATCTGGGCACAATTCCGTTTTTGTTAATTAAAACTTCTCATCTTCAGAAAAACAAAAAAGAAACACTTGAAGATTGTAAAATAAAGATACAATTCACAGCTGAGCAGCATTGGTTCAAGTCTATTATCTTACCTACTTGGAAAGCTGGTACTACAAGGATCAAAATTAAGGCCAACCCAGGCAGAAAACTCTGATCCATAGCTCAATATGTCATAGTTGTTTTATGAAAGAGCAAAACTTCAGGCAAAAAGTTTCTCAAAACTCCACCTCAACAGACGAAGGTGGGTATGGTATCTCAAGTCAATCATACCAGCTACAACAGAAGTGTAAACTGGGCTGGGAAAATGGCTTAGTGGCAAGAGTGCTTGCCTCCTACACATGAAGCTCTCGGTTCGATTCCCCAGCACCACATATATGGAAAACAACCAGAAGGGGCGCTGTGGCTTAGGTGGCAGAGTGCTAGCCTTGAGCAGGAAGAAGCCAGGGATGGTGCTCAGGCCCTGAGTCCAAGGCCTAGGACTGGAAAAAAAAAAAAAAAAAGAAGTGTAAACTGGGCAGATTTCAGTCTAGGTATTCTTACATCACTAACATGCTGACTCCCTTAAAATAAAAGCAGTCAAAGAACTTGAAGAATAGAACTGAAGACCCAGAAATGAACCCACAGACACATGGCCACATAATCTTTGATAACAAGCCAAAAACAGGTTGGAAGAAAGACAACCTCTTCACCAAAAGGTACTGGCAGTATTAATTATACATGTGTAGAAAACTGAAATTAGATCCTTATATATCACTCTGAACTAGAACAATTCCAAATGGATCAAAATACCTTGAGGTAAAAGCAGATACCCTGAAAATATTACAGGAAAGGATAGGGGATATACTAGGGCTTTTTGGCACAGGATGAAACTTTCTGAATAAAGAACCAGAAACACAACAAATCAAAGGAAGGTTAAATAAATGGGATTACATTAAACTGCAGAGCTTCTGCATGGCAAAGAAAAATAGCAAAATAAATAGAAAGCCCACAGATTGTGAGAAGATCTTTGCTCGCCATACAACAGACAAGGGCCTTATATCTAAAATATACTTATAGCTCAAAAAATTAAGTTCACCCCCAAAACAATCCTCAAAGAAACAACCACCCAGTTAACTAGTGGGATAAAGACTTAAGGAGAGGCTTCTCTGAAGAAGAAATAAGAATGGCCAATAAACACATGGAGAAATGCTCAACTTGAAGAAATGCAAATCAAAACAACACTGAGATTCTACCTTAACCCAGGTAGAATAGCCATTATCAAGAAATCTAATAACAACACATGCTAGCAAGGATGCAGCCAAAAGGAAACCTACTATGCAGTTGCTGGGAATGTAAACTTGTCCAGACAACTCTGGAAAGCAGTACGGAGGTTCCTCAAACACTAAACATAGAGCCTCCCTATAACCCAGCAATCCCACTTCTGGGCATGTACCCAAATGATCACAAATAAGCCGATATTAAAGCTACCAGCACAACAATGTTCATTGCAGCATTGTTTACAATATCTAAAATATGGAACCAATCCAGATGTCCCTCAGTAGATGGATGAATCAAGAAAATGTGGTTTATATACACAATGGAATTTCTGTGCTTCAATCAGAAAAAATGTCATTGCCCCATACATAAAGAAATGGAAAGACTTGAAAAAAAATCATATTAAATAAAGTAAGCCAGACCCAAAGAAACATAGGCTCCATGGCTTTTTTGACATATAATAATTATAATGCTTTATTTATTTATTTATTTATTTATTTTTGCCAGTCCTGGGGCTTGGACTCAGGGCCTGAACACTGTCCCTGGCTTCTTTGTGCTCAAGGCTAGCACTCTGCCACTTGAGCCACAGCACCACTTCTGGCCATTTTCTATATATGTGGTGCTGAGGAATGGAACCCAGGGCTTCATGTATACAAGGCAAGCACTCTTGCCACTAGGCCATATTCCCAGCCCTATAATGCTCCATTTTTAACAGTTTATTTTCTTATTTTCATTTTTTGCCAGTCCTGGGCCTTGAATTCAGGGCCTGAGCACTGCCCCTGGCTTCTTTTTGCTCAAGGCTAGCACTCTGCCACTTGAGCCACAGTGCCACTTCTGATGATTTTCTATATATGTGGTTCTGAGGAATTGAACCCAGAGCTTCTTCATGCATATGAGGCAAGCGCTCTTGCCACTAGGCCATATTCCCAGCCCCATTTTTAACAGTTTAATGCACTGAGAAAACTACAAATAGTATGAATCCTGTGCCAAAGGGAGGGAGAAAGGAAGGAAGGGAGGGAGGGAGGGACAGAGGGAGGGAGGGAGGGAGGGAGGGAGGGAGGGAGGGAGGGAGGAAGGAAGGGAGGGAGGAAGGAAGGAAGGAAGGAAGGAAGGAAGGAAGGAAGGACGGAAGGAAGGAAGGAAGGAAGGAAGGAAGGAAGGAAGGAAGGAAGGAAGGAAGGAAGGAAGGAAGGAAGGAAGGAAGGAAGGAAGGAAGGGAAGGATGGAAAAAAGAGAAAAGAATGGAGGGAGGAAGGAACAAAGAGAGGTGGGAAAAGAAGGGAGGAAGGATGGAAGACCTGCTTTCTTCTAGCCATTAATTGAGGACAATTTTCAATCTTCAAATATTTTAAAAGGAGAAGAAGACCCTTTTGCATGTCATATTACATTGTATTACATGTCAGAATTATCAAGATAATTCAAGCAAGAGTTCTGGTTTTCCCAGGAGTTACTTGGTAATAGAGTTGATTTCAAATCTGCAGTTCCTCACACAGAAAAATACATCTTCAGTAGCAGAAAGCAAAGGAACACATATTTAGGATAACGAGTTTATACTTATCCTTGTTTTAAAGCATGCCTTTAAGCTGAAATTTTTCATAGCTGGTAGTAAAAACTCTTTGTGGAAGTTTAATTTAACAGAGGAGCTTTTGCAGTAGGAAGGAAAAAGTCATTTCATTTAAATCTGCAGAGTGTGCATATCTTCAAAACATTCCACAGAACTAAGTTATATTTAAGATATCTTGTCTTGAAAAAAGCAAAATTATTAGTGTTCAAAGATAGCTCTTCATATATGCTTGATATTTTTACGCTCTTTACTTCAAAACTTGCAGGTGCAGTGTCACAAAATGTGCAGACACTGATTTCTGATTATAGGACTCTTATCTTCTGCAGAGCTTGGTTTAATTTATATCTGCCATGGAAATGAGGAATGCAACACATTTTGGATTCAAATACGATAACTTACTAATGTCATCTTCTGATTACAATCATCTTTCTTAGGCCTCTACCTACTTATACAACATCAAATGCTTCTTTAAGCAAATATTTTTGTACCAGTAGAGAATATGCAAATGACTGACCTTAACAATGAATTATCATGCTGAAAGTGACCTTATTTGTGTGGAAATGGGTCAAATTGTGTTCTTATCACAGGATAGTACGGTACACTGAATAATGATTGCTCAAAGACCATGTTATACTCCCCAAAATATAGTGATTTGGTTTTCTGTCTGCATAAACAAAATGCTTTTATGTTATTAGGGATGTGTGATTGGAAAATACCCTGGATTATCCTGGTATCTTCAGTATAGGGAGGGCTCCCTGTGAGAGGAAGACAAGAGGACCAAAGCAGAAGGAAATGGAGAAATGAAGTTGAGGTTGAACTGGTACACTCTAGCGGTGATGGAAAGGATCATAAGTCAAGGGATGCAGGTGCCCTATAAACAAAAATACAAAAAAAAAATGAGCATCTCCTAAACCCTCTAGGAGGAACTTGGGCCCCTATAAGCCCTCAACCCCCTTAAATGTCCAACTTCCTGGACTAAAAGAAAATAAACCTTAGATTGCTTAAATTTGTAGCAATTTGCTACAGCAGCTAAATATTTCAACTTCATAAGAAGTAAAAATTTTGAAAAGAAAATGTCTCGTAAGCAATCATGAAAATTCATAGTCAAGGCAGCAGGTTGGACTAGGAAGAGCATTTTAGAGTTAACACCCCTAAATTCAAATTACAACCCTGTTTCTAATCCCTGAGTCAAGATATTGAGCATCTTTGAGTCTCACCTTGCTCATGTGTAAAATAAAGATAATATCATTATGGCTAGATTTTGAGTTAGATTATACATAGGAAGAATTTAGCATTGAGGTTGGTAAATTGTGTGGTGAGAGAAGATATATGAACAGAATAAGGAATTGTCATACATACTTTGTCTAAACAGGCCAGGGGCTACTCAGTTCTGCCCATTGTTGCTGTATGAGGATGAGAGCCAAGAGCAGTCAAGCATTTCTTATCTACAGGGACTATAAATGCAAATTTTAATAGGGGGTTTCTCCACTATTTTTATAGTATTTAGATATTTCTATTTTTAATCATTAAGAAACAATATGAATTGTTGTCCAATTTCATCAGATCATTCTGTTGCCTCTGACTACCACGTGGTAGAGACATTATGTTGGTCACAGACGTGATCAATGTTATCCTAGACAAAGTTTGCACTCTGGCAATCTCTAGCTATCCACTTACTCTTTCTTTCCTGCTTATTCATGAAATATACCTGAGATTGCTTACCTAACATGATAGAAAGGAGGTGGCCTTTCTTAAGCACCTGTGTCAATTAGTTTCCCATTGGCAAAGCCTCTAGGCTCCAAGCCTCGTCCATTTCAAGGTCTACAGAAGTGTCCTAAGCCTCATCTCAGCCCCAATCATTTTGGACAGCAGTTTAGAAGACTGAAAACTTACTCTAAAATAAAGAAATAAGCAGACATTTATTTTTAAAAGAAATGAGGAGACAGAAAAGCAGGAAAACAGTAGTAGCTTATTTAAGTAGGAAACCAGTTTTTAGTCCTTGGCAGTAACAATTAGCAGATGAAATTTAATTTGATCTATGTGGAATAGAAAAATAAACAAACTCTGCTAAAATTTTTAAGATTTAGTGAGGTATCCCTATATTATAAGTAAGACCAACAAGTTTGGCATGCATGGGAGGTACTGCTATGGCTAATTTGAGCAATATAGTCCACCTCCTACACGATCGGTTCTACCCACCAGTTAAAGGAGAAGATGGAAACATATTGTTAAGTACAATTATTTTTGTCAAAACCACTTAAAAATTTCTGTTTCATCTAATCAGAGCTAGTCTTATATAGTTAACTACCAGACTTGATGAACTTAGTAAGAATTTTATTTTCAAAACAATATTTGATAGGATGACAGAAAAATAAAAAATGAATAAACTTAACACACAAAATTTCTGAAAACTTAGTTTAGGAAAAAATACAAATAAAGATGTACTTTCTTGTTGGAAGTGATGAAAAATCCCCAACAATGCCCATTTGGCCAGGGATAGAGGCATAACCAGGCCATCTTCAGTGGTGGCCAGAGCTCATTGTAAGAAACCTGTGAAAAACTGGAACTGAAAGGAGATTCAGGACAGAGGCAGCCCTAAGAGCTAATTGCTTTCTCTGCCTCTCCCTCACAGTGAATACAGCTTCATTTCCCATGACCACTGTGTTTTCTCGGCATGTGTACTGTGCACCGCTCTCTTTCCCATTTACTCATTTCCCAGTTTCAACTCCAGGGAGAGCCGTCTGCCCAACACAGATAACAGCCTCTGCTCCCAGGGGCAGAGCCCGTCCTGCTGCCCTCAAGCTTCCCGTAGGCCACATAGTCTAGGGCGGTTGCCAGCTGTGTGCTCCATCAGTAAGTATCCCTTCCTAATGCAGAGAATGGCCTCACTCTAAATGCTTAAACCAATCAGCAGAGGAGAAGCTGAACACACAAAATATTCCATTTTCAATATCTAGTGGAAGACCAGACTCTGAGTGACAAAATTACTGCTAATACCTTTTTATATTAAAACCTTAAGAAATTCAAATCTCATGGATAGAATATTTTTAAATTCTTTTTTTCTGTTTACTTGATTTGAACCAATGTGCATAATTAAATTAAACCCTGCTTTTCAGCTTCTTTCTGCTAAAGAATACATCTGGATTATGGGAAATTGCATCATATTTTCCTGCTCTCTGCTTTATTAAGTAAATGGAAACACTTGCATGTCCAACATATAATAATGTAATAGTCTTAGGCAGATCTGAGTTAACATACATTAAAAAAAAAAAAAAGACAAGTTGTCCTGTTTACCAGGTCTGTCTGGTAGAGCGTTTTATATTTCTGTTGCATTTTTCTCAAACGGGGTCTTGATCTAATCCTTATAGTAATCCTCAGGACAAAAGCATTTCTCATTTTATGGATGAGAAGCTGTTATAGAAAACCACTTAAGCAGAATCACTGAGAGAATTAATGATATGAGAACTGGAGCTCTTTATTCAGTACCAGTGCTGCTAAATCACCACATGTCTTTAAGATCTAAGTGTGTTTTCTAAAGGAATCATTCTCAACAGGCAGGTCCCTGAAACCAAGCATGACAAAAGACAGCACAATGCCCATGAACCTGACATAATGCCAAATCTTACTTTGATGGATCCATAGTCTGCGTTTGTTCATTTGTTCATTTCTACACTCAAGATGATGCATACCAAAGTCAAAAATCTTCCAAAGCCGGGAACCAGTGGCTCCCACCTGTAAGCCTAAGAGGCTGAGATCTGAGTACCAAGGTTTAAAGCCAGCCCTGGCAGGAGAGTCCATGAGACTCTCATCTCCAATTAACCACCAAAAAAACCGAAGTGGTGCTGTGGCTCAAGTGGTAGAGTACCAGCCATGAGCTGAAGAGCTCAGGGACAGTGCCCAGGTGCAGAGTTCAAGCCCAACAACTCACAAAATAATCTTCCTAAATAACCCTTCAAGAATTTAGCGCTCAGTAAAGGACACCTAAGCTCTGAACCATTCTACTCTCCTTCCTTAAAAGTCTCCAGATTTTTCCAGAACTCCTCCAGCTAAAGGGGCTTTTGCAGGCTTATGTTTTGCTGACAAATTATTAGAATGTTGGGTGTTTAGCTTATTTATTTTGTAAATTCCATTGACAGGTTCTACTTTGTTTTCTAAAACATAAGAAATATATTTTTAAACTAAGTAATAGCCCCTCAAAGAATTTAAAATTGCTCTTAGGTCACAGGTTAATCTTCAAAATGTTAAAGAACCAAAGAACCATTCCTTATAGAAAATAGTTTCCAGGATGATTACTCTATTTCTGGATTGTTTTATAAATTGTACATGTATTTCTTTATATAAAATGTCATTGTTCTTCATTCATTCACTACAGTGAATTAGGGAATTTTTTTCAGATTCTAGTTTATGTATATTACTATAGTGTTTGTCGACTTACTCTGCCATTTTATAATCTGCAAATATGCAATATAATTTCAATTTGGTCAAAATTTCAAAATTGTTTTATTTCCAAGTACTTTACATTATCTAACAATGATAAAATTGACTATAAATGGACACAAAAATGCAATCATGGATACTATACAAATATTCATTAATTATATCACTTTGTGGTGGAATGTTTTGTTTTATTTTGGTTTGGTTTTTGTTATTTTGCAGTAAGTGTTTAAACTCTATTTCAGGCAGACACTTCACCATTTGACCTACTCCCCTAGCCTAATAATTACACCCTTCTTAAGACTGTTTTAATCACTACCTTATTTAATCATTGCCTTATCTACATATTTATTTACTGAGATTAAAACAGTATCATTATTAATCTAATAAAAGTATTCCTATTTAATCTCTATTAATTCATCAAGGATGTAGTTACTCAGGTACTGCTGGTTCTTAATCAAAGGAGATTCATTTTTTCAACATGCCAGTAATAAATTTCTTATTATAGGAATTAGAAATTCAATCAAGTAAAATCATCCCCTAGGACAGACATTCCAGCCAATGAAAGCATCTTTCAAGTCTTGTTTTGATATCCATCATAAAAAAGGGCTAATTGAATATCTTTCCAATTCACAATCTTATTCCAAATTAGGTTGCTGTGTTTGAATTTCTCCTTTTGCAGCATTTTCTTAATGGCTCTGATGAAAACTATGGAAGGTTAATGCATTTCCACATCACTTATTTCCTCACTCGAAGAGGCAAGCAGATGTTTCACACCTGCTCTGGTCTCCATGATGCACTGCTACAAGAGCCAAGCAGATTGCAAGTGGATTACCCAGGCCCAGTGTGAGATGTTGCCAACATGGAGACAGACTCAACCAGGTGTGTGGAGGGCAAACCCAATAATACTCAATCTCACACATTCAATGAAAGCAACCATAGCAGAGTTCTTTAATTCCAAATTTCACTGTGTGCTGTAGGTACACATTCCAGGACAGAATTTGACCAAGTGTGCTGATGAGACCTGGCAGTGGCTATACAATATACCTAGAGCATGCTGGCAGAAAGAGTTCTCCTATTCATTTGGGCAGCTACAGAGGAGGGAATCCTGTTGCCCATGTGTGAAGTTGGGAAGAAGTTCAACATACAGTTGAACAGCTCCATCCAGATGCCAGAGCAAGATTTTGCCTTGTATTTTAAATTTCTCCTTTGTGAGGATGAAGCACACACTCTGACCATCTGTTCCAACAAATAACTTGCTGTGTGGATAAAGAGACAAGCACACTGAACTGTGATTGGAGGGAATCCTTTTGGATTAATCCTCCTGCATTTTACAGTCATTCTACTTTGAGTCCAAGGAGAGGCAAGAACTGAATTGTTTGTCCTTTTCATCAACATGTGATTATGGATTTGTTTCATAATGAATGGCTTGCCTGCAAGTCAAATTAGACTGGGATTAATTCCTAAATCTCCTAGACTTTAAATAGACTTTTAAAACAGAAATGGTGCCATTTTAGAAGAATGTGTGAATGTGGCTAAAAGAAGACTAAGGTACTAGGATGAACAATACAATTAACTTAATACAAATTTTATAATGATAATTTTATTTAGAAAAGAGGCACTTAATTGGTACTAGCAGAAAAGTAGTACTGTAGCCTGAATGAGCAGAGATAGTAACTGCAGTTCATAGCCATTTTCAGTTCCAGATTCTTTGAATGGCCCATAGTAACTCTAAATCCCATCAATGAAAAAATAAGTATACATAACATACAGTCTTCAGTCATCTATAACAAGAGAGTAAGAATTCTGCTTTGCCATAGTTTACAATCATTGTTCCAGTGTCTGTGGGTAGGGAGAAAGAGGATAGGCTGCCACATTTGTAGCACCATGAATTCTTTTCCTTCTTTCCTTCTTCCCTTCTGCCTTCCTTCTTTCATTCTTTCTTTTTTGGCTAAAGGGAAATGGGAAAATGTAGCTTGATCCAAGCACATAAAAAATAGAGATCTTTCTCTTGTATATCAAAACTTCTTAGTACAAAGTAATTTATTACAAGGATAATTTTTTACTCTAAAAGCTCAATAATGGACTCTGTGTGCCTCTATAGAAAGAACCCTATCCTGAAAAGTTAGGTAAGACTATATTCCCTTTATCACATTTCAATGTATCTTTGAAGTGCATAAGAAGCCCTTACACACTTCAAAGAATACAATGATACAACCAAAGGCTGCTTTATATACCCAAAATAAGTTGGAGAGCTTGGAGTTTTCCATTTTTAGTCATGTTTTCTATTTTACAGACAAAAATTCTATGTAATTTCAAAATAAAAGCAATATCTTGGGAAATTCAAGGTTTTATGCTTTTTATTCATAAACTTCTAAAAGTAAAAATTTTTAGTGAAAAATTTTATATCAAAGAGTTCTGTGGTGACATTTTTAAGTGATTATCCCCTAATTTACCAATTTGAAAATTTCAAATTTCAATACTGAATTTGCTTAAATGTTTAAAGTATAATGTACTAGAGCAAAATAAGATTGATATTTTGAGGTCTGTTTTTCAATTTTCCAAGTACATCCAATTAAAAATTAATTAGGAACTGTGGGAAATGAATAACCATTAAATTGTCCTCTTTTCTTTTTACCTTTTCCATTTTCTTTTAATATTATGTAATTTTCTTTAATTAAAAATGTCTCAATAATCAAAACATTTACCAGTGAGTTGACTATTTCCTGAGTAAATTATCATTTTAATACCAATTGGAAATATTTTTAGGTTTGATGAGAAAATTTTAATTTCTGAACTGAAAATAAAGCTAGTATGTACTAATTCATGTTATTTCTTTAGAAAAAATGTGATAGCAAAAGATAATCAAATCAAAAGCAAAGATTTGATTTCATTAAAAAGTCAGAATGTGAATTTAAAGCAATATCATCAAGATAATTTCTACCTATTTTCCTTTGATGAATTTTATGATGCATCAATTTTAGCCAAGAATTATGAATAGTTTAGCAAAATCAAAAATGTCTGAAAATAGAACAATGAAAGCTTGCTGAGATTGGCTTCAGAAGGAGAGGATGGGGGAGAGTGGCAGAGGAAGTGGGTGTGAACAAGGTACATTTTGTGCATGCACAGCTCAGTACAACTAATTGATTCTAAGAAGACTGGAGGAACTGCTTTTTGAAGGAATCTGCTTTGCTGCTAATATCAAAAAGAAATATCCCATGTGCACTTTTTATTCTATAACCCACTTTTCATTGACCTTAAGGTGTTTGCAGGTTAACTCCTAATGCTTTGCTAAGAAGGAATCCCCTGGGAGGTCCTCCTAGCAACATCTTCATAGCTTATATTGCCAGATATAACTGTGTGGAGAATGGCACATATTCTTCTATATGTTGTTTCCTTGTCATAGATAAATCAGTGGAGAAAAAATCTTTCAGAGAGTCAGCCTCAAAATCTGACCTTCAAAATCCAGCAGGACAGACTGGAACAGTGTCAGAGTGGAAGGAAATGGAAACTGAGCAAGAAAACCCAACCAGGTGAGAGCTTTAACACTTAACACATATTGGAGGTGTCGATCAGCTACCACACACACACACAAAAGGCAAACACCTATTTCCCTCTTTGGTTCAGTCAATGGGTAAAGGAACTACAATAGTTATATAAAGAAACTCAACCAGAACTTAAATTTTAGTTCTGTCTAGCAAGTCACTGTGCCTTACCAGCCAGCTATGGCCACTAAAAGTTCCAGGCAGCCATTTTGGCTAGAGACCAAAATCACACCCACAGAAGCATCATAATCACATATCTGAGTCACTATCTCATCATGGAAACAGCCCACATGTTTACTAGGTATGTACATGAAAAAGAAAGAATTGAAGGGAATTTTCTAAATTCACAAAGAAATTGCTATTTCAGTTTTGTAAATATTTTATTGTTCCAGAAGATTGATTATGATTTCCTTTAAGCTGCTAAGGAAAGAGCAGCATGAAAACCAAAGATAATTACAGAAACAGGCAATCTTTATGCCATTGAAGGAATACAGCTTTATAAATACTTCACCCAAATAATGGGGAATATCACAAAGAGATGTCAATTTAAATGTGAATCTGCAAAGCCACAATAATACACAGCTAGGAGGGCCTGCATTTTGCTACTTCTTGGCACAGTGTTATATGCCTGCTGATCCAACTTGAATTGATTAACTATAGTTCAGATAATTGCAATCAGCTTATGAAACAATAACAGCTTATTCTTATGCTTAGAAAGGAAGGCTTGTCATTTTATAAGTCAAAAATACATCTTCCTTCATCCCATCCCATCCTACCCCACTTTCCTTCTCTCAGTAATTCCTCTACATTCCCAAAGCATTTCCTGTCAGCAGGCCTTTCCGTGATGATCTGGGACCCAGGATGCAGCTGACCGAGCAATTGGCATTAGAACCAATGCATTTTCTGAACACAAATATGTCTACCTAAGAAAATAAACACAAGCTCACTCTAAGCAAACACTACTTGACAAAAATAAGACTTGACATATCATTTAAGCCCAGAGACGATGCCTAAACTCTGAGGTAAGGACTAGAATTGTACCACCAGATAAGTAATTATTTATATGATTTATATAATTGTTGGTGTTTACAGAATGATTTGCACTTCTATTAGCAGCTCATCCTTATCTTTGCAGCACAGATAAACAACCAAAGCAAACAGAGGTTAATTAGTTTGCTTGTAGTAATAGGGTCAGCTCAGATAAGATTTAACTGCAGGAGACCTGAATTCCTAAGTGGAATTTTCCCCTTTCTTTCACCAATACACAACCTTTTCATCAACCCTTTAACCTTTTGAACTAATCCCTTTCTAACATTTATTTAGCTACATTTTCAGTTTTTGCAAAAAGAAAGTGGTGGTAATAGCTTTCAAAAGACATGTTGAATCCACAACTAATATTTTAGGGGGAATATTCCTGTTAACATATATTCTAATATAGTACCCACTCTTCTGAAATGTGGAAATGAAAAATTTTCAATTGCCTAGAAAGTAGGTCAAGGAGACAATACAGCTCCCAAGCCCAAAATTCCTCCTGGACTTGACAGATAAGGAATTACTTGGTCTGCCTCCTTCCTGATTTTACTTTGCCCTGTCCCAGCACACAACTCTGAATCTACCTTCTCTCTTCTCTGTTCCAGCCACACACATCGCATTTCAGTCTCTTCTCTCCTGCCATAGGCTTTGTAACAAATTGTTTCTTCTGTTCTTCAATTTACCCGATTTTTTTTTTTTTGCCAGTCCTGGGGCTTGAATTCAGGGCTTGGGCACTATCCCTGGGCTGCTGCTTATTATTTTATTTTATTTTATTTTATTTGCTCAAGGCTAGCACACTAACACTTGAGCCACAGGGCCATTTCCATCTTTTTCTGTTTATGTGGTGCTGAGGAATGGAACCCAGGGCTTCATGTATGCTAGGGAAGCATTCTACCACTAAGCCACATTCCCAGCCCCTGCTCTTCCATTCTGTACTCCTCTACTATCCCAAGTTAACTCCTCTCACTCTTCTGAAGTCAATCTGACCATTGCTTCTTAGGGTTTTCATGGTTTTCCTAACTAGCTAATACCAGAAGTGATATTAACTTCAATTTCAATTAATTTCAATTAATGTCACTATCACTCAGTCTCTTCCAATTTTCTATGTGTTTTCTTACAACAGGGGCCATCAATGTCAGTTTGTTGACGATTGATAGTCCCAGTCCCCTGCTCAATGTCTGGCCCAGAGTATACCTCCAACAAGTATTAATAAACATAATGAATGAATCCCAACATATTGAATATTTCTAAAATTTCACAGCCATGTAGCATGTCAAGAAGAGACAGTAAGATGCAAATTGGATCCAGGACTCCCCATTCCTATTCAGAACTCTGGGCAAGAGGAACCATGTCAAATCATGAAGACTATGAGAAAACAACCTTAGGCTCTCAAGGCTTAATTCCTTACCCTCTGACTTGGCTTTCCATTACCTATTGCTACCCTGAGCTAGCAAAATAGTTTAAACCTGTATAACTTTCTGATGCCTTCCTGAGATTTTTTTTTTTGTACAAGCGAGGTAGCACTGCAGCTTGAATATTCATTGACAAGCTGAGTAGCCCAAGTTAGCTTCAAGCTCATGCTTTATTACTAGACAGATGTTCATATCTTTATTCAGAATGGAGTAAAAAAAAACCACTTACACTATAAGGGCAACATAAAAAAGGGTATTGGAAGCTCCAGTATCACTTTTTAACTAAAAATAACATGAATCTGGGGCTGGAAATATGGCCTAGTGGCAAGAGTGCTTGCCTTGTATACATGAAGCCCTGGTTTGAATTCCCCAGCACCACATATATAGAAAATGTCCAGAAGTGGCGCTGTGGCTCAAGTGGGAGAGTGCTAGCCTTGAGTAAAAAGAAGCCAGGGACAGTGCTCAAGCCCTGATTCCAAGGCCCAGGACTGGCAAAAATAAATAAATAAATAAAATAAAAATAACAAGAATCTATGGGCTGGCTATGTGGCTTAGTGGTAGAGTGCTTGCCTAGCATGCATGAAGCCCTGGGTTCCATTCTTTAGTACCACATACACAGAAAAAGCCAGAAGTGGTGCTGTAGCTCAAGTGGTAAAGAACTAGACTTGAACACAGAGAAGCTCAACGACAGAGCCCAGGCCTAGAGTTCAAGCCCATGACTGGCAAAAAAAAAAAAAAGCATCTAAATGGCCTAGCACCAGATAATACTAATCAGGACTTTCTGTTTTGATCTCATGGGTATCAGTGCTATGACATCTAGAGCCCTAGAGAAGTGAATATGTGATTAGATAATATCAAAAATAAGATAACTCTACTGAAGGGCTATTTAACTATAGTCTTAGTATGGAAAAATGTTACTACTTGAAATTACTAAAAGGTAGGCTACTCAAGATCAAATTTGAAGGAACTCTTCCTCCTCCTTAATAAATATAATATGATATAGATATATATATATGATTTGATTGATGGATTGTAGATACTAAATATATATCACAGCCAAGACTGCAACCAGTTCTTGCCTCGATTTTTATTCTGGTTTATTCTGAGGTTTACATTCAGAGTCTCATGCTCACTAGGCAGGTGTTCTGCCACTTGAGCCATGCCTCCAGCTCTTTCCCATTTGTGTTATTTTTCTGGATAAGATCTTGTCTTTTCTCCTGGAGCTGGCCTTATGAGAAGATTCCAGCTGTTCTTTTCTTGGGCCTGACATTACAAACAAGCACCACTAGACCCAGCCTTGCCTGAACTTTTAAATTGTGAATGTTTTAAATCACTAAATAAAAATTAACAGTAGACCTTTTATACTAAATACATTAACTTTACCCTCTGATCTAAGCCCTGGGCCAAATCAGGATTATCATGTCTATGCTGAGTAATGAGTATAGGGAAAATGCATGCTGTGGTTATTACTACCTCTGAGTAAAAATTGCAGTAGGATGTTGTTGATAATGTCTTTGGTTTCTGCTTTGCTTAGAAGATGGACAGAGTAGCCGCCATGAGGAACATACACATGTGTAGACTCTATAGCTACATCCCCAGACAAATACAAATAAAATGAGATATATACATAAAATTATTATTAAGAATTAGCTCCTGAAATTTTAGTGACAGAAAAGTCCCAAGATTCACAGTAAGAAAACTAGAGAACCCAAAGAGCTGATTGTTCAAGACCAAGTCTGAGAACAAGTAGCACTGACAATACAAGTTACAGGTTCAAGATTCAAAAGGAGTGTATGCTTCATTTCATGTGTAAGGACGTGAAAGCTCAAAATGCTCAAAAATTCAGGAAGGACTCTCTTATTCACAGGATGACAAGTCTTTGTGTTCTATGCAGAGATCAATCTTTTTTACTCAGTCCTCTGATTTAGATCTTTTTTTTTTTTTTTTTTTTTTTTTTTTTGGCCAGTCCTGGGCTGTGAACTCAGGGCCTGAGCACTGTCCCTGGCTTCTTTTTTGCTCAAGGCTAGCACTCTGCCACTTGAGCCACAGCGCCACTTCTGGCCATTTTCTGTATATGTGGTGCTGGGGAATCGAACCCAGGGCCTCATGTATACGAGGCAAGCACTCTTGCCACTAGGCCATATTCCCAACCCTCTGATTTAGATCTTAATGTCATCCAATGCAGTACAAAAACACTTTCAAAAGTGTTACTGAGACCTGTGGCCCAGTCATTTTGACACATAATAGTAATTACTGCCCTTGTTCCATTATGTACATAAAGAAATCAAAACAGGGCTAAAGGGATGGCTCGGCGGTATCACACCTACCTAGTAAGGGTAAAGCCCTGAGTTCAAACCCATTACTGCCAAAAACAGATAGTGGAACTATGTATCTTGTTTTTTAGGATGTTCAAGTATAGCATCTTCTTGCCATTTCATGCACTTCTGGCTTCAATGAGCCCACAAAAATTTTCCACACGGTACCTCTATACTCTTGTCCATACAGAAAAATGATCATCATGCCACCGGATCTAATGTTGTCTGTTAACACAATTGAGCATTGACTTTATACAATGCTACCTTTACTCTTGCCTCAAATGTTATGTTATAAAATGAAAATATGTGTATATAGTTAAGCATATTAAATCTACTTAGCTGTTTGAATAAACACAAAAAGAATTGGATAAAATTTGCCTTGTTATAAAGATAAACATTTCACAGTGCAAAATACTTCTGTGGGCTTTTTAACCCAGTCATCAGTAAGATTGTAATTTCTTACCCAATAATTACTGCAATAATAACATTCATCTCAGCCAGGCACCAATGTCTCACACCTGTAATCCTAGCTACTCAAGAAGCTGAGATCTGAGGATCGACACCTGTAATCCTAGCTAATCAAGAAGCTGAGATCTGAGGATCGCTGTTTAAAGCTGGCCCAGGCAAGAAAGTCCATGAGATTCTTATCTCCAATTAACCACCAGAAGACTGGAAGTGGCACTGTGGCTCAAGTGGTAGAGCACTAGCCTTGACCTGGAAGAGCCCAGGGACAGCAACCAGGCCCAGAATTCAAGCCCACGGCCGACCAAACAAAAAAAAAGATTCATCTCAAATATACATCAGACAAGGAAGAATTTTTTTCAGATATCCAATATTATATGTCCACATTTCTGATGGAAATCTACTTGTACTAAACTAACATTCATTCTTCCTTTCCCTTTTAAGTTATCCTATCACAACATTCTCTCAATTGTCCGTCTGAGAAAAGAAATTCTCTACAAGTCTTCCTCAAAAAAAATCCAAAACTTGTTATCTTGTCAAGTGAATCATTTAGCTACTGAAAGACATGGGGGTTCACTGCTGCAAAGACCCACTAATGCCAGATCCATGACCAAGAAAATGCCTGCTCTGGCATCCTATCTGAGCACATCCATATTTTTAAATATAAAAAGATATAATGCTGATGAACACTAATGAATGCCAAGCAAAAGTAGATGTGTTTTGCCTGGAAATGTCAAATAAGTACGTCAGATAAGGGAAACAGTAGAAGGGCTGAGAGGTTAAGTGGCTCAATGAGAAACAAGCGGAGAATAGAATGTTGTGCCTGTGACTGGAAGGTGCAGCAAGACAGCACTCAGAGCACCATGCACACCCTACATCACAATTGCAACCACAGTGCTGAGAAGGAGGGTTAGGTCTATGAATAGTCTGCTTTGTTCATAACAGCAATCAGTCTCTATTTGGGTGGTTTTAAAATAAGCAATCATTTCACAGCGGGGACAATGAAAGCAGACGAGATTTCAGAATCTTATCAGAACTCATAAACACTGATGTTTATTGTCCCTTAACCAGAAAAAGAAAAAAAAAATCACTGCAGGAAAGATGCTTAGAAGTCTATATGTGACTTGATAGTTGAGGAAGAATAGGAATGTCAGCGATCAAGTTTACAAAAGCAAAAAGTAATTTATATTTCAACAGTTTGTAAGCATGTGATAAGGAAAAGGGAAAGTAGATACTTATTTGTTGGTTTTGTGAAATGCATAATGAGAATTATGCATCATTTAATTTTCCTGTATGGTAGGTAATGTTTTTTTATAAGTAAGCAATAAAAACACTTCAAACAGTAGCTCATCAATTTATTAGCAATAATGATTGCTAACTTGCATTTCTGATAAGATGAAATGTAAAATATTTGTAGAAGTTTGTGGAAAAGGGAAGTTAAAATATAAAACCGTACTTCAATTATCTAAAAACAAAAAATTTTAAATGACTCAATTTGAGAGCCCAGTATCTCTGAGAGAAAGTTCTTGTAAATATGATTGTATAGTCAAAAATTACTAAAGACATAGAGAAATAAATTACTGCAACATAAAAAAGACAATATAAATAAACTGAACTGTAGAACCAGATGCTTAATATCTGAAGACCATGAAATTATCAGACACGGAATATAAAATAAACATAAATATATTTAAAGAAATAAAATGGATGATTTAAAATAAGGCAAAACACAAAGTATTAAAATGCATAAGATATTTTTGCCAAACAAGTAAGCAAAACTTCTAGAAATGAAAAAAAATCTCTAAAATTAGAGTTAGTGAATTAAACAACAGATTAGACATTTGAACAGTCTGTAAAAAGGATGACAGAGCTAAAGAAATTACCTGGAACTCCACCTTAAGAAAAGATGGAAAAAGTACAAGGGGGAATGTGTGGTGCAGCTATAGGCATACATGTATATGAGAAGGAGAAAGGGGGATTAAGAAACATTGAGCATAGTGAAAAGTTCAGGAAGGTACAATATAAATATAATCAGAATGTTTGGAGAAGACAGATGATCAAATGATAGTTGGTGAAAGACAATAATTTTCAGTTATTTCTTTTTAGATATACTGTATTGATTTTTGCCATTTAACACAGCAGTTTATATGCAGTATATACAGTACATCTTGATCAGTGTCATCCCTTTCAACACTATCACAAAGCATGAAGATCAACATTAGTAAATCTATCCCAAATATATCCTAGTAGAAATTAATAAGACAAAATTAAGATCTTTAAACTAGCCAGACTAGTTCAACCTCTACTACAATAAAACCTGAATCATCTAGGATGGAAAACTAGCTATCTAGAATGTAAAGTAGGTCTCAACAGATGTTAAAATTTTAGTATCATGTTGATAATGTTCTCCAACCACTATACCATGAAACTAAAAGTTATTTTTTTCAAAGTTAAAATTTTGAAAACATCTGGCATAATTAACATTTTTAATGTACATTAAGTAGCTGAGGTCAAAAATTAAGTCATAAGCGAAGTGAATAAATGCTTAGAAAGGAAGAATTAGGGAAGTTTTGCATGCTAAACTTGAGAAATGAAAGAAATATAAGGTATCTGATTTTCCTTTTCTGTTTGGGTTTTCCTCTTTGTGTCTTTTTCAGATAGTTGATTTCAATGAGAAGTTGACGCTAAAGTTCATTTAAGAGAACAAAATGAACACCAAAAAAAAAAAAAAAAAGACGGGAAAATAATGAAAACTAAGAATTACAGATGTGATTTTATGCCTTCCAGATGTGTAAAACATACTAAATCTTCTCTAATTAAGTAAATATGACATTGGCACATGAATAAATAACTCAATAAAACAAATAATAAATACACAAATAGAATTAATTACATAAAAATAGTGTGTAAGTTGGCAGCTAAAAATCTCAAGAAAGAAATAGATTTAAATAAGTAGTGTTCAAGAGCTGGGATTATGGCCTAGTCAACAGTGCTTTCCTTGCATACATGAAGCCCTGCGTTCAATTCCTTGGTACCACACATATAGAAAAAGCCATAAGTAGGGCTGTGGCTCAAGTGGAAAAGTGCTAGCCTTGAGAAAAAGATGCCAGCGACAGTGCTCAGGCCCTGAGTTCAGGCCTTGGGACTGGAAAAAAAAAAAAGATGGGAAGTGTTAAAGTAACTGAGTAGCCACATGGAAATCACTGAAACTGGACTTAACTCTTATGAAACACACCAGTATAAATTCTCAGTGAGCCAGAGGTCTAAAAGCAATCAGAAATTCTTGATACATTTTACTATATTAGAAAAAGACTTAGTATTATTTTTTTTAAATGTTGTAAGCAATGTAGCCTAAATAGCTCACATTTGTAATTTTAGCTACTCAGGAATCACAGACTTGGAGCATCAAAATTTGAAGTCTTCTATACTACACATTACCTATTATATAGAGTAGTATATATCTACATATATAGCATATGACAAATAATATAATATTTATATACTACGCATTGCATGTTACATTTCCCTGCTACAGTCTCCGCTGTGCCTTCTCTACTTAAAAGTCCCTAATTGTGCCACCTGGAATTAAACACCACTCACCAAGAGGAAGCAGAATACTGTCAGAAGCTCGAAGAGTACTTTCCTAGTAGGTGACTATACATGAGTCAGTGGATGAAACACACAATTTTTGAAGATGTGCAGTGGCCCTGAATGAGGAACCAGCCTACAGACCCAGCTTGATGTTCTGTCTTAAAACTACTTCATTCTTTATTGTAGAGATGACAGCTCAGATAGTTCAGATGCCTGTTGTCAAAAAAAAAAAAAAGCAGAGCAGACAAAATTTATGTGTCTCTTTTTTTCTTTTTCCCTTCCTTTCAATATAGAAAGAAGAAAATTAGGCAATTGTTATATTTTTTATGGTACTTAAATTACAACTTTCAAAAATTGGATCTTCTTGAGTACCTAGAAAAGTGAGAGGAGCCATGATACAATCGATTGATACTGATTGAACGTTTTTGAAAATTACATGAGAACACCAGACATCTACAAAAGGGGCCAGTAGCACTCATGAATTACATACACTGTGGGTCAGGAAAAAAAAAAAAAAACTGAGCAAACCTGACAACAATAGAGACAGAGTAGGGGGAATACTGAGCTGAACTTGTGAGCAAGATTTTCACAAAGAATCCATCTAACTGAGAGTTGTCATCTGGGAAAGGAGATCACATGCTGCATGTGGTCAGATTTGTTTAATTTTTTATCTAGAAGTCCATATTTTGACATTAGAAGAAAGTGAACTGAAATTCTTTTAAACTTAAGGCCAAACAAAATAGAGCTACGGTCACTTGTGTAACATCTCTGCCTCAAAAGGCAGTTCTAAAGTAAACCACTATCAAAAAAGCGTAATTGCATCATAAAGTTAGAGATGTGGCTTGTAGGAATACCACTCATTAATGTTGTTTTAGGTGTAAAATACTTATAGAGGGTAGATCAAAACTACCAGAATTATTTGAACAGTTGCATTCGTTTTGTTGCACTTCCTCTCTTTTTATTTTTGTTTACGGGGTTTCAGTTACTTTAATTTTATTTTATTTTATTGTGGGTCCTGAACTTGGTCTGGGTGCTGTCCCTGAGCTTTTCAGCTGAAGGTTAGCACTCTACCACTTGAGCCACAGCACCACTTCCGATTTTTTGGTGGGTTTTTGTTTTGTTTTGTTTTGTTTTTTGCCAGTCCTGGGACTTAGACTCAGGGCCTGAGCACTGTCCCTGGCTTCTTTTTGCTCAAGGCTAGCACCCTACCACTCGTGCCACAGCACCACTTCTGGCTTTTTCTGTTTATGTAGTGCTGAGGAATCAAACCCAGGGCTTCATGCATTCAAGGCAAGCACTCTACCACTAAGGCATATTCGCAGCCTTCTGGTGGGGTTTTTGTAGATATGCATCTCATGGACTTTCCTGCCCAAGCTGGATTTGAAATGATTTCAGACTCCTGAGTAGCTAGGATTACAGGTGTGAGCCACCAGTGCCCAGCTTAATATTTTTAAATGTTAATATTTATAGATACATTTGTCTGACATTACTTAGTAAGAAGTCTTTCATGGTAAATAGGATGTCTCTGTAGTCAACCTCTTGAATGCATCTGTAATAATTGTAAATACCAACTGACAGCAAGAGCCTAGAAAAGAGATTTGGTTGACTATCCAAAATTCAAATGACAGAGGGATTGTGGAAGATCTGGTTAAAATGGGTGAAATGGAAGCTCCCCACAGTGAAAGGATAAGTGAGTGAGTCCTTGTGATTCTTAACATCTTCTTCTTCTAGAAGAAAGTGATTGGTCTGACTAGGACTGGCATTAGCCAGAGAAAAGAGTGGAGACAGATAGCATGTCAACTGGTGCTGACAGGAGAGATAAGTAGCAATCACCAGTCACCAGGGAAAGGAAATAGATTTCAACCTAGTGTTAGGTCCTCTCCCTGAGGGCTCCATTTAGATGCCCCCACCTCATTAAGTCTCCACCCAGTTACCTGGGTAACCTGCAGACCTGGAGGCAGTTACCTCCCCTTTCCCTGAGGTCACATCCTAATCCACCTGGCCACACCCCTTGCCCCTGCCCTAGATATAAGGTAGAGCTGGGTGGGGGTCGCTCTCTCTCTCCCTTCTCTTCGGCCATGGATCATCTTGGCCACAGGCCAGCAGTTCGGTAATAAACTTTCTCTCCTGCCTGAATACCGCGTGGCATTCTCCTTTACTGGCTACCTACTTTAAAAAACTTAACACCTGGGGCTGGGGATATGGCCTAGTGGCAAGAGAGCTTGCCTCGTATACATGAGGCCCTGGGTTCGATTCCCCAGCACCACATATACAGAAAACGGCCAGAAGTGGCGCTGTGGCTCAAGTGGCAGAGTGCTAGCCTTGAGCAAAAGGAAGCCAGGGACAGTGCTCAGGCCCTGAGTCCAAGGCCCAGGACTGGCCAAAAAAAAAAAAAAAAAAAAAACTTAACACCTAGTGAGTGGACATTTCAGCCATAGGTGATGGGAAAACTAGACACTAACTTGCAGCACAGAGATTTTCAACAAGTGGCAAAAATGCCCACACAGAGAATCTGAGGGAAGCAAGCCCATAAAGAACTGGAAAAAAATGTGGTTTAGCGATGGAGTGTTTGCCTAGCATACATGAGGCCCTGGATTCAATTCTTCAGGACCATATAAATGAAATAAAAAAAAAATTTAAAATCAGTTGGCCTATGAGAATCAAGGCAAGAATGGCAGCATATGATACACGCTCCTCATTTGTGAGTAGGGACTTACCTGTTACAGGAAACCAGCAGCAAACATATTGAGAAAAACCATTGTCTAGTGTGAAGCCATTCCCAGAAGGTTAGAGAATTCCATCCCAAATAGTGAGCACAGGGTCCTGGCCTTAAATCAGGTAGTTGACAGCTAAACCCAGTTTACCATTCTGAGGAATCTCCATGCTGCTTTCCAGAGAGCTGAACCAGTTTACATTCCCACCAACAATGAAGTAGGGTTCCCTTTTGGCCACATCCCCTCCAACATTTGTTAATGTTAGTTTTCTTGATAATGGACATTCTTACTGGGGTGAGGTGGAATCTCAATGTTGTATTGATTTGCATTTCTTTTATGGCCAGTGATGTAGAGCACTTTTTCATATGTCTCTTGGCCATTCTCATTTCCTCTTCAGAGAAGTCTGTTCTTTAGCCCACTTGTTGAGAGGGCTGTTGGTTCTTTGAGGCTTTGCTTGGGAGGAATTTAATTATTTTAGTTCTGCCTATATTTTAGAAGTGAGGCCTTTGTCCGTTGTAGGGCTGGTAAAGATCTTTTCCCAATCTGTTTGCTTTCTGTTTATCTTGTAAGCTATGTCCTTTGCCCTGCGGAAGCTATGCAGTTGGATGCAGTCCCATTTGTCCAACCTTTCTTAGACTCATTGCAATTCTGGGCCTTTAGTAAGGAAGTTTCATCCTGTTCCAAGGAGCCCAAATGTTTCTCCGACTTCTTCGTGTAGTATTTTCAAGGTATCTGTTTTTATTTTAAGGTCTTTGATCCATTTGGAATTGATTTTGGTGGAGGGTGATATATAAGGATGTAGTTTTAGTTTGTTGCAGGTGTTGAACCAGTTTTGCCAACACCATTTGTTAAACAGGCTATCTTACTTCCATCCTGTTTTTTAGCACCTTTATCAAAGATTAAGTAGGCATAGTTCTGCAGGTTAATGGCTGGGTCTTCAGTTCTGATCCATTGGTCTTCAGGCCTGTTCCTGTGCCATTACCAACCTGGTTTTATTACTAGAGCTTTGGAATACCGCTTGAAATTTGATATTGTAGCACTGTTCTTTCTGCTTAGGATTGTTTTTGCTATTCTGGGTCTTTTATTGCCCCATATGAATTTCTGGATTGCTTCCTCTATTTCATTAAAAATGGTGTGGGGATATTAATGGGTATTGCATTGAGTTTGTAGATAGCCTTTGGCAATAATCCCATTTCGACAATATTAATTCTCCCAGTTCCGGAGTATGGAAGGTTTTTCCATTTTCTTAGTTCTGCCTTAATTTTATTTTTCACGTTTTTAAAGTTCTCATCATAGAGATCTTTCATTTCTTTGTTAAGGTTATTCCTAGTATCTTAAGTTTTTTGAGGCTATTGCAAAAGGAGCTGCTTTCCTGACTTTGGCCTCAGTCGTTAGGTCATTGGCATATAGAAAAGCCATTGGTTTTTGAGGGTTTATTTTAAATCCTGCTACTTTGACAAAGTTTTGGATCAGCTCTAGTAGCTTGGGAGTAGAGTCCATGGGGTTCTTTAGGCAAAAGATCATGTCATCAGTGAGGAGAGAAAGTTTAACTTCATCTTTTCCTATTTGGATCCCCTTTATGTTTTTTTCTTGCCTAATTGCTCTGGCTAGGAATTCTAATACTATGTTGAAGAGAAGAGAACGGACATCCCTGTCTTACTCCTGATTTTAAAGGGAATGGCTTTAGCTTTTCACCGTTTAGAATTGTGCATGGTGTTGGTTTGTTATAGATTGCCTTTATTATATTCAGGAATTGTCCCTGGAATCCCAGTTTTCCAAGGCTTTTAGCATAAATGGGTGCTGGATTTTATCGAACACCTTTTCTGCATCTGGGGATGTAACCGTGTGATTCTTTACCTTGCTCCTGTTGATGTGGTGTATTACATTAATTGACTTGCGTATATTGAACCAACTTTGCATCCCTGGGATGAATCCAGTTTGATCATGGTGTATGATTTTTTTGATGACCTGTTGAAGTCAATTGGCCAGAATTTTGTTGGCAATTTTTGCATCATTGTTCATCAGGGAAATCGGCCTATAGTTCTCTTTCCTTGATGAGTCCCTGCCTGGTTTGGGGATGGGGGTTATACTGGCATCATAGAATGTGTTTGGTACCAAACTTTCTCTTTCAATTTCATTGAAGAGTTTGAGCAATATTGGTGTGAGTTCTGTTTTGAAGGCCTTGTAGAATTCTGCTGTGAATCCATCTGGACCTGGACTTTTCTTGGATGGGAGATCTCTTCTTGCAGTTTCTATTTCAATGCTGGATATGGGTCTGTTTAGAAGACTTAAATCTTCATGGTTGAGTTTGAGGATATCAATTTTTGCTAGGAAATTGTCCATTTCTTCCAGGTTCTTGAATTTGTTAGCATAAAGTTTTGCAAAATAGTCCCTTATTGTGTTCAGAATTTCGGTTGTTTCTGTGGTGATGTTACCTGTTTCATCTCTGATCTTGTTTATTTGTGTGTGGTGTCTTCGTTTTTCGGTCAGATTTGCTAGGGGCCTGTCTATCTTGTTAATTTTTTTCAAAGAACCAACTCTTTGTTTTGTTGATTCTTTCGATGGTTTTATTTGACTATAAGTCATTTAATTCTGATTTGATATTAATTATTTGCTTCCATCTATTGGCTTATGATTTGGCTTGATGTTCTCTTTCAAGGAGCTTAAGGTGCTTCCTTAAGTTGTTGAATTGATGTTTCTCCAGTTTGTTAATGAAGGCACTCAGAGATATAAAGTTTCCTCTGAGCACTGCCTTTGCTGTGTCCCAAAGGAGCTGGTACTTTGTGCACTCATCTTGGTTTAATTCCATAAACATTTGGATTTCTGTTCTAATTTCTTCAATGACCCACTGGTGGTTCAGCAGTGTGTTGTTTAGTCTCCATGAATTGGAGGATTTTCAGTGGTGGCTGTTTGAGTTGAGCTCTAATTTTATTCCATTGTGGTCTGAGAGAATGCAGCGAATAATTTCGATACTTCTGAATCTGTACAGATTTTCTTTGTGCCCTAAGATGTGATCTATTTTGGAGAATGTTCCATGTGCTGCTGAAAAGAAAGTGTATTCTGGTATTGCTGGATGGAATATTCTGTAGATGTTGATTAAGTCTATTTAGTCTATGCAGTTGTTTAGTTCTGTGGTTTCTTTGTTCAGTTTTTGGTGTGTTGATCAGTCCAGAGGTGACAGCGGAGTGTTAAAGTCTCCAACTATCAATATTTTTGGGTCTATGCGTGTTTTTAGAGTCAGTAGTGTTTGTTTGATGAAGTTGGGTGCTCCTGTATTTGGTGTGTAGATATTTAGAATGGTTATATCCTCCTGTAGGAGAGATCCCTTTATTAATATGTAGTGCCCTTCTTTGTCTCCTCTTACCAGGTTTAATTTGAAGTCAATTTTACCTGACATTAGGATTGCAACTCCAGCCTGCTTATGAGGACCATTTGCTTGGTAGATTTTATTCCAGCCTTTCACTTTTAGAAGATGTTTGCTTTTGCTGAATAGATATGTCTCTTGGAGGCTGAAGAAAGATGGATCTTGATTTTTGATCCAACTTATAAGCCTATGTCATTTAATTGAAAAATTAAGTCTGTTATTATTGAGAGTTAGGATTGAAAGATGCTCATTTGTTCCTTTCATTATAGCTATCTTGTTAAAAAGCCATGTCTTCCCAATTCTGGATCTAATATTCTGGTTTTCTATTTAGGGTTCATTTCTCTGTCTGTCTTGTGATCTTGATTATTTTCCATGTGTAGTACATCCTTGAGGATTTTCTATAAAGCTGGTTTGGTGGAGATATATTGTTTCAGTTTGTCCTTTCTGTGGAAGACTTTTATTTGACCTTTGGCTATGAATGAGAGTTTAGCTGGGTACAGTATTCTTGGGTGATAGTTATTTTTCTTTAGGGTGTGGCATAGCTAATTTCAGGCTCTCCTTGCTTTCTTGGTCTCTGCTGAGAAGTCTGGGGTAATTCTGATTGGTTTTCCTTTATATGTGATTACTTTCTTCTCCCTAGCTGCTTTAAGGATTCTTACCTTGGACTCTATTGATCCTGTTTTGATCACATTGTGTCTGTGGGATGTCCTATTCTGGTCTGGTCAGTTTGGGGTTCTGAATTCTTCTTGTATTTGGATAGGCCTATCCTTCTGGATATTTGGGAAGTTCTCAGCTAATATTGTTAAATTATTTGCCTATTCCATTGACATCTTTCTCTAGGTTTTCCTCTGTACCTATTAGCCTTAAATTGAGCATCCTGATTCTATCTTGGAGCTCCTGGAGTGATGTTTTGCTGATTGAATTGGTTTTGTATTGTTTTTTGTTTTTTTTATTCATAGATTCTAGGGAATCTTCAGTTCCTGAGATTCGATTCTTTGCTTCATCTAGTCTGCTCTGTAGGCTAGTTACTTGATTTCTATTCTCCCTTTCTTCTGACTGGTCTTTCTTGATAGCTTCCATGTCTTTGCTATAATTTTCTCTTAGGTCCTGTGTGGACTTCTTTACTTCATAAATTTGGTTCTGAGTGCTGTCTCTCAAATATTTTAGCTGGACTTTTCATTGGACTCTTGAAGTTCAGATATCTTTCTATTTGCGGAGGCCATGAAATCCTCTATTAATTTTTGGTTTGCCTCCTCATGTCCTAGAATAGCTGTCTGAAGACATTCAAACTTTTCACTTAACATTTTTATCAGTAGACTTTGTAGAGCATTTTGAGGTTTCTCTTGTAGGTCTTTGATTGACTGCCATCTTTCTTATGCTTCTTCTGCCCATTTGGATTGGAAATGCCAATTTACCAGCACCTGTGAGCATCGTTTAAGACCCAAAGCAGACCTTACCAAGCACTATTGTATAAATCTTAGAAGTTCACAATTATAAACAGATACCTTCCTTCTCTGTTTTGTATATAAAAGGAGATTTGGTGTCCCTAAAGAATACAAATTTAATATAACAACCAACCCTGAGCCCTCTATTCAGTTGTTACTTATTTACCATTATAACTCTATGAGCAATTTTTGTTCTTCTATTTAGTTCTTTTTGGACTGGTGGAATTTCTCTATGAACCCCTTTGACTCACTCAGATTGAACAGTGATACCCTTTATTCGATAACCAGGGGTCAGTGGAGTCTGGAGGTCCTGGAATTAAATTTAGGAGGGTAAGGTAGGGGTTGTAAAAAGAATAGAGTAAAATGAATGGGGAGGGTGATGATTTTTGTTTAGTTTCAGTGAAGTGGAAATGTTGAGAAACTAGAATCAGAAGAAAAAACGAGGTTAAAATGATAGACAATGGAGAGCCAGCAGAAAAGAGTAAAGGTGTTAGTCAAAGGAAAGTAATTTTAAAGAAAGAAAATGTGGGGGCTGGGAATGTGGCCTAGTGACAAGAGTGCTTGCCTCCTACACATGAAGCTCTCGGTTCGATTTCCCAGCACCACATATATGGAAAATGGCCAGAAGGGGAACTGTGGCTCAGGTGGCAGAGTGCCAGCCTTGAGCGGGAAGAAGCCAGGGATGGTGCTCAGGCTCTGAGTCCAAGGCCCAGGACTGGCCCAAAAAAAAAAAGAAAGAAAGAAAATGTGAAAAGAGAAACAAAGAAAAAATACAGGAAAACAAACATACTAACAAAAAAATTACCAAAAAAAATCCCAATAAAACAAACAAAAAACAGAAAACAAAAATAAATTGCAGCTCAAAAATTAAAAATAAAATTTTAAAAAATGTTTTAAAAAATGGAGTCTTCCTTGTTTGGGTGGCTCTTTCCAATCTCTAGTTTCCTTGTGATGGTCTACAATCTATTTTCCTGCTGCTTGGCTGGTTGGATTGGTTTCTGCTCTGACCCTCCTCCCCTGTTAGTTAAATCCTGGGACCCTGTGGTTTGCATGGCTTGCAGGTAAGACTTGGGTGTCCTCTGTAGTTGGGAGATGCTGAACAGTCTGGAGAACCATGGCTGCTGTGTGTCCCGTCTGCTGTGGGACCACAGCCTTTAATGCCTGGCTCTGAATAGGCTGCGGACTCAGCAGGGCGGGGCCCTCAGGCCTAGTTTACCTGGTTGAGGGCTGCTTGCCCATGGGGAGGTTCCTCCCTCTTGGGCATGGCAACCTTCTGGGCAGAGCTGGCTGTGGAATTCAGCTCAGTTTGTTGGTGGGAGTTGGGAGTTGGGTATCCTCTGTAAAGGGACCGTTTATCTGTCTCAGGTACTGTTCACTCTCCCTTCTGATTCCATACTGACAGTAGCTGCTCACTACTTTCGGTTTGATTTTAGAATTCCTGGCTGCTGGAGAGTCAGCAGCCCCAGTGGTGGGGTGGGTTGGGCACCTCTGGCTGAGTTTACCTGAGTCTGTGAGCCTTGGCCCAGGAACAAGCCTCCCGCCTGGGCTGTGGGACATTCTCTTGGGCGGAGCTGGCTCTCACCATTCAGTCACTCTTGTCCTTTCCAAGATGGCCCCTTTGTCCTTGCTTTCCCCTGGCCCTATTTAGTTCCAGTCTGGTCTGACCAGGTCTGTGCCAGAGTCAAAGATGGCACTTTGCTCTGGCGGGGGGGAAGGGCCACCTTCCAGTTGCTGCTCTGTGGGCACAAGTGAGAATGTCTTTCGTGGGGTACTCATGCTTTCTCTGCAATTTCGACCCATCCATGCTCAGCCTGCAATCCGCGTCTGTCTGCTGCCATCTGGAGGATTTCTCCCTGGTCGCCACTGTGTGCTTTAGGTGCACAGAGTGCGGGGTGCTGTGCTGGTGTAGCCACCAGCGTGGTGGCGGGAAGACACCCAGAGCTCAAATCTGTGTTTTCAGGCAAGCAAAGTCGATTTTTCCTTTCTAGCCAGAATCCCTATACTGTTATAACTTACTTGGGCTGTCTTTCTAGGAGTAAAAGTTTCTCTGGAGTGGTAAAACTGCAATGTTGGAGGGAGCTCAGCTAGGGCTCTGCTGCTCCACCGCTGTCTTCCCAGAAAGCCTCCCATTTTCGCTTATTTTTGCACTATTCCAGCATCCCATAGTATATAGACAGTTCTAAGATGTGGTAAAACATAAAACAGTGAGCAGAAACATCTAATAATTCTCTCTCAATAAATGTTTGCCCTAATTCTGCTGATTCAGTAATAGCTTAGCAATTAGTTTATGTGCCAACAACCAGCTAGGCAAATTGCCTTTACCTGGCCTAATGATTCATTTCATCACAACTGTTCACCAGTGTGGCCAGCTTGCAGAACAGGCCCGTTTGTACTCAGCCATGCCCTGGTGACTGTAAAACACCAATAGGAAATGATAGAATAATAACTATGTTAGCAGCAAAAGGATAAGTGGACAAAATAGGAGCCACCAGAAGCAAACTTCCATATGCTTCCATGAGCAAATATTGCACGCATGTGCTCTGGAACTCATTGACTCCACTCTTGTTGTTACTACACAGAATGAGCTGAGCACCCTTGTTTCTGGGCCTATCCTTTGGTGTAGAGGGTTTTACCCTCTCACCTACCCATCCATAGCTCTCTGCCAATAATCCTCTTGCTGTCCTAGAACACTTAATTACATTCTCTCCATTGCATGAATGCTGAGATTCCAGGAGTCTAACTACCGTACCTGGTTTATATTCTATGTCTTTTAAATATCTGTCTTATCCATCTCTCTCTACTAGCAAATAAGGCCTTGAAAATAGGTCTTTGTTATGTTTACTTCTACAGTCTCAGTTCTCAAAAGACTTTGTGACATATAATAGGGCTATGATAAATATATGCTAAATGGCAATATCCATGAATGAATGATTCTTAAATTTCATAATTTTCAATGGAGCATGAGGTTTTTCCCATAACTTTGCTAATATTCTTAAATCCTTAAGTTTATGATGTTGCCAAGTTCATTTCCCTTCAATAACTCAGCAAACATTTCCTGGATATATTTGATCAAGTTTCATGTCATAGCATAATCATAAATACCACTGAGTCTTTTTCAATAGGAAAAATGAATGCTGTTTCAAGATATTGATAAAGAAAGAAATTGAATTGTCATGCTTTAATTGATTCTTTAAGTCCAAAAGGTTATGCATTTGATTTCCTATCTACAAGAGTTGGTTTCAACTGCAATCATTCTGTCTCACAGGTTAAGCAGATTTCACAAAAGCACCCCAATCAGAGGGTAGCTGCTCTAGTGTGTTCACCTCAAGAGTCTAGGACATGATATAAAAGTTGCTTGAAAAGAAAGTAATGACTTAAGTCTGGGCCTCGGTAACTATCCATCCACATAACAAGAGCACCAGGCTCCTATTCAAGGAAAAGCTAATTAAAGAAAGGTTTTGCTTCCCTCTGGATTAAGACACAAATGGTGGCCACATGAAAGAGTTCTCAAAGCTGTTGCATTTTTACCTACTTGTAGCTCAGTGCAGTGCTTTTCTCACACTAATGAGCAGTGCCTACTCTCACATGCTTTTAAAATTAGAAGCAGAGGGTATTTTTTAAGTAACGAATGTTTTGTTTCAACTGTACCAACATGTGTTTTGAAAGGCACTGAATATGTAACATATGGTCCATATAGACTTCAATAGGCCTTGTTCAGACATTCATCTGAGTGGAAGAGGAGCTGTTCACTTGTCCACCTCCTTAGGCAACACTATCTGTGCTCAGTCACCAATCCATTCTTCTTAGATCAGATATTTGTGTCAGCAGGACCTGTGAAAACACTTCATGCTCTTTCAGTGATCTTTTTGCCAAATATTCCCTGAAAAAAATACAAACTACAACATAAAAAGAAGAGTATTCTGTTTGTGCACAAGTGATTTATATAAAAACTACATTTATATGATAATACTTAGCCCACTGTTGGTGTGAAGCCTCCATAAAGACTGTAGTAAGGCTCCCAAGTCAGCATCCAGGACTTGATGAAAATCTTACCAGATATCAAGTGTGTCTCTTTGATTCTTCTCATCAGCATCAGATTCTGCCTCTCTCACCATGTATTTTGTGTCTTACTATGATCCACACCATTTGGATCAACCCCATATGTTGGACAAATGCATAATTAGTAGGCCTAACAACTTTCCATCTCACTGCCCACCCCATGCCAAAATGTCTAGTGCCATATATAAACCATGTGCAGCTCTATCCAGAAGGGGGTCTGTTGGAACTGCATGCTCCTATTGGTCATGTCCCTGAAACCCAATCTGTTCTTACTATTAAGCTTTGACTATTTTTTTTTTTTGCAGGGGGGGAAGTATGGTCACTTTTCTCTTTGCAGCCAGAGAAGGTTTTCTGCTTCTAAAGGCTTACAGGATTAGATTGGACCCAGCCAGATAATCCAGGATAATATCACATTTGAAGCTTAGTAACCCACAGGCCCATTCACTATGAAACATTCACAGCATCTTGATATGAACTGTGGACATTCCAGGGGACCATTCTGACAGTATCTCCTCACACCTGAGATTTATTTGATCTTGAAAGATTAGTTTATTGATCCATGGAATAATTTGAGCTGGTAAACACTGTGAAAAACAGAACAAAACCCAAACAACAAAAAATGAAAGCTTTTCAAGACAGTAGTTTAATTGGCCAAAGAAGAAAGCTGCCTACTCACTAACAGAAATACATATGAGAATTCTACTCAGAGTAAGATGTTGTCAAAGGAATTTAGCAGATAATTAAGAATCCTAAACAATTTGTTTCTTACAAGATGTTTTTGGGGAGAGGCTTATTGTCTGTGGATAATTTTTAAATTCTTGGACATGCGCTAGTTTACACTCATTTCAAATCTAATTTTTAGCAACAATCTGTTCTTAAGCACTGCTGCTAATACCACATTTCCAATTCCAACATTGCTAGTGACTTCTGAATTTTTTTTAAAAACCTACTAACTTCTTGTTATTTTTTCATACAGATGATACCATTTTTAAAAGTGTTTTGCAAGTCACTGGTTCTTTGAAACTCGTAATGCATTTCTCCATTGTAACCATGTTAAAAATGACAGATGCACACAAAATTCAATTTGAATTATACCTTATGTAGGACCAGGGATGCATAAAATGAAGCACAGAACTAATCAGTGAGACACTGTATCCTAAGGTCCAGTTTAGAGCACCTCGTGCTACAAGGTGAGGTTGCTATCTCTTTCTCAGCTTCCCAGGCTGGAGCAAGTCCCAGTCAGCAAGAGAGAAACCTCTAGGGCCCATAAATGGCTCCCAAATCTCACCCCAGAAAGTCCTTCAGAGAAATGCCTTTGGGCAGGTAGTGAATGCTATACAGCTTTCAGAAGTATGGGGTCACAGAGCCAAGCTTCCCACCCAGGCCACCTGAAGGAATCCTGATTGCTCAGATTTGTGTTTTGCTTTTCCTCTCCACCCATTCCTCCATGATAGTTAAACTCTCTCTATTCCTGGATAACAGTATAAGAAAAGGCAACTTAATAAATTTTCCTCTTCTTTTGTCTGTCTCATAAGCACAGTCCTTTAATAATCTGCAATAAGGTTTGACTGCTAGAAATAAGAATTTTAATTTTTATAGTAATTTATTCTTTATCTTAAGATAACTTTCACAGCTACTACTGTAGACATTTTGAAAACAGAAAAGCACAAAATTAAAGTAAAAATGGCTCATAATCCTAACAGTTACCTTATTAGCCTTTATTGAAAGATGCAAATGATTGAATAAGTCTAGAATATAAGACGCAAACACGGCTTTTCTTGATTGCACAAACTCTATGACAATATTCCATAGTCTTTCCAGCACTAGCTCCTATCATGAAGCAGGCTGCTGAACCAAGACATGGATTAAGTTAAGAGGCATAGTAGCCATCAGTCACAACAAAGCTCAGCTCTGCTAACTGCCTTTGAGCAGCATCCTGTTGCACACACAAACATGCAGTTATACTGCCCTCTAGTGTCTGTCTACTAGATGTCATGCAGCAGCAAACAAAATCAGAATCTTTGGAAAGCTGAGATCAAAGGAAAGCCAAGATAAAGTGTGGAAGGAAACAACTAGAAAAGGAATTGTGGGCATTCAGTGAATTCCCAATATAGAAAAAATAAGTTATTTTTCTTTGTTCTCTACTCCCAATTCTCTTCAACATAGTATGGAATCTGGTTTGTTCCTTTGTTTTCATTCTCACTATGATTATCCCTGTAAAGAAAATTATCATTCCCATACAGCTATAAAGAAAGACTTCTGTGCATGTTACAAATACTTGAGTTTATGCAAAGAATGTCAGTCTAATTCAAAATAGGAATCTAAATTCTAGAAAGAGAATAAACTCCTTAAAAGGAAATGTTAGATAACATCACAGATCACAAGAAAACAAAGGAGTATTTGTAAAGTTGTGTTAGATGAGGAACTATTTCTAAGAATTGAAAAAATATTTACCTCCGCACCTCAAAACAAAGAGCCAAATAGATCTCAGAGGGATGAAGGTAAAATTAAAATTGTTTTAATTGCATGGAAAATTAAAGTGGATCGTCATCAAATACATGATGCATTTTCTAATCTGAAATGTAGATTGTTTGGAGTATCTGAAAATAAAAACTTTCCTGTTAAAGAATAGAGCAGGGACACATGAACAGTTAAAATCTGTTTATTATTCACACCTATAGAATGCATGAAAAGCTTATACAAAGAGAGGACAAAGATAATGACTTCAAAAGCTGTAGCACTTAACAAGTGGGAAAAGGGTGGCCAGTAAGTAGATATCACATTTTCAGCTTAAGAGTAACAAAAATCAGCTCATTAAAATTACATGCCTTTTCTTGGCCTGCCAAATTAGTAGAAGTGTCTTTTAAAAAAAAAAAAGACTATTCAATGCTGGAAAAGGAAGATAAAACATAAGCCTTCTCAAGCAAAAATAATATTTCTTCAAAAAAGCCATCAGCAAGTTAGCAGGATTCTTAGACATAGCCATGCCCAAAAATATCCAATGCTACTATTTGCGAGAATATATTCTAAGGAATTATTCTGGTGTGTATGAAGTCTTCATGGTAAAAGATGTTGCAATATCTATTAAAAGCACAACATTGTACCTATAATACAAGATGTGGCTACACCTTAATACACAGAGAGAACAATGCAGAGTCTCGCTGACAGACTGCCATGCTTTAGAACAAATTACAGAATCACTGAGCCTGTCACCCTTCAAAGGTGATAATAGGATTTTGCTGTGTAGACAAAGCCCCAGGACAGTTCATGCAAGCCTCAAGCATTCCTACTTTTCACGTCAGAGTGCCTTAAAAATAGTACTTTCTACCATCCAAAGAAAGAATCTTAAGATAGATATGTAAATGTGATTATTATTAAAATCTTTACAAAGTTTGGGGCTTGAAATCAGGTTCCAAATTATCACTCAGCACTGAGTCATGCCTCTAGTTCCAGGTTTTTGCTGATAAGTTGGTACAGAGTCTCTCAGGTTTGCTGCCCTCTGGCTTCGAATCTCCATCCTCAGATCTCAGCCTTCTGCATGGCTAGAATTAGAGGCATGAACCATCATTACTCAGCTTAAAAAAAAAAAACAAAAGCCTATGAGATGGTTACTAGCAACAACAAAAAGATACAAAGTTGTATGTATGTATAGAACAAAGACTTTATATGCACCAAAATGTTAATAGCTTTTTAAAAAAAATTTCTAATCCTTTCCTTTTTCTATAATCCAAATCTTCAATAATGACTACTTATTTTAAAAAATTTTTAAAAAATTGAGGGGAAGAGGGAGGGGGGTATGAGGAACGAGGTAACAAATGGTACAAGTAATGTATCCAATGCCTAACGTATGAAACTGTAACCTCTCTGTACATCAGTTTGATAATAAAAATTTGAAAAATAAATAAATAAATACATAAATAAATAAATAAATAAATAAATAAATTGAAAATCCTTAATGGAAACATCCCTAACAAAGGAACAAAGGAATTTGAACATACTATAGCAGAAATGATCACTTCCAAGTAGTTATCTGTCAAATTATTGTTAAATAAAATCTTCTACGAGGTGACATGGTTCATTGTACAGTATGCTATGGTGCTGTAGTCTGCCTCTTTTTTAAATTTAATTTTATTGTTACATATGTAAGGTAGTGAGACTTCTTATCAAACTTACTACCTCCTCCCTCATTTTTCTCCTACCTCTCCTCTTCCTCCATCCCCAGCCCCAAAGTTGAACAATTAGTTTACAACATATTATCTTGTAAGCATCACTATTGCATTGGTTCACCCTTTGTCTTTTGTCTCTCCATTTTGATGTTCCCCCTCGCTTTCCTAATTCAGATAAACGTATATACAATACCCAGGGTACCAAAATGAAATATAGTGACAACAGGGCTAAAACATAGGGAAGAAAAACGTGATGACAAAGAAATAATTTTACATAGTACATTAAGAATATGATCATATAAGATGGTGCTAAGCAAAATGAACTCCAATATATGGAAACAAATGGTTTTTTTATTTTTTTATTGTTTTACTCTACATTACTTAAGCAGTGCACAGAGGGCTCATCTTCAAAGATCAGGAAGTTACCTGTTCAGATGAGAGGTGGAGTGGAAATTGTACTAGAAAAGTTCTGGATTGTACTGGAAGGTTCTGGATTGGCTTCCAAAATCTGCCTTGTCTGCCCCCAAGTTATAAAGTTACAGATTATTATAAATACTAGAGCCTAATATGGATTTCAAAAAATATTTCAACACTAAAAGAAATTAAATCTCATAAACTCTGTAATATTAAAATTTAGGCACATTTGAGAATTTTAAATTTTTGAAGTTGTGCTCCATGTTCTTTATTCTTAAACCTGCCAAAGACATTTTTTTCTACAGGTAGGACTAGTTGAATCTAAAAGAAGAGTGGGATAGATATTACATGCAAAATTTTCAAGTTGGATAATTGTGAACTCCTAGCAAGTAAAAGAGAAAAACAAGCTTACTTTCCTACAGAAAATAAATAAATAAAACATTCGACAAGGCTGAGGAGGCAAGAATTTTAGTACCTGTTATATTATTTACACTTAAACTATATTTAACATGATGTTACATATAAGGATTTAGTAAAAGAATGAAGTGTGTACTAGAACTTCTGATTTTAAACCTCAATTACCAAAATATTTCAACATTGGTTATATTATAGGATTCATGAGATTTAATTTTTTCAGAGTTGAAATCTTTTCTAAAATGCATATTGGGCTCTAACAATAAAAAATCCAAAGCTAATTATAAAAATTAGGAATTACTCAAAACAACGTCTCTTTATCTTACTACTTCATCTACTTTGGGGGTATTAGTTGTCATTTTTATTATTACTGGACTTACTGGAAGTAGGAAAATAAAGAGAATCGAATTTTAAAAAGTTAATCTCTTTGAATGAAGCAGAGGTACATTGTAAATAGAAAATCAAAATAGAGAAAGAAGTTGTACTCTTTAAGGAAAAAAAATAGCAGATTTTTACTTTACTTATCATTTAAACACAGCTAAGATAAAAATATTCATTATGAAAATTTCTTAGCTGCAAATTTTCAAACATTTAAATAAATGATACCGAGTATGTAAGTATTTGAAAATGGAAAGCAATATACTTTAATAATTTTCAAGCTCTCATATAAATGCTTCATTCAGAGTTGAGTTAATCATTAACACTCAGCAAAACAAAGAACAGAGCTTTAGATCTATCTATTATTTAAGTGAAATAAACCAATAAAAATATTCTCTTTTATCACATATTGCTCTTAGGTTATAGTGATTTGTTTTGGAAATGTTTAGACTTCCTTTTCTTGAAAATGCAAGGAAATATGTATAGCAATTAATTGTTCTCACGTCACTAAAAGAAACTGAACATGTTTAAATTTCATGGAAGTTTTGTTCCTTTATTTGGCTTGATTTGGATGAAAGAAAATAAGGGAGAAAGGATAAGAGGAAAGGATAGTAATAACAGAAAGGAAAAGTAAAAGGAAGGAAGAAATTAAGAAGGGATGGCAGGGAAACAACGAGAAAGAGGAAAACCTAGGTATGTATAGGAAGGCTAGAGAAGGGAATGGAGGACCAAGATGGGGAAGAAACGAAGAAGAAAAGCAGGAAAGAAGATAAACTGAACTTTTAATTCCAAATGACTCTTCTCAGGAAGCCTAAGAAAGAAAATGAAAGTGGAAGATTATGAGCAGTGGTCAAATACAATACTTCCAAAGCCCTATCAACTTAGAGAGAGGAATATATTCTAACAAATTTGCAGTTTGGGACAATAAGAGATTTTGTTGCTTTCAGCAATTTTCATTTGCTTGTTGCAAAAATCAGTCACATTATCTGTTCAGGGCCAATATCTCTACAATACTCAACAAGAATCAATGAATACCAATTTTGTTAGAATTATAAGAATATACAATATATTAGCACTTGATCATCTTAGTGCTATTATTTATCTGCAAATTTAGGCCCGGTTCATTTACACTTCATGAACCAAGCACTACAGCAACGTCAGAAAATAATGAACATTATTTTTACAATATGTATTTTATAATCTACGGGTTACAGCAAAAAAAAATAAATAACTCCTCAGGTTTTAAAGAAATTAAGAATTATGCTTTCAGAAGAAAAATAAACTTGTATTCCACTTCACTGAGCTTCAAAATCTAAAGAAGTATCCAAATAATCACTTCCCGTCATTAATTGCTAATTGTAGGGAAACAGTCATTAGCTGATTATACAATACAGGATTTTAGAATATACCAAAAAATAGAAGAGTAAGGGTATATACAGAAGAATTTAGAATATGAAATTTCAAACAAAATATTAAGAAAGGAAGTGAATAAGAGAGAACAGGACTATATTTCCGCTGTAACAAACAGTCTTTACAAACTTATTGAAAAATTTCTGTAATCTGGCCTGGTGCAGCATTCAACTGTGAAATCGTTAAAATTTATCATCATCACCCACAGAGCTCCTTGACTTCCTCAGCTCAAAACTTTCCTTCTTTTCAAACTTTTATCTTTTTCTCATTGGAAATCCCAACTTCCTAGCGCCTCTTGTAACAACCCACCTCTTTCCCACTAACCAACTCTCACCCCAACATCTAAATCTGCTTCAAGAAATAAAATAATCTGGGTAGTTTGAATCTTGGTGCAAATAATGTGCTAATTCTCAGAAAGGCAAAACAAGTTTAATTCTGTATGTGGAGCACAAAGCTTTACCCTGTTTAAAAAAATTAATGAAATCTAACACATGGTGAAATGTGAGTTGTCAGTGGAACTGCACTCCATAGACAACACTTTTCTCCATTAATAAAAATGTTTTCTTGCCCCAGTCGAACACTCCAATAAGTTTGAGCTTGAAAAATGCTCTCTATTCCACTCCTAAAAGATAACTACCATCATCCATGATATCATAGTAATATTCACACAAATGTCATTTTTCCCTGATGAAAATAATATTTATATTTTATTTCTAAGGAAGCTCTAGGTAACAAATGACATTTAGAATTATGTTTATTTACAAATACTTTGAATCTCATTTAATAGGGGGAGGGTGAATTAATTTCCAAAGAGAGATATGGCCTAAAATCAGGAAACTAAAATTCATATAACTCTGTCAAACCTTCCAACAGCATTAGAAGATGTGGGTTTCTTGGTGTTCTTAAACCATAATCACAGAGAACTCTTTCTTTTCTTTGATAACATGCATTATTTTGTACAGCAGTGTTCCATTGGAATATTTCCACAGATGAATATAATATACTTTGACCATATTCTCCTCTTCTACTTCCTTTCATATCTACTTTCTTTCTTACTACATTATCGCCTACTTATTTTTACAATTCTATGAGTATCTTTATTTATATTACTTTCATTTATATTACATATACATTCATAATATATTTTGATGTTTTTGTGATGGTATTGAACTCACTGCCTCATTCTTCCTGAGCCGCCACTCTTTCACTTGAACCATGACTCCAGCACTTTTTTATGGTGGCTACTTTTTTTTGCCATTCCTGGGCCTTGAACTCAGGGCTTGGGCTCTGGCCCTGAGCCTCTCTGTGCTCAAGGCCAGTACTCTACCATTTGATCCACAGTGCCATTTCCCACTTTTTCTGTGTATGTGGTACTCAGGAATTGAACCCAGAACTTCATGAATGCTAGGCAAGCATTCTACCACTAAGGCACATTCCCAGCCCTAGGTTGGCTCTTTTCAAGGCAGGATATCACTTTATGCCTTGGCTAAGATCCTCCTGCTCATGCTTCTCATGTCACCAGGAATAACAGGCATGTGCAACTACAGCTGATCATTGGTTGAAATGTATTTCCTGATCTTCACCTCCTGAGTAACTGGGTTTGAACCACTGGTGCTTGGCTTAATTTTATCATTTCTTTCTCTTTCCTTTTTCACTACTAGGGTGCAAACCCAAGGTCTGATCTTGCTAGACAACCATTGTACCATCAAACTGCATCTCCAGTCCTAGAATGGATTGTTAAACATAATTTTTGACCACTTAAAAAATAAAAATAGCCTAACATTTTCCAGTATTCCAGTAAGCTTCTCGGAGGCAAGGTCTTCAGCATTCTATCTCTAGAATCAAGTGAAAAGCCTACTATATCAATAGAGGTTTATTGAGGGAATGAGTGTGATGAATTTCCTAAATAACTGGTTGAGGAAGAAATGTATATAACAAAAAAGTATCTGTTACTAAGTGAACAATTAAGTAACAGTTGCTAAATTTGTAATGTTATGCAACCATCATCTCTTCTTTCAAAATGTTTCCAAGTTTATCAAGTAAAACCTTGTACCATTGAACAGTTTCTCATGGTATCGGTAACTTTGAATTCCGGTGTCCACCAGTAGATGTTCTGTGTTCATTTATTTATGTATTCATCTAGAATGCAAATGGAATCACACAATATGTGTCCTTTTGTGTCCATCTTCCTTCACTTACCCTAGGTTTTTAAGGTTCATCAATGTTGTGGCCTGTATCAACACTTCATCTTTTTGATGGACAAAAATAAATATGTCCTATGGTAATGCCACACAGTATGTAGGAGAAATAAATGCTATCATTTGTTATTCTCTTTTCCACTAATGGATATTGGGCCGTTTCCATCTTTTGGCTATTGTGAGTAGTGTTGTTAGGAACACATGGGTACATGTCCTTGTTTAAGGCGTTGTTTTCAAATTATTTGTAGTATGTTCCTAAGGAGTTGGATTTGGGGGGCATAGGATGAAGCTATGGTTAATGTTTTGAGGAACTGCCATAATGTCTTTCACAATGACTTAACCACCTTGTTTCTCAACAATGACACAAACAAAGCTTTCAATTTCTAACTAACATTGCTAACATTGATTTTCTTTCTTTTTTTTCAATTTAAATATATATTGTTGTGAAGCAGCCCTTCTGAGTCATAGATTTTAAAACATGAAACTGTTTTTTAAAACATATTAAGTGACTTCACTGAAAAGCTAATAAAGCTTATGTTCCAGAGCCCTGCTCAGAAGACCTTATGCTGAAATGACAACTCAAGACTTTCTGTTCTTTTCCTTTTGTTAAAGTTCCCAAACTCTTTGTCAGGTTGTATCAGTGAAAAGGACTTGGATACCAAGGAAGATGATTGAAGATGAATGTGGTCAAAGTGTATGATTCAATTAGGTAACTGATGGAAGGAATGTCATGCAATCTCCAAGCAGGAGAGAAATTTATTCTGAACTGCTGCCCCTGCCCCCAGTGCATGGTTGAGACATAAGGCTAAAAGCTGCTTGGCAGGGGCTTATCTAGGGAAGGGAAGGGAGAGACCCTGTGGCCCTGGTAAGGGAAGGTGTGGACACACCAGATGCAAATGTGACCTCAGATAAAGGGGGAAAGTAACTGCCTCCTGGTGTTCCAGTTACATAGTTAACACAGGTACTGGGTGGAGACTTAGACAGAAGTAGGGGTGGAGTCTGCACAGGTAGGTGCCTTCCCAGGTGTACATTTCAGCCATTTAATAATTATGAAAAGGGGCCCAGATTCCCTCTGGCTACGTCCTGCTAGCAAGGGACATCTGCATTGGGGGTAAAAGGCAGAGATGTAGTTCCTTCTGGGTGAAGAGAGAAAGCAGCAGCTGTCCATTGGTAGTAGATGAGCATCCTTGAAATCTGGAATAAATCTCATGAGTCAGGGGCTGGATAACAATAAAGATATTAGAGAGCACACAAACTGCAAAGGGAAGTATTTTCAGGGGAGAAAATTAAAAATTGGATGACTTGGCTAGTTGAGCTGGTTCCTTTTTCCTATGTTCCAGGAAGTCCTGGAGTTGAAAAGTGTCCCTAGATACTTCTGACTTCTGGGAACTGGGTAGGGGAGAGCATGGTAGACCAGTAAGCAATCAGAAGCTGGGGCTGGGATTGGAGTGGTTAAGGAGCCTGACAGGAGGCCTTGGTGAATGTCTAGATTACAGACTGTGTATGGGAGACCCAGGAAGCTGCCAAGGCTAATAGCCCTGAGTATAAGACTCACTATAAGTACATATATCAGGTAACAAAGGCAAGAATTTAAATTCCTGTCCAGTTAGAAGGTACACAAGTATGGACATTAGATGGACAAGCTTAAATATTTCTGTTGATCTCCTGACTCTGATTCATTTTGAAAGGGTGTATGTAGAGTGACCCCATTTATGATATGACATCATCTCTTCTAACTCCTCTCCAGAATCCCTCATTCCCTGAACTGACTGGCTGCCAGGGGTCTACTTGCTCCTTGCTGGAATTGCCTGTGCCAGTTGACATTTCTTTTGTCAGTCACCGGGTTTGAACTCAAGGTCTGGGCACTGTCCCTGAGCAGTTCTGCTCAGGGCTAGTGCTCTCCCCTTCAAGTCACTGTGCCACTTCCAGTGTTTGGCTAGTTAATTATAGATAAGAATCTCTTGAGCAGTACTTTCAGCCTGGATCTTTGCTGATTAGTTATGAGATGGAGTTTTAGAAGGAGTATTCTGTCTGGGCTGGGTTTGAACTACAATCAAGGGAGTCTTTGCCACAAAAACCTTTTTGTTTAAATTTCTAATTGAAGCAAGAAGGAGACCAATAGGAATAGAACTTACCTGTAATTTATGAAGAATTGACCAACATGGGAATGTAAACTTGTTCAGTCACTCTGGAAAGTGGTATGGAGATTCTTCAGAAAGCTAAACATAGAGCTCCCCTATGACCCAGCAGCCCCACTTTGGGGCATCTACCCAAAAGATTACAAACAAGAACACACTAAAGCAACCAGCACAATGTTCATCACAGCACAATTTGTCATAGCTAAAATATGGAACCAAACCAGATGCCCTTCAGCAGACGAATGGATCAGGAAAATGTGGTACATATACACAATGGAATTGTATGCCTCTATCAGAAAGAATGACATCATCCCATTTGGAAGGAAATGGAAGAACTTGGAAAAAATTATACTAAGTGAAGTGAGCCAGACCCAAAGAAACATGGACTCTATGATTTCCCTCATAGGGAATAATTAGCACAGGTTTAGGCTAGTCACAGCAGAGGATCACAAGGGCCCAATAGCTATGCCCCTATGAACACATAAGATGATGCTAAGTGAAATGAACTCCATGTTATGGAAATGAGTGTTATATCACTGTTGTAATTACTTTCAACATGCCATGTGAAACCGTAGCTTCTTTTGTTGATGATCATCTTGTATCCCCTTCTTGTGGTTGTCCAGGTGCTATCACTGTATCTCATCTGAGTAGCCTGGATACTGTATATACTGGTATTAGAACTAGGGAAGTAAAAGGAAATATCAAAATCGAGAGACAAAGAATAAAAAGACAAATGACTCCAAAAGCAATACTTGCAAAACCATTTGGTGAAAACCAACTGAACCACTAACTCATAGGGGAAGAAGTGAAGGGGGAGGGGGGAGGAGGGAGTGAGGGAGGAGGTAACAAATAGTACAAGAAATGTACCCATGGCCTTACATATGAAACTGTAACCCCTCTGTACATCACTTGGACAATAAATGAGTAATTATTATTTTTAAAAAAAATTTAAGCCAAAAAAATAAAGGAATTTGCCAACAAATTTTTGCCAGAGTTCTCCAATGACAAAACTCAGTAGATGTAATGAGAGTTTAGAACATATATAACCTGATTTCTGGTGACCCTAACACAAAGTAGGTTGTTTCTATCTATTAAACTAGAACAACGAAATGTCTTGAATTATTTGGGGAATAGGGAAAGGAGAGTGATAGAGAAGGGAGAATTGATTGGAATATAATATAAAAATGAGTGGTAATTTAACAGTAAATCCTTCCCTGTTTAAGTAATGAATGTAAGCTAATACAAGAAAGAAAGAAAAATTAAAAGGCCTGAAAATAATACAAAATTTGACATTCCTCTTCCTCCTAGCAAATAAAGATGCCTACTGCTCATGGCTATAACAACCCCATACCTACCTCCAGCATTGGCACTGAAGTCTTTTGTCACCAACAGCGATATTCATATTTAAAAGCTTTAAGCCAGTATCTTACTACCTGAGTAAAAACCTAGCGTTATAAGATTCCTAATAATTTCAACTGCCAATCAATGTAAAATACTACAAGTTTGTGTTATTGCATAAAAGATAAATATAATTTTCCAGTTTCTCCAAGAATTCAGGTACAATTCTGCTGACAATTATCTCTTCTCAAATATCAATTTATTTTTTAAAAAAGCAGATCCATAAGGTGTTTGTAGTACTTTAACAATGTCATCTCTTACATTGCATTTGCATTTTCTTTTTTTTTTTTTGCCAGTCCTGGGGCTTGGACTCAGGGCCTGAGCACTGTCCCTGGCTTCTTCCCGCTCAAGGCTAGCACTCTGCCACCTGAGCCACAGCGCCCCTTCTGGCCATTTTCCATATATGTGGTGCTGGGGAATCGAACCAAGAGCTTCATGTGTAGGAGGCAAGCACTCTTGCCACTAGGCCATATTCCCAGCCCCATGCCTTTGCATTTTCTTGTGGCCAACAGAATGATTCTGTCATATACCCTAAGAGGAATCAAGTTGCAGATGCAAATTCATATGACTGTGGATGTTCTTCATTTACATTAAAATCTGTGATGCACATCCAAGATCTGCCCTGACTACAAATGGTTCAAATGACAAACATTCTCAACCATGCCCACATGATAAATAAGTAAGCTTTACAGCTATGTGCTGTTATGCCATTCAGAAATCAGGGTATTTTCAGTGAATATTCAGGGCAACACAGTATGTGACAGGCTGGCTATACAGATGTATTTGTACAGACACCACAAGCTGTATTGACCTTATGATTTGATGACAGTGTTCATCAGGAGATTGGTCCACCCCTCTGAAAACTCTTGAGAAATTTACATTTGTCTTCCACATAGTGTTCTTCATTTTCTATACTTTCCTCTTGGAAAACCAAGAGTATTTTCCTATAGTTTCTCATATTCTTTACCTATGTACAATATTAGATTTACCTTATGGACAAGCAAACTAAGTTACTATTGTTCAATTTCAATTATTAACAATCATCTCCTAGATTGCTAAAATGGGACACAAATGATGTATTTTGTGTAGACATGTTCTGTGATCTCTGACTGTTCCTTGCTTCTTAAGATAAAATATTCATTATAAGATTCATTTGGCCTCTTAAAATCAGAATACTCACCTTTCAAGGATACAAATATTGAGCTCTCATTATTTCTTTTTCCCTCTTCTTTGGTGCTAATTTGTTTATAACCTTCTAGCACCTATTTTCATGCATGGCTTTTCAACCAGACAGACTGAACTTCACGTAGTTTATCTGGAAAAAAATACATGAAAACCCACTCATTGGTTTTATAAGAATCATATGTCACACTGATTCAGCTGGTATTCCAGAAAAATCAGAACTTTTACCTTTCCTGCAAGAAAAGAAAATGTTTAAGAGTAAATAGAAGTTGAGCACTACAAGTGGTAGAGTGCTAGCCTTGAGCAAAAAGAAGCCAGGGATGGTGCTCAGGCCCTGAGTCCAAGGCCCAGGACTGGCCAAAAAAGTTGAGCACTAATCAGCACTTTTCAGATAAATCTACATAGCTACTCCAGAAACAATGTTTCACAGATTTTAATGGCCACACAAATCATTTAAAATGTGGATTCTGATTCCACAGATCTAGATAGGAACTGATCAGCTCTCATGGGAATGCCAACACTGTAAGTCCACAGAAAAACTCTATAACAACTGAAACTCCATAGTTTTTCCCAAGTTTTTAACTAAGTAGGGAGCCTGTCTTCAGGTTAAAGATGGCTTTTATTAACTAAGCATTTAGCTTGTGTATACTTGTGAAAAACAAAACAAACAAACAAAAACATGGAAAGATCCCTTGCTCTCCCAATGATAACATAGAACACAATACCAGCTATCACAACCCAGATGTTAACTCTGATGATCTACCAATTTTATTCACATTTCCCTCAGTTTGCTAGTACACACATTAATATGTACATATTTCATTTTTATACCTTTGACACATGCAAGTTCATGAATTGCCCACCATAATTAAGAAACAAAGCAATTCTATAACTACAAAGATCCCACATGTGACTATCCTGTCTTCATAGTTGCACCCCACTCAACTGACCCCTGACTATCACTCTACATTTTTGTTACTGCAAAAAAAATGGTTAATAAATGGAATCATAGCATATTAAAGTTTGACCTAGTGACATTAAAGGTTGAGAAACATGGCTTTCTACATCATCTTGCATGTCTAGATATGGGAAGTTATTTACAGGACCCCAACTTTTTCTAAGTTTAAGTCCCTTTTCTCTTTTCTAGAGGAAAGGGCAAAAGCCTTGGTTTTTTAGGATACTGTTTGTGTCAACATGACACCCTGGAACTGGCTTTTGATCAGCATAATTTCCCAGTGACTCATCCAGTTGGGCATCAATAGTTCATTTCTGTTTGTGTGTTTGTCTGGTTGTTTGTTAGGGTTGAAAAGTATTCTAGTACTTGGACATGCCCCAGTTCGTTTAACCACTCACCACTTGAGGGACATCCAGTTGTAACCAGCTTAGCGTTACTATATATAAAGCTATTTTGCATGTTTTTGTACAAACATTTGTGTGAACCTTGTTTTTCATTTCTCTATAATAAATGTTCAAATATAATTGTAGGCTACTTTTCCACAGCGGGTATGCCATTTTCCATTGCAACCAGCAATGTATGAATGATCTGTTTTCTTCACAAACTTTAGAGAACTTGGTATTCTTGTTATTTATTTTAGCTATCTTGAAAAGGACCAAGTCAAAGTACTTTATGGTTTTAATTTGCATTTCATAGTAGCCAGTGCTGCTGAACATCTACTTACATTTTTCTTAGTTATCTATGTATACTCTCCTATGAAATGCCTGTTCATGTCTTTTGCCCACTTTACCATGAGATTGCAGGCTGGAGATACTCACTGGTAGAGCACTTGCTCAAGGGCCTTGGTTCAATCCCCACTAACAAGAGGAAGCAAAAAGTTGTTCTATAATGAGATTGTCTTCATTGATTTCTTTATACATTCTAGATGCCAAGCCTCTGTCAGGTGTGTGGTCTACAAACGTTTTCTACCAGACTGTAGCTTTTCTCTCATTATTTTAATAAGACCTTTCATAAAGCAAAAGTTTCTGATTTTAATCATTCCGTTCAACCTTTTCAGGGTTGTGATTTTTGTGTCAAATTTAAGAACTTCTTAGGAACCCTAGAACCAGAAGAGCATTTTTCTCCTTTCTAAATAGTTTATAGTTTTGCTTCCTATTTCAGTCCATGATCCATTTTGAGTTAATTTTTGTGCAATGTTTTTTCCTTATGAGTGTCTAATTTCCCCTACACAATTTTTAAAAGGGTATCTTTCCTCCTTTAAATTTCTGTTCTACCTTTGTAAAAATCTCAGTGGGTAGCCTTATAATAGTGCCCCCAATGTTCTGCAGGTCTTTTCTCAGCAGCAAATAGCAGACAAGAGGCTGGGAGTGTGGCTTAGTGGTAGGGTGCCTGCTAGCATACATGAAGCCCTGGGTTCAATTCCTCAGTACCATATAAACACAAAAAGCTAGAAGTAGTGCTGTGGCTCAAGTGGTAGAGTGCTAGCCATGAGTAATAGAAACTCAGGGACAGTGCAAGAACCAGGACTGCCAAAGAAAAGAAGGAGGTTGGAAGGAAGAAAGGAAAGAAGGAAGGAAGGAAGGAAGGAAGGAAGGAAGGAAGGAAGGAAGGAAGGAAGGAAGGAAGAAAGGAAGGAAGGAGAGAGAGAGAGACAGAGAGAGAGAGAGAATGTCATTGACCCAGGCAGTCCAGGTTTCCTCATGAATGTAATTTCTAAAAGAAAAAGGAGAGAGCAGCCCAAGATGGCTGACTTCAAGGATCGGGTGTCAGATGAGGAGAAGGTACACATAGCTGCTAAATTCATCACCCATGCACCCCCAGGAGAGTTTAATGAAGTACTCAATGATGTTCAGCTACTACTTAATAATGACAATCTCCTCAGGGAAGGGGCAGCACATGCATTTGCCCAGTATAATATGGTTCAGTTCTCATCTGTGAAGATAGAAGGATATGAAGATTAGGTCCTAATAACAGAGCACGATGTCCTGGGTAATAGCAGATTTTTAGATCCAAGGAACAAATTTTCTTTAAGTTTGATCACTTATGGAAAGAAGCAAGTGACCCTCAGCCAGAGGAAGTAGATGGAGGCTTGAAGTCTTGGAGAGAAACCTGTGACAGTGCTTTCAGAGCCGACATGAAAGGTTATTATTTCAACGGCTTCTGTACTGTTTATGCTAAAACTATAGATGGGCAACAGACTATAATTGTGTGTGTTGAAAGACACCAGTTTCAGCCTAAAAACTTCTGGAATGGTCGTTGGAGATCAGAGTGGAAGTTTACAATCACACCACCTACAGCCCAGGTAGTTGGAGTGCTAAAGATTCAGGTTCACTATTATGAAGATGGCAATGTTCAGTTGGTTAGTCATAAAGATATACAAGATTCAGTAACTGTTTCTAATGAAGTCCAAGCTGCCAAGGACTTTATGAAAATCATAGAGAGTACATAAAATGAGTATCAGACAGCAATTAGTGAAAACTATCAAACAATGTCAGATACCACATTCAAGGCCTTGCACCGGCAGCTTCCAGTTACCCATAACAAAATCGACATTAACAAGATAGTCAGCTACAAGATTGGTAAAGAAATGCAGAGTGCTTACAAGCTGACTAAAGGATTCTTCAGTGTATGGGAGGAAAGGGATTCAACATGGTCATATGATAAATATGTGATTTATAAACAAGAGGATATTTTGCTAGGGCTTTCAAAGTTAACTGATTTTCTAGCCTCATGGAATACTGTTGAACCTATAGCATTGTCTTGATTTTATGTGTGTGTGTGTTCTCTATCTTGCAGTTCTCTGTTATCACTATATCTATTAGTGTAAATCTTTTTTTTTTCTTCCCTACTACATTTAAGGGAGCGATCTCTCCTGGAGTCACTTTACCATTTAGAAAATTTTCCTAGCCATGAATTCAAGTTGTTGACTTAAACAGAAAATATGGTCAGTAGGGTTTTTGTTGTTGTTGTTGTTGTTGTTGTTGTTTTTAACGCCTATTCTTTAAAGCACTTCTGGTACCAGTAGTTGTTACTGATCCACCAACAGCTAAAGAGGCTATGCTACAAACTAGCTAAATGGAAGACACATTCATCCTTCTCCCTCTGACTGCTTTGATCATCATCTGTAGCATCTCACAAATGTAGTTTGCAGAAGTTTAGATTGCGGCTTTTCGGGTCTATTGGGGGAAGGGGCGCAGAGGAAATTTTTAGAAATTCTACAATACTCAACTTCTCTGAGGGATCTTGTTTTTAAATCCAAAGACTTGAACCACATTCCCTGCACCTGAATGTTTGCTTTTTTTCTTTTTCAATTCCTGCATTGTCTTCTCATTAAGTACCATTGTAGTTTGAAACATCTACATTTTTAGGAAAGTTCTACCCATTTATATTTTTGTTTCCTCTTCAAGAACTGCTTAAATATTGTGGACATAATAGAGTATGAAACTTGAAAAATGAAGATGTTCAAGAAATAATAGGTATCTTGTGCTTTAAGATTTTGTGGCAGGATTGTAATATAAGCAAATGAAACAGACAGCTATAAAAACTACAGAAACTAAAAATGAACCAAAGTGAAAAGGATAACTTCCAGGCAGTATCTTTCTATTGTAACCTGTTATTTAAGGGAATACTAGTAGTCTACTAGTATTTAAAGGAATACTAGTATTTCTATTCTATATTCTATTCTAGAATACTAGTATATTCTATTCTAGAATTCTAGAATACGATTTAAGAAAATACTAGTATTTCTTCTAAATAGGTGTAAAACTTGTTCCAAATTACTCTTTCTTGATCCAACCTGCCAAGAACTCATGTAACTGTGATATAAGCAATGAAAGCATAGGTCCCAGCCATCCCAGAGGATCATGTGGAAATAATCACAGACAGGAGAAGAAGATTCATAAGGAGGTTTATTAGTGGGGCCATAGTTCCCACGGGAGAGGGAGTTACATGGCATCTGCACCTTATCCAGGTGGCAGCTTCTCTGTGGTAAAGGCGAAGTAGTTACTAGTGAGTAGGAGTGGCTCATTAGGTATGGGTGGATCTGGGGGCTAGTGGGAGGAGCTGAGGACCTGAGGTTAGGGAAATGCTAACATTCCCCCATTTGTTGTTTATTAATAACAGAGGAGGGGTACCAGGCTGGGAGTATGGGTGGAGGTTATTTCTTCTGGAGCTACTGCCTGCTGAAAAGGGGCAAAGTAGTCAGGGATCCCTGTTTCATCATTTGGCCTGGTACTGTCCAGTTTGGTTGGTAAAAGTCCTCATCATTTCCACGAGAATGGTTATCAGGGCCAATAGGTGTCATGGTCTTCTCTGACTACCTCCTGCAGCTTGGGCACATCAAGGAGTCCCTGGGCCTGGGGTCTTCAGGGTCCAGATCTGCACTGGGCAGAGCAGTGTAGTAAGAAGATGGCCTTGAACTGCAAGTTCCCAGGTGGCAACCTCGGTGAGGGATATTATCCTGTTAAAAGAGACTTTTGAAAAGGTCAGGCAAAAGGCTGACAAGTTCACAGGACCAGTTAACATGAACAACATGGGAGAACACACCCTGGGCATAAGCCAGAAAAGTTCCATTTGGAACATAAACCCAATTTTGGCCCATTACAAGGAAGGAGGAATAACTGGACTGAGGGCAGGAAGGAAGTGTTTAGGGATAATGGACTGGTTGGGAGTAACCAGTCAGAGGCTAATATATATATATATATATATATATATATATATATATATATATATATATATATATATATATATGTATAATATATATAATAATATATATAATATATAATATATATAATAATATATAATATATGTATATATATACACATATATATATGTATACAAATAGCAAGTAACTAGGGTAAGAATGCAAGTTTCTGTCCAGATGGAAGAAGGACAGGTATGAACATTAGGTGGGTAAACAACTATTCCTCTTGATCTCCCGGCTCTGATTAATTTTGAAAGGGCAAGACAAAGTGACTCCATTTAGTATGTGACACCATTCTCCTCTTACTCCTCTCTATGATCCTTGTTCCCTGGACTGGCCGAGTCCCAGGGGTCCAGGTGCTTGTTGCTGGGATGGCATGCTCCCATTGACATTCACGGGGTTTGAGCTCAGGTCCGGGGCACTGTCCCTGAGCACTTCTGCTCGAGGCTAGCACTCTACCACTTGAGCCACCGTGCCACTTTCAACATTTCTCTGGTTCTCTTGAGCCAAGCTTCCTGCCTGGCTCTTTGCTAGTTAGTTGGGAGATGGAGTTTTAGAGAGATTTTCTGCCCAGGCTGGCTTCGAACCGCAATCCGAGGAGTTCTAGCCATAAAAGCCCTTTTTATATCCAATTACAGCAACAAGGAGAACAATAGGAATAGAGCTCATCTGTAACTTGATGAGAATTGACCAACAAACACTTGCCAGAGTTTATAGTTAGAGAACAGCAGACTGAATGAGATCCATGTGCCATCAAATCAAATCATTTAACCTTACTGGCAGGTGGAAGAGAGCACAAATGAATTAATAATCAAGAGGGCAAAGGGTTAAGACAATGTAAAAGTCTCAGCTTCAGTGGATCCAAAGTGGCTGTGTCTTCCATCCCAAATCAGCAGGCTTCATTATTCAGGTGTGATGGAGGCAGGCAAGGGAGATGAGTTGGATCTGGGTGAGGCTGTAGTGGCATCTCAGAGTCCCCTGGATAGATTGTCACACCTCCTGCTGGGTTGCCTGCAAAATTTCTACGCAAGACTGGTTAAGGACATTTGAAATCTCCCAGTATTCCCTGGTTGCTTACTCTGAGTACTCTGGCTTTAAGCAGGGTTACAACTTTAAACAGATTTTAGAAGGCTTGTGCCTTTAACCATCTTCCTAGTCACAAAATCCACACAGACCAAAGGCCAACCAAGTCTGCTCTCTGTAGCAGCCATGACAGTTTCTGAGACCTGGAGGGGGAAGACCAATGCTACCCCAATGCAACCCTGTGGCCACCCCTGTAGCCACAGACCACCACAGTCCACACAGATAGCACACATGTTGACCTGAATCCTATAAAGCAAAATATGAGAGCACAGGAGAGAAAAATGGAGAATCAAAATACCAAAGAATTGCCAGGATCAGATGTACATTTGACTTTTAACATAGATAGACATAAAAAAATAACACACTGGTTTTACATCATTGTACTTATACCACATGCTGCATATTTGAATTTTTCGGAGTTTTTCTTAGACACATTTGCTTGCACCCAAACATGATCAGTTTGGGTTTAAAACCTGGAATTTTTCTTTTGGCTTGGGGTCTGGTGCACTGTGACTCCACCCACAGGCTGCAAAGGAAAGTTTAACAGAAGACTTAAAGTAAGTTAAAATAGTAGCCAAAAGCAAGTAATTTTGAAACCATGATGCCAGATTTTACATGTTTTACCAACAGACAGCAGACAGACAGTCATACAGACACTAGTGCACAAGCTTTGAGGCACACTTAGATTTTAATTTTAATTGGCCATGTAAGTTTTTTGTAATTCCAGTCACAAAATTATATTATTTTGCCCATATTTTAGAACCACATGGTCAGTTAGAAAACAAAAAAACTTTTCCTAGCAAACAAAAATTTTCACAGATTATCTGGTGAGGAAATGAAGAAGCCACATTTTGAGAAACCAGTTTAGCATTGAATTACAAGGCACATTTGAATTGCAAAACCACAGTTACAGAATTTAGGGTGGGGGGGCAGGGTTACCAGGAGCTTGAGTCTCCCAAGTCCCTGCCCTGCCTCAAGGAATTCTAGGAATTTTGCATGCCCATTACCTCTGGGATGGGTGGGACTCCACCTCCAAGAGTTTTTGGAACTTTGATGGAACCAAGATGGCACTTGCTAAAATTAATTCTATTGTCCACGTGGTCAATGCTAGAGAAAACAGGATTTAGCCAACAACAAGCAGAACTTAACCGAATCTCCAAGCTTAACAAACATCAATCAAAGCAGATGTTAAACAAATATTGGTACTTTTGGAAGCTAGTACCAGCCCATCATAGGCAGGTAGGCAGAGTTTAGAGAGAGGCAGAAAGAGAAAGAGAGAGAGAGAGAGAGAGAGAACTCCATCCACCTGAGCGCTCATAGAAGTTATGTAAGTCCAAATTTGTAAGACTGTGAGCAGCTTTAGACTGTTCCCCATTTGATGAGTGACCAGCAGAGCTGAACTAGAGATCAGTTGACTCCAAACACCCGCAATTGCTGATTCCCTTGACCTAGCCCAGTGGCTAAAGGTCAGCGGCCCAGTGGCCTTCCCTGGGAGTGGGGCTCAGAGCTTGGAGCCAAGATTTATGGTGGCCCAGTGGCCTTATGGAAAATCCAAGCTCCCAGCTAATGGTCACTCACCCTGGTTGGAGTCTCAAATCTGTTGTGGTGGATGATTGTGCCCCTCCCATGGTAAGTGATTAGCGGAGCTGAGGAGTTAATACCAAACGTCCTCGGTATTACTCTGGTCAGCTGAAATGTGAGAGACAATCAGCGATGGAATCGTCACCCCAATCACTGTGTCTCGGACCAAGTGCGGAGTGTGGCCCTGTGGCCGCAGCCCTGTGGCCCTATGCGATGGTCATTGAGTGGGGCTTGGAACTTGGCGCCAAGATTTTTGGTGTGGCCCAGAAGCCACGGCCCTGTGGCCCTACGGTAAATTGGAAAATCGGATCCGAGCCCTAGTTTAGATGATCACTTACCCTGGGTGTGAGGGCAAATTTGTAGATTGTCGTGGTGGATGGAAATAGAGCGCTCAGTCAGGAGAAGTTACCTCAGTGGTCATCTGAGTGGACTTAGGACAGCAGAATAGGTCCCGGAGGCAGCTTGGACCCCCCAGAAAAGGGGGAGCAAATCCACCAGGGAACCTATCCTGGGATCAGCACCAATGAAAGCATAGGTCCCAACCATCCCAGAGAACCATGCTTTTAAGCAACCCTTCCCAGGTATATTGGCAGGCACATTTCTGACCTTAGAATATGCAGATAACATAGATATGCTATGACAACTGGTAGTGGTGGATTCATTTACATTGTTTACGCTGCTATGTCCAGGCCTTAAGGGAAGGTCAGTTTTTTAAAAAATGAGTAGTGTCTTCCTACCTGTCTTCAAATAATTGTCAAAACAGGAGGAGAAGGAAGATGGTGCCACCACAGTAGGGAGGCACCCCAACTCACTCCAACTGAATAGAGAGCTGGGAACTCCAGCACCCAACACCCTTTCAAAAACCCAGCAAACCCGGCAGCCAGAAGCAACAGAGAAATTCAGGAAATGAAAAAAAAAATTTTTTAAAGAAGAGCCTATAACCTGCACGGAGCTGGAAAATCTCTGGGGTACCCTTCCCGACCCGCCGACCCTGGCCCAAGCAGAGCCAGGCTGGGAAAGAGGACCCGGCGCCAACAAACCGACTGCCGAAAAGTCACGCCAGGAGCACAGAGTCCAGACAGCAGGACTCCACGGACCCCAGGGGGTGCACAGACTGATCGAGACTGACGGCGGCAGAGGGGAGGTACAGGACCGCACAACCAGAATCGGATGTGAGCGACAGGGGAACCGGGCAGTGCAGAAGGGGAGAGCCGGGCTGCCACCACCAAATGACAGATCGCCACACCTCAGCACCCCACCCCCAAAGGGCCAACAGCAGCGCGGGACACACACACAATCCAGGACCAGTAAGTTCCCCATTATCCCCTCCCCCAACGGGAGACCAACTATCAGAGACCCAAACCCTACAAAGAAGCTAGAGCTCCCTCCCTCCCCCTCCCCACCCTGAGGGAACAAAGAACCCCAAATCAGGCGGCAAAAGGTCACTTCAGACTCTGGGAGGACACAGGAGCTAGCAGAGGCGGAGCAGTGCCAAGGCAGCAGAGGAGCCTGAACCAGCTGCACCGGCCCCGCCCCCTCCCCAACAGGGGCCTGGGGACTGGCAGGCATTGGAAACCGGACCTGAGGCTCCTGGTCCTCGCGGACTTTTTGAACAAAAGTCACAGGCTCGCTGGTGGGCAATACCAGCCCAGCAGGGACACCTGGGCCCGATCACACACACCCCTCTCAGCAGAGGAGCAGAGTCTGTGGGCACCAACCCGCGCCCGGATACTTGATCCTACTGGGGCCCACACATACCGCCCCCCAAAGCAAACTCGCAGGAGGGCACAAGCACACCCCAACAACCCGGGGCCCGCTCTGGTAGGCGTACGCTGCTCAGGTGGGCAGGGTCCCCCAGCAGCAGTGCCCGCAGTGGTAGGCACACTTCACACAGGTGGGCAGGGCCCCCCAGCGGCAGCGCCCACTCTGATAGGCGCACCCGCATAGGAGGGCAGAGCCCCCCATCGGCAGCGTCCACTCAGATTGGCACATTTTGCACAAGTGGATGGGCCACCCCTCAACAACACCAGCCCCAGAGCAATCCACACAGGTGGGTGAACCGTCTGAGAGGTGAGCTCCTCTGACCAAGATACTGAGTGGAAAAAAGAACCAAAAAAGAGAAAAGCCTCCACACCACGCTGAATCAGTGACCAGCAAACCCCACCAGGGGCACGCTAGGGTCAGCACAACACAGCAACAGGACACTATCCCGCAGAGAAAGACACAGAACCTACCCACCCCCAAGTGCAGTGAGGGTGACCACCTCGGCAACAACCGAGATGGTCACGCTCACCCACTGGGCAGTAAGGTTCAACAGCCAAACTCAAACCCACAGCCAGGACACAAACAAGTCTCCCACTGACGGACCAGCAGGAACCAGCACAAAGCCAAACCAGGGAAGCCACCCACAGATCTCCCAATGTGCAAATCACAAAGAAATACAACAAATTTCATCAAAGGGCAAGCCTACTTGCCAGCTCCAAAAAGCAGTACGACTGAAGAGGAGATGGAGAATAAAAAAATAACTGAGGCTATGATAGCAGAAATAATGGAAAGCCTCAGAAATGAAATCAGAAAACGATTCCAGGAGTTTAGAGTGGAAGTCTCGAAGGACATCCAGGACGCCAAGAAAGAAATGGAAGCAAAAATGGATACAGTGCAAACCTCCGTTAAAGAAGACCTTAACATCCTGAGAAGTGAAATGCATGAAAAAATAGATTTAAAATACAACTCTTTAAAGGAAGAAATTTCCGTGATCAGAGCTGATCTGGCAACAATAAATAGCTCTCTGACATCCATAAATTCCACACTTGAATCCACAGCACAAAGAATTGACCATATTGAAGCCAGAATCTCTCTCTTGGACGATGATGCAGCCGATAAGGTCCAGAAAATTACCATACTCCAAGAAATGGTAAAGCTCCAGGGCAGACTAATCCAGGGGCTAGTGGACAAAGACAAAAGATATAATCTGTGCATAACTGGAATAGAAGAAGGAGGTGAATACCAGAGCAGAGGGCTTCAACATATTTTCAATAAAGTGATTGCAGAAAACTTCCCCAATCTCACAAGGACCTCATCCAGGTAACCGAAGCCTATAGGACACCTGGCAGATCAGACACTAGAAAAGCCACGCCAAGGCACATAATATTCAAGACTTCAGATCTCAAGAATAAAGAGCAAATTTTGAATGCAGCCAAAGCGAAGAAAGAAATTTATTACAATGGGAAGAGGATCCGAATAACAGAAGACCTCTCCACACAAACCTACCACGTGAGAAGAGAATGGAAGGACACCATCCAAGTCCTACAGGCCAACAACTGCCAACCTAGAATAAAATATCCAGCGAAGCTGGAGTTCATATTCGAGGGGAAAACTAAATCTTTCCATAGCAAAGAGGATCTAAAGGAGTATGTGAATAAAAAACCAGCCCTACAGCTAATTCTAAGAGGGGAACCCCACCCAACAGAAATCGTACAGGACACACAGACAGAAACAGAAAGAAACTACAATAGCCAGAGCCCAACAGAAAGAGCAGTGCGCTAAAGACAAGAAAAAGAAAAAAAAAGAAGAGGAAAAACAGCCTAACAAGAAAATGGAAGGAGAAAAAGCACTCTTATCCTTGATCTCTTTGAATATAAATGGCATAAACTCTCAGATAAAGAGGAGCAGACTGGCAGAATGGATTCGCAAACAAAAAGTTGCCATCTGTTGTCTACAAGAGACCCACCGTACAGCAAGGGATAAAAACAGGCTCCGAATGAAAGGATGGAGCAAGATCTTCCAAGCAAACGCACCTACCAAAATGGCAGGAGCAGCCATCCTGATCATTAAAATCAAACTCAAAAAGACAAAGAAGGTCACTACATTTTAATACAAGGAAAAATCCAGAATCAAGACATCACAGTGATAAATGTATACTCACCGAACAAAAGAGGCCCTACATATGTCAAGCAAATTCTCACAGAACTACAGAACAAGATAGACCCAAACACAATCATAGTGGGTCATTTTAATACCTCACTCTCTCCAAGAGACAGATCCAACACCCAGAGGATTAGCAAGGGAGCTGAGGACCTAAGTAACACCTTATCCCAAATGGATCTGACATATCTATACAGAATCTTCCACCCTACAGAGACTCAATACACCTTTCTTCTCAGCACCCCATGGATCATACTCAAAATAGACCATGTCATAGCCCACACAAAGAACCTCAGCAAATACAAAAGTATTGATGTCATCCCATGTATTATATCTGACCACAGTGGATTAAAGGTAACCCTCAATAACAACAGTTACTACAGAGGCTATACACATTCTTGGAGACTAAACCCCACACTGTTATCCAACACTTGGGCCACAGACCAAATTAAAGAATTCATAAGCCACAATGACAATGAAAATACACAATCACAAAGAAACCTATGGGACACAGCTAAGGCAGTACTGAGGGGCAAGATCATCGCCCTCAGCACTCACATTAAAAGAATGGAAACAGAGCAGGTGAATAACCTCATGATGAAACTAAAACAACTGGAGAAACAAGAAATGATCGAATCTAAAATGACTAGGAGGAGAGAGATCACAAAGATTAAAGAAGAGATAAATCTGATTGAAAATAGAAAGGCCATTCAACATATAAATAAGACTAAAAGCTGGTTCTTTGAGAAAATAAATAAAATTTACAGACCCCTCTCAAGACTTACAAAAAAAAAAAAAAAGGGAAGAGACTCATATACATAAAATCAGGGACTCCACCGGAAAAATTACAAGTGCACACGATATTCAAACAACCATAAGGAACTATTTCCCAAACCTCTACTCACTAAAAAACAATAATTTTACAGAAATGGATCAATTTTTAGAGAAGTATAAACTGCCCAAACTGAACCAAGAAGAAATAAATCAACTAAACAAACCAATAACTTACAGCGAGATACAGGGGGTAATCAAGAACCTCCCAACAAAGAAAAGCCCAGGCCCAGATGGATTCACCAATGAATTCTATAAAACCTCTAGTGAGGAGTTAATACCAATACTCCTCAAACTCTGACACAAAATAGAAACAGAGGGAGAAATCCCAAACTCATTCTATGAAGCTAATATCATACTCATTCCCAAACCAGGCAAAGACCCAACAAAAAAAGAGAACTACAGACCAATATCACTAATGAACACAGATGCAAAGCTTCTCAATAAAATATTAGCTAACAGGATCCAGAAACTGATCAAGAAAATTATACATCATGACCAAGTAGGCTTCATCCCACAGTCACAAGGATGGTTCAACATCCGTAAATCAATCAATGTAATTCACTACATAAACAGAACTAAAATCAAGAATCACATTGTTATCTCAGTCGATGCCCAAAAAGCCTTTGACAAAATACAACATCCATACTTATTAAAAGCTCTGGAGAGAACAGGAATAGATAGAACATTCCTCAAAACAATAAAAGCTATATACAACAGACCAACGGCTAACATTGTATTAAATGGAGAGAAACTTAAATCATTCCCCCTAAACTCAGGAACAAGACAAGGATGCCCACTCTCCCCACTTCTTTTCAACATAGTGCTGGAATCCCTAGCCATAGCAATAAGGCAAGAGGAGGACATCAAAGGGATCCACATCAGCAAGGAAGAAATCAAGCTATCCCTATTCGCAGATGACATGATCTTATATCTGAAGGACCCAAAAAACTCAGTCCCCAAACTCCTACACCTAATAAACCATTTTGGCAAAGTAGCAGGATACAAAATCAATCCCCAAAAGTCATCAGCTTTTCTGTACACCAGCAATGTACAAGCAGAAAAGGAAATTATGGAAACAATTCCAGTTACAGTAGCCAAAAAAATAATAATAAAGTACCTAGGGATCAACCTAACCAATGACGTGACGGACCTATTTAATGAGAACTATAAAAATCTAAAAAGGGAAATCAAAGAGGACACAAGGAGATGGAAAGACCTCTCATGCTCATGGGTAGGAAGAATCAATATAGTGAAAATGGCCATATTGCTCAAATTGTTATACAAATTCAATGCAATCCCTATCAAAATCCCAGTTACATTCTTCACTGAAATAGAGAAAGCAATCCATAAAATCATATGGAACAGCAAAAGACCTAGAATAGCCAAAGCAATTCTAGGCAAAAAAAGCAGTGCAGGAGGTATCACAATACCAGACTTCAAGCTCTACTATGGAGCCATCATAACAAAAACAGCCTGGTATTGGTATAAAAACAGACCGGAAGACCAATGGAATAGAATTGAAGACCCAGAAATAAAACCGCACTCTTTACAGTCAGCTGATATTCGACAAAGGAGCTAAAGACATACAATGGAATAAGCAGAGCCTCTTCAACTACTGGTGCTGGAAGAACTGGGCAGCCATATGCAGAATACTCAAAGTAGACCCAAGCCTATCACCTTGCACCAAGATCAACTCAAAATGGATCAAGGACCTCAATATCAGACCTGAATCCTTGAAACTACTGAAGGACAGAGTAGGAAAGACGCTAGAACTTATAGGCACAGGAAGGAACTTCCTGAATAGAGTCCCAGGGGCACAACAAATAGGGGAGAGACTCAACAAATAGGGGAGAGACTCGACAAATGGGACTACTACAAATTAAAAAGTTTCTGCACAGGTAAGGACATAGCCACCAAAATAGAAAGACAGCCAACCATATGGGAAAGGATCTTTACAAGCACAGCAACAGACAAAGGCCTAATATCTGTCATCCACAGAGAACTCAAAAAATTAAGCCCCTCCAAGCCCAGTAAACCAATTAGGAAATGGGTAAAGGAGCTAAAGAGAGACTTCACAAGAGAAAAGACAAAAATGGCAAAGAAAAATATGAGGAAATGTTCAACATCCCTGGTAGTAAAGGAAATGCAAATAAAAACAACCCTGAGATACCACCTCACTCCAGTTAGAATGGCCTATACTCTGAACTCAGGCAACAACAAAAGCTGGAGGGAGTGCAGGGAAAGAGGAACCCTTCTCCATTTTTGGTGGGAGTGCAAATTAGTACAACCACTTTGGAGAACAGTATGGAGGTTTCTCAAAAAGCTCAATATAGACCTACCCTATGACCCAGCCATACCACTCCTAGGCATCTATCCTGAACAGCAGGTCCCAAGATATCAAAAAGACATCTGCATTTCCATGTTTATTGCTGCACAATTCACAATAGCCAAAATATGGAATCAACCCAGATGCCCCTCCACAGATGAATGGATCCAAAAAATATGGCACCGATACTCAATGAAATACTACATAGCGATTAGGAATGGTGAAATATTGTTAGTCACAGGGAAATGGTCAGAACTTGAACAAATAATGTTGAGCGAGCCAAGCCTAGAACACAGAAAACAAAGGGGCATGATCTCCCTGATATATGACTGCTAAGATGAAGTGAAGGGGAGACCAGGTCTGTGAAACCAAAAACTTCTTGTGGAATGGTATTTCCCACAGGATTGGGTCAGCGACCCAACATTATGTAACTAAAACCAAACAACTACTCAACATATAAAGGTCAAAAATAGACCTCTCAGTGGAATACAATAGGTCAAAAGCTATATATGTACATTCATATAAGACTATTGTCGACATATTGTCTAATGTCAACATTACATTTAAAGCCCTAGGCAAATTTTCTTTGGCGTGGGCCACGTGGCTACTGTATATGTTCTTGGTACATTGTGTATATGTCTACCTGACCTAGGGAAGGGAAAGAAAAACAGGGTGTAAGATATCACAAGAAATGTACACACTGCCCTACTATGTAAATGTACCCTTTTTGCACAACACCTTGTCAAAAAATTTTGTTTAATTAATAAATAAATTGCAAAAAAAACAGAAGGATGTTTGTGCTTCAGCTTTGTTTCGCTCTGTCAAGCAACAGTTTGTTTCTAAGTGAAAGCTATGTAAGCATTTTGTTTATTTCAAATAAAATATATTTGTATTATTTGTCATTCATACTATGCATCTATACCACGCTATCTTCTATATCAAGCAGTCCAATAGAAATATACTTGTTTTGTTCTAAAATAAATAAATAAATAAATAAATAAAAATAAAAAATAAAAGAAATAAAAGAAAAAGGAATGTCATTACCATTTGCTTGCATCTGAAGGGAAGTTTCAATGTAAAGCCAGGCTACCAGTAAAGTTCTTTCTCTGTGTTTTAACAGTATCAGCACCTTACTTTCTTTCATCTTGCTCTTTTTTGGGTGGGGTGGGGGTCTTCTGGTATTGAGGTTTACACTCAAATCTTTACTTGCAAAGCAGGAGCTCAACATCATGAACCATACCACCAGCCCTTTTGCTATGGTTATTTTTCATATAGGGTCTCCTATTTTGAGGGAAAAAGCCTGGACTGTAATCCTATTTAAGCTCCTGATTATAGCTGAGAAGACATGCTACAACAGTAGCTTTTGCTGTTGAGATGCTGTCTTGTGAAATTTTGCCTAAAACTGTAATCTGATCTTTAATCTGCCACCCAAATAGGTAACATTACAGATGTGAGCCATTGTGCCACCTTCATCTTGCTTTTTATTAATCTACTGTTAGTATAATTTATATACTTCAGCCTTTCCTTTAGTTGTTTGGAAATCAAAAGTTAGATTTTTCCCCCTTGCTACCCACATTCCTCAGTATGTACAGTTTGCGTCTCATACTTCAGATTAATTCACTGAATCTTCACAGATCTTTATTTAAAAGAAGGAAAGGATTCCACCATTAATTTGACACTATGAGTAGCCTTAAATATATGCACTGCTCTCTTTTATCTCAATGTCAAAATGAATATTTACTCTGGGTACTTTCTTTATTGGGTGTTCTTAATTCCTAACCTGGAATGAAAATGTCTTTCTTTATGCTTTAAAAAAAGTTATGCAAATATTTTCCAGTCAGGGAAATGAAACCCTGAAAATCATTTGTTCCCTGCTCACTCCCTAAAAAGAAGGTATCTGAGAAGTTTTCACAGTTACACACTGAATTTTCTAATTTCTAAATGAGTGAGGCTGGAAATCTGATCTTCTCAAGCTCTAGAAGCTGGTGACAGCCACACATAAGTCACCAGAGTTGAGAATTCTGTACCCAGATATGCAGAATCATGACCTTATCATATTCATGATATCTCTGAATATTAGCATCCCCACTTTCTCCTGCCTGGGTCTGATTTCCTTTTGTGCTATTTCTGGCTTCTCTAAGTCTCACATGCAGTTTTACTCCACTGACTCACAGTCGTGGCTTCCTTCTTTCTACAAATTGCCTTCATTTGCATTTAGATTATTGAATTGCTCTGAATGGATCCTCTTCCTGATTGACAGGCACATCTCCATTGGGAACCTTATGAATGAAGCTGATCTCTGCATCATGAGCTTCTGCTTCCATCACCACACTTGAGCCATACATACCACGTGTGGCAGCGGTAATGGCAAAACTATAACAGAGGGGTGGGGGTACCTCACACAGGAATCCCAGCCACTCAAAGCCAGTCCAGGCAAAAAGTTAGCAAGACTCTATCTGAAAAACAAACTAGAAGTTAAAAGGACTGGGGAATCATTTAGATGGTACATGTTTTAGAGATGCTTTCAATCCCTCGTAGTTAATGTGGGCAGAAAGGAAGAGAGGGACCCTGGAGGGAAAGAAAAGTCTCAGGGTGATTGACATTTGTTTAGGTAGGGATGTTTGCTACAGTCTTCATCAGCCTTGTGACTTGTTATCCTTATCTTCTCAACTACTCAGTGGGAGAAGTTGGGTCAGAATCCAAGGCTTCCATCCACCATATTTTAGTGCTGATTTGAATTTTTGTGCCTTAATGACAAAGAGCAGGGCCTCACCTTACCTCTAGGTTTATTTCTCTTATACATGGAATTTTAAATCTCAGGAAAATTCTCCCTTAAAATCTGTAGTAAGGTGGACACATTGCCTGGCCTGTGGCTATAGCATATTCTTCCCCAATGAAGAGTTTCTCAACTATTCTTGTACCACAGCTCTTCATTTTACAGCTAACAAAAACTCAACTTCTTCATCTGCTTCCTCCTCTTTTTAAGCACTTTTTATTTCTGAATTCTCTTCCTACTGTGTTACTTAGCTTCTTACTGCCATGACGAAATACCCAAAAAAATCAACTTAAAGGGAGAAAAGATTTTATTTTGGCTCACAGTTTCACAGACTTTAGTCCAGGGGAGTTGGCTTATTGCTTTGAGCCTGTGGTGAAGCAGAATATCATGGTGGGCAGCACATGATCAGGAAGCAAAGAGAAGAAAAAGAAGAGGTACAAGGGTCCCATTACCCCTTCAAGGGCACCCCTCTCCCAATAACCTGCTTCCTTCTACCAGATCTACTAACTAAACATTTCACCATCTCCCAATACAACAGACTGGTAACCAGATCTATAACATATTTAAGATTTAAATCATAATACTTGCTGCTGAAGGAAGAAGCCACATCATGAGTTTTCTGCCATCTCTGTAAGGTTTTAGGACTTTTCTCTTTAATGTGAGTATTCTGAGACTTATGACTGTGTGCTAGGTTAGAGTTTTCTCTTAATCACTTTTTCATCTTGATTATCTCTGCATCTGAAGATATATATTTCTTTAGAAATGTTCCTCTATAATGTCTTTAAGCTATCTGTTCCTCTTCCACTTTGTCTCCTTTGGGAACTAAGTGTTAGAAGTTCTAGATCTAACCTCATCACCTTTTCTTCTGTCCTTCCTTACCTTCTTTCACATTCTTTTTACCTGTTGTCCTTCTGGGCTACATTCAAAGAGAATTCTTCAGTTCACTAGTTCTTTCTTTAGCTGTGTCTCTTAAGTAATTATGTAACTCCTATCTTTGGTTTGGTTGCTATTTTTGGTGTTTTTGTATCTGCAAGTCTCTAATTGATTGTCTTTCACAACAATCTATGTCAATTAACACAAAATGGACATGTCTAGAAAGATCTGGATCTTTTTAAAATTATTGTGTTCTTAATTCTGCTTTGTTATATGTTAATTTCTCTGGTATTTTTAATATAATTATATTATTATTAAGGTGTTATACAGAGGAGTTACCATTTCATAAGTCACTCTTTGTTTTGTTTTTATTTTGTTTCTTTAGTACAAGTCATAGTATTGGTTTTGCACAGTTGTTTGATCATTTTAGGCTTCTACTTGAAGTTTCTCATGATTTGTGTATATCAGTAGCATAAAAAGAGGAGACAGTACAAGCGTCTACCTTGGAATGAAAATGATTTAATCAATATTATTTATTTTTTAAATTTAATTTTATTATCAAGGTGATGTACAGAGGGGTTACAGTTACATACATAAGGTAGTGAGTACATTGACATATATTGATCATAGAAAGCAGTTAAACTTCATTGTTCAGATTGTGTTTAATTGACCATATAGTATCCTTCTCCAGCCATTTATTGCCTATATTTAAAGAAGATCATTTCCGCAAAGCCCCTGTCAGTCTACTGCCTTACCTTCCTCTACTATTAGTTATGACATTGTTGCAGACATTTTTCTGATTACTGTATTGTAGGTTAAAATATTTTGAGAGGAATATGATACAACTTTTGGGCAGACAGTCCTTCAGTCCTTCTAATTTTTGCCATCTTCCTCAGATATAGCTGTGCTTCTACCATCAAACTGTCTCTGTCTGACTAGAGATAATTGCTTCTGCTTTGTTCACCTGATACAGTTGTGGTGAGAATGACAACCAAATCCACAGCTCTGAATATACCTCCTCATTCACTCATCTTAATGGCTGATCATGGCCCCTTCCAGCTTCTTGTTCCCATCCAGTCTTTGCAACATCTCTTGGGGATACACAGTGGTTTTGTTGATTGGTTCTAACAGCAACACTGTTCTGTAGCCATCAGTTGTGAGCATCAAATTGGTTAATAGAAATCTAGGCTTTCAGGGCTGGGGTTATGGCCTAGTGGTAAGAGTGCTTGCCTCCTATACATGAAGCTCTGGGTTCAATTCCCCAGCACCACATATACAGAATGAATCAGGGGTGGGTACCATTTAGTTCCTGGCCATGTAAAATCATTGGGTACTTGACAGCCAAGTCAAGAGTGCTTCTTGTTGGCTGTCCTCAGCTCTCTGCCTGTATTATAATTTTGTTCTTCCCCTAATGATGATAAAAATAGTCAAATAGGGGCTGGGGATATAGCCTAGCGGCAAGAGTGCCTGCCTCGGATACACGAGGCCCTAGGTTCGATTCCCCAGCACCACATATACAGAAAACGGCCAGAAGCGGCGCTGTGGCTCAAGTGGCAGAGTGCTAGCCTTGAGCGGGAAGAAGCCAGGGACAGTGCTCAGGCCCTGAGTCCAAGGCCCAGGACTGGCAAAAAAAAAAAAAAAAAAAATAGTCAAATAGCCTTTGGAAGAAAAAAAAGTTACTCACCCATGAAAAAGACTGACTTGGGGGGCTGGGAAAATGGCCTAGTGGCAAGAGTGCTTGCCCCATATACATGAAGCCCTGGGTTTGATTCCTCAGCACCACATATACAGAAAATGGCCAGAAGTGGTGCTGTGGCTCAAGTGGCAGAATGCTAGCCTTGAGCAAAAAGAAGCTAGGGACAGTGCTCAGGCGCTGAGTCCAAGCCCAGGACTGGCAAAAAAAAAAAGAGAAAGAAAGAAAGAAAGAAAAGAAAGAAAGAAAGAAAGAAAGAAAGAAAGAAAGAAAGAAAGAAAGAAAGAAAGAAAGAAAGAAAGAAAGAAAGAAAGAAAGAAAGAAACCTAGGCTTTCTTTCATAAATTTCTCAGATTTCTCAAATTTTTGGTAGCAACATCTTAGTTTCTAAGACTGGTTTCTTCCTTTGTTTTTCTTTTTGCTTTTTTCTTTTTGTTGAGGAGAGGATGGTACTATGGAATGAACATAAGGCCTTACTTAGACTGGTGTCCTACCACTTGAATCACACCTCTAGCCCTCCATTTGCTTCATAAAAACAGCATTATACACAGCCAGGTGCTGGTGGCTCATGCTGGTAATCTGAGATATTCAGGAGGATGAGATCTAAGGATCACGGTTCTAAGCCAGCCAGTCTAAAAGACCCTCATCTCCAAATAAACACCAAAAAGCCAAAAGTGGATCTGTGGTTTAAGTGATAAAATGCCAGCCTTGAGCAAAACAAAAACAAAACAAAACAAAACAAAAAACCTCATGAACAGCGAAGGCCCTGCTCTGAGTTCAAGCCCCAGGGCTGACAATGAAAAAAGGATTACATAAATCAAGTTATGAATACAATGCTTCTTGGTCATTATCACCTCTTCCTTCATTCTGTACCCCCCCCCACCCCCTGTGGCCAAATGATTCTTTATAAACTATTTTTAGCCAGGCATCAATGGCTCACTCCTGTAATCCTAGCTAGTCAGGAGGCTAAGATGTGAATATGAGGATTGTGATTTGAAGCCAGGCAGGTAGAAAAGTCCACTCAATCATCAAAAAGCTAGAAGTAGAACTTTTTGTTCTAGATACATATATCCTGTGTCAAGATTTACTTTCTGACAGTTCCAGTACCTAGAAGTCTAAGATTAAGGTTCTAATCTTTGAGTTTCTGGGGACAGCTTTCTTCTGGATTATAGATGGTCATCTCCTTGCTGTAGCCCCACACAGTCTTTTGGGGGGGTATGGAACAAAAACACCCTCTGGTATCTCTCACTTTCTTATAGTCACCAATCCTAGTACATGAAGGATCACACTTTCAGCCTTATCTAAACACTGTAAGAGCCCTATCTCCCAATGTAGTCCTACTGAATGTTAGGGTGTTAAAACATACAGTCAGTTCATAACATATTCAAATTGAATATCTTACAAATGAAGGAAATATCAATCTATATAAAATAGATAAATGAGAACAAAGGTAAGCGTGTACTCAAAAGGGAAGAAATATTAACTAAGAAAGCTTCAAAGTGAACACAAAACATATTATCTTTCCTGACCCAAAGCAGGTATACAATGAATGAGATACTCAAAGGCACCTCAGAACTTCCCCACAGCAATAATTTTCAGGAATATCTGTGAATGCATTCCTTGGCTTTCTCTGGCTGCCATGGACCTAACATCCAAGACTTACACATCAAAAGAAGGAAAGTTATAGAGATTAGACTGCTGATAGAAGTGAATCAAGCTTTAGAGCCATAGATGCCTGGAGCATGTTACAGACAGATCAAGATTAATTTAGGTTGGGAAATCATGTAGCATAATGTACATATGTACATTACCATATGTACAAATGAATGTGTACAAGTAATACCATATGTAAAAGTGAAATGTGATAAACAATTCAAACTCTTCATAGTATTTAGGGGTGAATGTGAGAAGGCATTGGTTGAGTTATATCCCTACTCAGTAAAAGTTGCTAAAAATGTGTAGGCTGTATGGTAGACAGTCATATACCTTATTAAAAAATCAGAATTTTGTACTACTTCAATTACTTGAAATGTGCCCCCCCATCGATGTTTTCCCAACATAAAGCTTGAACTCAGGACCTGAGTGCTGTTCTTGAGCTTTTTGTTCAAGGCTAACATGCTGCCACTTGAGTCATAGTTCTACTTCTAGATTTTTGATGATTAAGTGGACTTTTCTACCTGCCTGGCTTCAAATCACAATCCTCACACTCACATTTTAGCCTCCTGACTAGCTAGGATTACAGGGGTGAGCCATTGATGCCTGGCTAAAAATAGTTTATAAAGAATCCTTTGGCCACTGGGGTGGGGAGGTGCAGATGAAGGAAAAGGTGATATTGACCAAGAAGCATTGTATTCATAACTTGACTTATGTAATTGTAACCACTTTGTACAACTACTGAATAATAATAACAGTAATAATGATGAATAAATTTCAAAAGTAACACCTTGGGCTGGGAATATGGCCTAGTGGCAAGAGTGCTTGCCTTGTATACATGAAGCCCTGGGTTCGATTCCCAAGCACCACATATATAGAAAACGGCCAGAAGTGGCACTGTGGCTCAAGTGGTAGAGTGCTAGCCTTGAGCGGGAAGAAGCCAGGGACAGTGCTCAGGCCCTGAGTCCAAGGCCCAGGACTGGCAAAAAAACAACAACAACAACAACAAAAAACTAAAAAAAAAAGTAACACCTTACATGTATACCTTTCTTAAAAGTGGTATTTCTGAGGATATCTGCAAACCACAGATTTACTTTCTTATCTTACCTTTTACAATATCTTTCCCCCATTTTACCAAAAGAACAGTTTGTTTCTCACCCATCCAAGTCTTCCTGTGACACATTATCTTGAGGGCAAAGATCTCTGCAAACCTAAGAGATAATTTCCAACTATGTAATTTTTTTTTTTTTTTGCCAGACTGGGGCTTGAACTCTCAGCCTGGTCTTTGCCCCTGAGATTCTTTTACTCAAGGCTAGTGCTCTACCATTTGAACCACAGTGTCACTTCTGGATTTTTCTGAGTAGTTTATTGGAAATAAGAGTCTCATGGACTTTTCAACCTAGGCTGGCTTCAAACCTCCATCCTCAGAGCTCAACCGTTTGAGTAGATAGGATTACAGGAGTGATTTAATTTAAAGAAATGAGGAATATCAGTATAATTCTATTACCTCTTATCAACAATTTAAAAAGCTCTCTCCCTTTATTTTAAAAATACCCCAAATTTCATTATAACAATTCTTTATTCTTCTTTATTCTTCCTTATAAGCATGTAAATAAATTTTAGAAGTCATAGGCTTCTCAAGGGATGACATACTAAGAGATTCCTTTTATGTTTGCTTGCAAAAATATGCAAAATATTTTTGCTACTACCAAATCTTTTGTCATAAAATTATGAAGAATAATTCTGCTAAAAACATACACCAAGCCAGATGCCGGTGGCTCATGCCTGCAATCCTAGCTACTCAGGAGACTGAGATCTGAGGATCAAGGTTCAAAGTCAGACTGGGCAGAAAAGTCTCCATGAGACTCTTATTTCAATCTACTCAAAAAAGGCAGAAGTAATGCTATGGCTCAAGTTGAAGAGCAGAGTCTCAGGAACAGCACCCAGGTCCTGAGTTCAAGCCCCAAGATGGACAATTTAAAAAAATCAAATAACTACAAATGCCAAGTATAGCTCAAGGAAGAACAATTACATGAGGCATACCCATTGATTTCCAGTTATCTAAACAAAATAATATGTATAGCTTTTATATGTAGATTGAACATAGGATAGGCAAAGACTTCCAAAAAGGAAGCAGGAAAGCAAAAAAATGAAATACAGTGATATAATATTCTAGTGGTCACCAAAATATATGAGTTGTAATATATTTGAAATGCTAGCACGCTTATTAGTACTTTTTTCCATTGTTTTATCCATGAGATAGGTTTACATATCAACAGGTGTGATTAATGTCAATTATATGGTCAATTAGAGCCAATAGATAATTCAGGAATTGGAGATATATAAGTATTCCCCTTAGGCTTTAGGACTAAAATTAGACATTTTGACAATTTGAATGTGTGATATTATAGTTAATGATCTATAAACCTTAAACACTGCTTCTTATAGATTTTTGAAGTGTTAAGGCATATTAAATAAGTTCAAACAAAAGGTTAGAAGTAGCTGGTTTATTCAATAAGCAATTACTAAAAATCTTCTTTGTTCACGGTCTTGCAGAAAATAAATGAAAGTTCTTGACCTTGAGTTCTTCACAATTACAATGACATCATCCAATTATGTTGCTTTAACTGTCCCTTATAGACCCTATGACCACCAAGTTGTTGTTACCAGGACTGTAGTTCTGAATGTCTCCCCAACATGACAGTTACCCTGAACCAAACCTAAACACTGATGCACAGACAGACAGACAGACACACACACACACACACACACACACACACACACACACACACACACGCCCTTTTATTCTTGTTTTTTTTCTATGTTTTTCTATGTGCTCACTGTATATAAGCACCTGCACTCTGGATTCTTATTTATATTAGTACCACCTTCAGAAATCTAGTCTCTTATAACAAAATAAAAAGTCATTCCTGATTCTTTACTTGAGTTAGCCAAACCCTGAGAACATTCACCAAGTGTGGTACATTCTATCTCTAAACTTGAATCTTTTTTCTCTCTCTTAGCTCAGCTTTACCTGATAAAATAATTTTTTTTGCCCCAGCTTCATGCTTTCATGCTGTCACTCTTCAATACATTATTCAATGTTGCTATTTCTGCAAAATACAAATTTATCTGCTCATGCTCCTCATTTGCTTACAGTCTACATTGGCTCCTTTTTGTAATTGATTGTCAAAACTCCTGAATGGGGCAAATGGGGCCATCATAATGTTACTTTACTCTTCCAGATCCAGCTACTACTACCCGCTCTTCCTGGCACATCAGTTCCAGCAACATCAAAATACTTACTAAATATATCATGTTCTTTCACATCTTTGAACGAGTCACTGTCAAGATTTAGAAGTTAATCTGTAACTTCTCTGTCTAGGGACTATTTCTCCCTTAACCACTGATATAAGCTTCATCTGTAAAAATCCTTCCTCAAAACCTTAGTGTGATTATACTACTTTCACATAAATGTTCATGTACTACTACATGTACATTCAATGTGAGTGTACTACTTTCTTCATATGCTTATAATCTACTGTTAGCTACTATTGTATAAATGCTTGCCTCCAATGAACTATGAATGTACATAGTACCAGTCTCTAACTCATTTGTATTTATAGCACATAAAATAGAAACTTTATAACTACTTGATGGATGAATAAGCTTCTAAGCATAATAAGATCTCAAGAATCAATACATGATCTGAAGCATAACGTGTTACCTCACAAGCATATATAATTTTATGTGCTATATACAAGTTAAATTTAAATTAGAAATATTGTAAAAAGAAATCAGTGAAACGGAACTTACTGTAATCCCAAGAAGTCACTCTGGTTTTATGCTCCTCATTGCCAGCTATTTCTGTATTCATACATATCTAATTTCCCTCCAAGGTAGCTCAGTCTTCACCATTCTTAAACAGACATATATGCCTTACCTAGTGTGATACTCATAAAGAATCTAAATTCTCCAAAAGGACTTGTATCCTTTGATGGAGGCATAAATTGTATTAGGACCATAAGAAAGGAAGAGAGAAGACAGTCATAGCCCAGGAATCTATAAACAGTCATAGATATGATACCTCCAGGAACCAAGTAGCAGTTTATGAGTAGAGGCTCATACTAGGATTTCCCCTAAGTTTACAGGTTACACAGTTCCAGTGTGAACCCCAAGGGCTCCAATCTGTAAGACAGGAAGAGTGTACATGGATGTGAGTGGATGAGATGCATGGAGCTGACATGGACCTGCACAGAGCCAGAGTCCGACCGTAGAAGGAAGAGTGTGAGATCACTGATGGAAACCTCTGAAGAAATCCACATCTTTCTGAGCTACACTAGCTTATACCATGTACTCTCTTGGTGTGTCCTTTTGGATGTCTTCTCAAAAGAAAGATGTGTTGCGTTACTATTGTTTTGCTGCAATGTAACACAACTCAGTGACTTGAAACACCTATTTATTAGTTCACAGTTTCACAGATCTGGGTAAGCTTGTCTAGATTATCCTAAAAATTCACAAGGCTGAAATAAATATGTCAGCCTGTCCAGGTGAGACTGTCAATATTATCTACATTCAAATTCATTTAGGTGATTGGCAAAAAATGCTTCCTGTATTTGTAAGACTGAGGCCTATGCTTTCTTGTTATTGGCTAGCCAAGACTCACTCTAAGTCTTTCAGAAACTCATCAAGTTCTTATTGAACTATTTATTGCCAGAAATGGAGGCTTTCTCTAACATAACATTACTTTTTTGGCTTCAAACTTCTGACTTCTTTCTCTGGCAGCAGTTGGAGAGAAACTGCTTTCAAAGACCTCATGTGATTAAACTAAGGTGACTTGTCTCCCCTCTTTATCTTGATGAATAACAGGAAATAATTATAACAGTAAAACCACCATATTATTTCCCTCTTGTTATGCAGATCATGTGTAAATAGCATCAGGAGATCTTGGTCTTCTTAGATTTATACCTTTTCCTCTTTTATCTGGTGACACAACTTTTTTTTTCATTGCTAGAGATCAATCCTAGCATATTGTACATGGGCAAGTGCTCAACCACTGAGCTACAGCCTGGCCCTACCAACACTGTTACTGACTTCATATTCTCAAGATCACTACCTTCCTGTGTATGAATTCTAAGTTTCCCAACATCAGTAGATGTACTTATAAAGCAAGCCTAAGGCATCTAATTTCTAAGTGACAAGTCTACATTCTACCAGGACTATTTCCATTAAATTTAAAGGCTTGAATTTTTCTTTTGAGTTACAAATAGAGGAAGTTATAATCTTGAATATAAAGAGAGGATTAAAATATTCAACCACAACCTTGTTCAGGTCTCCTTGTGGACTGATTTCTAGCTCCATTTTTTTTAATTTCTTATTTAGTGCAAAGAGGAAACCACTTGGGGCACCTGTTATAAATGAGTATGCAGATGCCCAGCTGCAAAACCTAGTAAGGAGAATGCACCAAAGAACAGCTCTATACAAGAGAAAGCTGACAGAGGGAGAAATATCTTCACCCATACCCAGTCCACACACTGGTAAGCATCATTTTTTTTTATTTTGTAAAATTTTATTCTAAATATTTCAAATTTAAATATAAGTTATGACACATATATAATATTAGAATTAGAACTTTTAAAATATATTTTTAAATTAAATTTTGTTGTCAAGGTGATATACAGAGGAGTTACAGTTACATACATAGGTAGTGAATACATTTTTGTCATAGCCCCTCCCTCATTTTTTTCCCACCTTCCTCCCTCCCCAAATCACACCCTTCCCCTGGAGCTGTATAGCTAATTTCCAACATACTGTCTTGTAAATATTGCTGTTGGGTTGGTTTGCCTTTATCCTTTGCCTCACCATCTTGATGTTCCCCTTCCCTTCCCTAATTCAGATAAACATATATACAATACCCAGGGTAACTGTTCTTAAAGAAGCATTAGAATGGAAAATAGAAGTTTGTAATTTCATTACATGTAATTCTACACTCATGAATATGATCTCTATGGACAATCTTCAGCTAATCAAACATAATGTTTTGTTTTATGTTTGTTTTTTACTTTGATGCTGATACTTGGGCTTGAACTGTGGACCTCAAGCTTTAGCTCAGCTTTTCTGTTCAATGCTGACTTTCTACCAACTTACCCCCACCCCACTTCTGCTTTTTTGCAAATTAATTGAAGATAAGACTCTCAGATTTGTTTATCTGAGCTGGTTTTGGACGAAAATCCTCATAGCTCATCCTCCTGAGTTATAATCCTCTTGATTATAGGCATGAGACATTGGAGCCTGGTAAACACAATTATTTTTATAGAGGAAGAGAGAGTCTTTCCCTCCATAGTTTTTATTAGCACCCATTAGTTGTACAAGGGGTATCATTCTGACATCTCTGTGTACACAATATACCTTAATTATGCTAATTCCTTCATCATTGTCATTTTCCTTTTCTCAAACTAATCTCAACAAGCTTTATTATCTCATTTTTTTTGTTGGAGGTAATGCTGATTTTTATTTTATTTTATATATATTTTTTATTACCAAACTGAATTACAGAGAGGTTACAGTTTCATACATTAGGCATTGGCTACATTACTTGTACTGGTTTTTGTTGTTGTTGTTTGTTTGTTTTTGCCAGTCCTGGGGCTTGGGACTCAGGGCCTAAGCTCTGTCCCTGGCTTCTTTTTTGCTCAAGGCTAGCACTCTGCCACTTGAGCCACAGTACCCCTTCTGGCTTTTTCTATATATGTAGTGCTGAGGAATGGAACCCAGGGCTTCATGTATACAAGACAAGCTCTCTACCATGAGCCATATTCCCAGCCCCCAGCATCACTTTTTTTTGAAGCATGTGGTAGAGGATGTTATGAAGGGACACATACTTTCAATTGTTTTGGTTTGGATCCCCTAAAATAAGATGCTGAGAAGATTATTTTGGTTCACATCATTTGTTTTGAGTGACCCAGAAGGTAGGAGTATCAAAAGAGTGGGACAAAGGTGCATTCATTTTCCAAATCCAGAAAAAAAAAATTGAGCATCACATCAAAAAGGTTTCCTAATGAAAAGGAAGAAGCTGGTTTCTGCCAGGCATGTTATTAACTCCCCAGGACCTCAGACAGCTTGCTCAAGAAAAATAATCTTCAGACAGAGAGAAAAAAACAGGGAGCTCATCAGATGACAGAAAATGATCAATTTTTCCTATTAATTACAGAAATTTATTTATGAAAAAGTAATGACAATACAGTGTAGCATAAAAGTCATAGAAACTGTGATTGCATCTATGCAAAATATGTACCTATGTATAGATAAAGGAGAAAAAAGTTTGGTTTCATAATAAACAAAAATCAAATCAGTAATGACATGAGACAGTTGAGAGGAGAGTGGGTTTTCAAAATGAACTACATAGTATATAATGTTTTATCTTTTTGAGAGGTAAGACTAACTATATTGTGGTCATTAGAGTTTGAAGAATAAAATTTTTGAGTTGTACTTTCCCATGGCTTGGAAAATATGTGCAGAGGATATGTTTTCACACCATACTGAAACCTAGGGGAGGTATCACATTTCATGCAACCCCTTTATCAGTGAGTTAACTTACTGTACATTTCCTAAATTCCATTGTTTCCATTACTTGAATATTTTCATATATGTCATTGCTTTTTTTAATTGTGTGTACTTAAAGTATACAACATGCTTTTTTTGTATCCATATGGTTAAATCAATGTCTCTATTTTTAAACATGTGAGTTTTGCAAGGGGAAGATTTTCAAATATTCTAGATTCATCAAATCCCAGCTTTTTGCTCATGAAATCAACTTGTGTGAGCTTAACCTATTAAAAACGTTTCCTCTTTTTTTTTCGTCTTATAAAGCAAAACCCACAGCTGCATCATCAACGCAAGAAAGCAATTCCAAGCTAAAAAAAGAACCTAACTGTGGCGTGTTGTGTTGCAAATTCCAGAAGGTGCCTCTGAGAGAGCACTTAAAGAGATTTAGAATTCCAAACAGCATGGACGCACACACAGGTACCAACAATGGATTCTCTAATCGAAAGGGTTGGCTATCACCAAGAGTCCTTTTGATCAAAAGTCACAGATAGCTTCTGTCTTACCACAATCTGCATCTATCTAGAAAGCATCGTTTAGACCATATCATGGGCAAAAGACTGTGAGGACAATAGATTAAATATTCCAGCCTGTGTTTAAAAGGCAGTCTAGAGCCTGTCTGTCCCTAATTACCTTTGAAAACAAAACCCCAAAGCACTCAGCAATAAGTATACTGACACCAAAAAAAAAAAAAATCATTACAATGTGTCCATCTTCTCCCATGGCTTCACACAGCTAATTATTCTAATCAAACAAATTCCCTCTACAGCTTCCCATGGGCAGAAGAAAGCAATATGGGAAGGGACTGTGGAGAGCCTTAATGCATTGATTCTCAACTCCCCCTACTCAGAGCCACGACCCCCTGGGCAGCATGGGGCCTTGCTCCTTCCTGTCAGGGCTGTGCTGAAGCTTATATGCTGAGTGTGGACCTTTTGCCTCAGTGGGGGGTATCTCTGACTTTTCTTGGGTTTCTTCTTTCCCAAATCCACATAGTGTGATTACCCATTGTAACACACCTTGTCAAGACACAAAAAGGAAACTACTGTTGAAAGTGTCCATAAAATCATTTTCTATTCCATACACAGTACAACACTTCCCAGTATAGAGGCAGAATTGGATCGAATGTTTAACAGAGAGCCTTATTAGAAATTGTTATTTCTAAAATGGAATGCCTCAATTGACCAATCTGAGCCAGAGAACTCTGTTGACATCTATTCCATGCCTTTTGAATGACCCTACTTCCTTGTTTTTCAGACAAACTCTATCTCCTGTGGCTCTTGCTTGTCACCATGGCTTACAACTGGAACTGCTGGCTGATACCACTGCGCCTTGTCTTTCCATATCAAACACCCAACAACATGTGCTACTGGCTTGGTATTGACATTGTCTGCGATTGCATCTACCTTTGTGATATGCTATTAATCCAGCCCAGACTCCAGTTTATAAAAGGAGGAGAAATAATAGTAAGTGGGGTTTGGGAAAAGAAGCTGACAAATATATAGTATCTCACTAGACTATAAAAAATATATTCACAATAGTTTAATGTTTGATCTGCTTCTTCCAGGGTGTGTCTTTAACCCAGAGAAAATCCATCAGTAAGAATAATTACTGATAAAAATAATGAAACAACCATTGAGTGACCACTGCATACTAAAGAACAGGCAACTCTCTGTGCCTTGGTTTCCTCATCTTTCAGATGGAAATATTATAGTACCTTGATAGTATTGATACGAGTGTTTAAATCAATGCACATAAAGTACCTGAAGCCACCTTGGCACATAGTGAGGCAGTATGAAATGTCAATTGTCATTATTACACTAGTCAATTTGCTCTTATGTCTCAGTCCTTTCTATGAACCTACAAATCAGATGTTAGTAGCCTAATGTAAAGATGATTGAACTGAGCTTTGCTGGAGGTAGGTGATGTGCTCAATGCACAAAACTAAACAGAGTGCAGGATTCAAAAATCAGATTTTGTCTCCAAAACCATGCTGGTTCAAGTTGGCACAAGTGGATAATACCTGAGGCCACAAAGCTTAAGTGCTACACCTGGAAAGTCAGAATCTACACATATTTTAGCTGCCTAATGTCTTTAATTAAATGTATAAATTATCAATAGAAAAAGAAGAAGAATTGACTGTATATTCTTCCAGTAGTCAAGCCTGAGTCTGAGAAACAGTTGGCTTCTATCACAGCACAGTTTGCCATTCAGCTCAGTATTCAAAAAGAAAGAGAAAGGCATTATTTCACTCATTAGCACCTACTCAACCTTCTAAGGAGATAGCTGGCAGGAAGAGAATGCACTTGACTGTAATTTGTTCTGGAGACAGACTGTGCTTGCTTTATCATTTTATACTCAGCACCAAGTCCAGAGCCTGCATGTAAGCATACAAACCAAGTGAAAAGTCTGGAACGGGAGGTAATTTTACCTTTAAAAGCAATGCAGTCTTGCTGGGTACCCTGATAATTCCTGTAATACTAGCTACTCAGGAGGCTGAGATCTGAGGATTGTAGTTTGAAGCCAGCCTAGACAGAAATGTATGCTTTTGTTTTCATTTGTTGGTCCTGGGGCTTGAACTCTGGTCCTGGGTGCTGTCCCTGAGCTCCTTTTTGTGCAAGGCTGGCCCTCTACCACTTGAGACAAAGTGAGACTTCCAATTTTCTGAGTAATTTATTGGAGATAAGAGTCTCACAAACTTTCCTGCTCTGACTTGTCTTTGTACCATGATCCTCAAATCTCTGCCTCCTGTGGAACATCAGACATGAACCATTGGCACCTGGCTAAAAGTATGCTTTTACAAGGCCATACCCACATCTCTCAGCACCTGTTTCTGGCTCTTCCCTAACTCACCAGCAGAAAGCTCATTAGTGACTAAGGGACTATGCAGCATATTTCTTACAGTCACAACAAAGACTGCATAGATCAAGCTTGCCAGTGTCCAAGCAGGATGAGCAGCCTGAAAAAGGAGTAACTGAAGTGCATACTTATTTTTAGAATAAGAGTTAGGCTCTTTAATGTCTGGAATATTTTCCTTTGAATCTCTACAAGATCTCAAATTATGATAAAGCTGAAAACGACTTTCATTATTTTAGTCATGTATCTTCTGTAGAGTGCCCCCATATTCAAAAGAAATTCAAAAGGAAGAGCCGAAGCTGTAACAAAAAGCTCCTCACAGTTTTCCTTGTGCTGACTTGAAAGCATTAGTTCACTTACTAGCACCATCCCCCGAGTCCACTGGCAACTTGATGAATGGTGATGATGGTGTACAAATAAGAAGTAAACAACCCTGAAAAAAAGAGCACTAATTTCAACCTCCATTAGATGCACAAAGGGGAGAAAAATCAATGTTTGACAAATGGAAAATGACAAAATCAGTAAGGGGAGATTTTTGTTTTCAATTTTCTAAGAGGCCTTTGCACACAATGGAGTGTTAAAACCAAGAAAAATATCCAATAAAAACACACTCAATGGGCTCTATTTAAAATGCATTATAGCAAGCTACAAATACAGAGAAGGATCTAATTGCTTTGTTTGTTCATAAGAACTTTAATGGTTTCTTTAATTTAGAGTAGGTAGTTTAAGTCTTTGAAACTTGCTTACATTTTAGTCCATAGAGTTATCTAACAGACTTCACCACATTGATTTGTCCATGCTATCTGAGATGAACATCACCAGAGTATTTGTCCAACAAATAATTATTAAAGACCTACATTAACTAGGTAGGCATAGCTACCTAATATATGTATGTATCTATGTGCATATGTGTATGTAGGTATTTAATGCATACTATATTACAGGTTGGAAGATGGAAACAGTTATATTCTATAAGGAGTTGAGAGTAAACAGATGGGTAGGCAAGGGTGAATCACACCTGTAATACTAGCTAGTCAGGATGCTGAGACCTGAAGGCCAACCCAGGAAAGAATGTCTACAAGACTCTTAGCTCCAGATAACCAGCAAAAAGCCAGAGGTGGAGCTGTGACTCAAGTGGTAGAGTGCTAACTTGAGCAAAAAGGCTTAGGGACAGTGCCCAGACTCTCAGTTCTCTCTCACAGGACTGGCACACACACACACAAACATACACAAAAGAGTAAACAGATGAGTAACAGACAACAGGCCAAAGGACTAACAGTCACAACAGTGGAAATCAAGAAGGTTTATAAATAGTCTACATTTATTTTCAATATCTTTCCCTTGGAAATATGGAAATAATTCTATATACACTCATGTATATAGCAGCAATATTCACAACAGCCAAGTTATACAATCAGCCTATGCTCACATAAATAGATAAATAAATTTAAAATGCATATGTAGACAATGAAGTATTAAATTCAGCATAAAGAAGAATGTAATAATGTCATTTGCAGATAACGAGTAGAAATGGAGATCATTATATTAAGTAACATAAATCAGACTAAGAGTCTCACATGGCAATCAAATAAATATTGAGGAAGGGAAGAGACAAGAAAAAGGAATGGAGGAGAATGATTAAAATACATTATGTACATGTATGAAAATATTATAATGAAACCCACTTTGAAATATACAAAAAAGATGCTGGAAGATTAAGAACCAGCACAAATATTTCTTGAATATAATTTCTTTTTTAATTTGATTTTATTATCAAGGTGATATACAGAGGGGTTACAGTTACATATGTAAGGTAGTAAGTACAATCCTTGTCATACTTGTAAATTCTTACATACAATTAGGAATCAGGTTGGAACTGACTGGATATTATTGAGAAATGACACACATATCTCTTGGGTAGCTAAACCTACTAATCACAAGATCCATGGAAATATTAAAAAGTCATGTAGTTAAAACATTAATTAGGCCTTCTGTTATAGTCACTAAAACCTTATTACTGTTCATAAGATCATCTGAAGAAAAATAACCACTTTCTGTATTTCAGATACCTAACTCCAATTTCTGTTAATTTTCTTCAATAAAAATTTGACTACTTATGATATAACAGAAACAACCAAAGGTCAAACTTTACTTTCATAATTTATGAACAATATTATTTAAAGATAACAATGTTTTCACTGAGTACTTTCTTTTCTACCTATGAAATGAGATTAGTACCAATCTTGCACACCTATTACAAAGATTAAATAATACAGTGTTGGCATGAAGCCCAAGGTCTGGCATGTAGAAAATGCAGAGCAAATTGTTAAATTAGTTAAATGAATAGATACTTACACATGTTACATTTCCTTCTTTGTTGCCTACTTACATATTTAGCTCCCTTTCTTACTCGATACATATCTTGAAAGTTGGGACAGAATTCACCTCATTTCTGCAAACATATCCCAAAGATGCTCTTTGAGGTTAGAAAAGGAATTGGTTCAAGGATTTTCTTTCCTTAATTATACTTTAATCTTCATGACCATTATTTCAGATGACATTCTTTTCGACTTTTGCCTGTTCTATGTAAAATTGCAGAAGTATTTATCAGAAGAGGCAAATAAAAAATACTCTAACATCTGAATAGAGCTTTTTCAAAAGCTAGCTGATGGGAGATTTAGGTGCAATTACTATATTTTTCTTAAAGCCATCCTCCCCTGAAGAAACACTGCTTGCTGCTTAATGAGGAAGCTGAAAAGAGGGAGAGAATTAAGGAAGGTGATATTTTAGAAGTGCCTAATTGTTATGAGGGAGCATGCTGATCCTCATAAAGCTAATGATGCCAAATTTATTTTAACACTCTAAAGAAGAGAGATTTTAGAATCACTACATGATACCGTGATTTAATCCAACAAGTCTGATTCACATTTATATTTATTCAATCACAGCATCACAGATAATTTTCAAAGTAAATAGATAAAGGTATTAAAGCATTCTTTTGGGGTGGAGGGTGAGTTAGCTTAACAGCTTGCCATTTGACCTGTGTCTCTTCTGTACCATACAGGCTTTGAAGGAGCTGACTGATTTTCCTCCAGGTTGTCCTATAATTTATAAAGCCATCAATTTAAATCTGCCTCTGCCTACTTGTGGCTCCAACAGCCATTTTATTTCACAAAACAGACTATTAAAATGAGCATGCTATAAAGTTGGGGTATGCATGTATTTAAAATTATAGCTTACAAAGGGGCAAAAACAGCAGTAATGGAGAAGTTGATTAAGCTTTGACACTGCTCTGCAGATGTTTCCAACTTCTGAACTTAAACATCACAAATGATCATTGTTATGCAATGTTGCTTCTACATGATCAAATTCTGTTACTTTAGTCAACTCGTTAAAGGGCCATGACAAGTTTCTTCTTCTGCATCACAGAAACTGTGATGCAGAAACCTATTGAATGTACATTCAATATTAGCATTTGTTCTTTCAGGTCTGAGTATTAAGTGCCTTTCTTCTCATCTGAAACATGGAACACATTTAATGAACACCTAGCATATGTTAAACTCTAAAAGGAACTGAGAAAATATAACTCTGTACCTGTTTCTGACATAACCCAGGTGTGAAAGAGCTTCTGACATGGCCCAGGTGTGAGAGACAGACAAATAAAAGAAAAATGTAGACATTTTATATTGTAAGTCTTGTTAAGATGAACCCATAGGTTCAAATCTTGATGAACAGTTAGAGTATAATTCTATCACTGTAATTTAAAATATGTTTTGAGTTTTGAGATCAGCATGGGTAAAGAGTTAAGATGACAACCTCTAACACATTTGGGAACTACTAGTCTATGTGTTTAGCAGATGCTACCAGAGGCAACAAGAGAAGAGAAGGCAGAGCTTTGTGTACCATGAAGGGAGTTTGAGTCTTTCTTTTTTCTTGAAATCATGCTGTCAGAGGATTTGACACAAAAGGGGACTGTTAAGTACTCTGATTTGTAGATCTGCCTGCTATTGTAAAATAGATAAAAGGGATCAGAGACTTAAGGCAGGGAGATCATCTCCAAAAGGAGAGAGTGGGTTAAAGAACACTTCATGATGAAGACTCGGTAGAAATGGGTTGCGAGTGGAGAAGGGCTGAGGGAGAGAGAGAGGTCTCATGTCTCTAACGAATGTAGAGGTGGGCACTCATAGGATGCGAAATGCAATGGAGGATCACAATGGAAGGTGGTCATGGATTTAGGTTTGCTGCAAACAGCTGACAAAAACAATGTCTTCTGGAAGTAGGCATTTTTAACATCAACATATAGGGTGGTCTTTGAAATTACAAGAGTGCATGAGATCTTCCAGCAAGTAAGTGTATACCAAAATAAGAAGGGAATCAAATCTAAAAACACCAAAGAGTGAGTGCTTAACAAGTAAAAAATAAACCAAGAATGGCATTACTAGTTCATTGGAAAGAGAAAAGTTCAAGGACAAAATTGTCTCCAAAAAGATATTGGGAAATTTTCATTCACCTCTTCATTCTGGTATCTGTTCAATCTGCTCAGTAATGACTGAGCTTTTAAGCACTAGCTATAACCAGTTGATAAACAAAATCAACCATGTCCACCACTAGATTGCTATTTAATAAAGCAGACCACCTTTAAGCAAAGAATCCAAGAAATATGTGCATCATTTGGGAATGTGGCAAGGGCCATAACTGGATGCTAAGTGCAGACAGAGCATTCTGAGGGCCACAATTAAGATGATACTGTGGTCTTTGCACTGTTCATCTGGATAGAATGAGAGAAGAGGGAGGAAACATAATTGTCATTTTGTTGCCCTGGGTAACATCAAAAGTGAGAGGAAGATGTGGTGGCTCTCCCGAGAATATCAACTTCAGTAAACAGTAAGGTAATAACAACAAAAAAACAAAAGTCAGGGAAGGGTTTATGTCTTTAAATGTGAGAGGAAGGAGCATATTTTTACAATGAGGTTGGAAGAAACCAGTAGAGAGAAATAACTATAAACAAAAAGCACAAAATGAGAATTTAAATCATAAAACTGGCTAAAATTAATTGAAGACTATATGTGTGTGCGTGCGTGCATGTGTGTATTTATATAAGCATTTTTTTTTTTGCAGGTAGAATCAAATGAACTAAAGAGACACTACAGGAATTCTACAAAATTCCAGGTAGGTGATTTACAAGTTATCCATTGCTGATCAGGAAAATGTGGTACATATGCACAATGGAATTTTATGCCTCTATCAGAAAGAATGACATTGCCCCATTCATAAGGACATGAAAGGACTTGTACTAAGTGAAGTGAGCCAGACCCAAAGAAACATGGACTCTATGGTTTCCCTCATAGGGAATAATTAGCACAGGTTCAGGCTAGTCACAGCAGAGGATCACAAGGGCCCAACAGCTATGCCCTTATGAACACATAAGATGATGCTAAGTGAAATTAACTCCATGTTATGGAAATGAGTGTTATATCACTGTTGTAATTACTTTCAACATGCCATGTGAAACCATAGCTTCTTTTGCTGATGATCCTCTTGTATCCCCTTCCTGTGATTGTCCCCGCGCCATCACTGTATCTCATCTGAGTACCCTGGATACTGTATATACTGGTATTAGAACTACGGAAGTGAAAGGGCATATCAAAATTAAGAGACACAGGATAAAAAAATAAACGACTCCAAAAGCAATACTTGCAAAACCATTTGGTGTAAACCAACTGAACAACTCATGGGGGGAGAGGGGAAGGGGTAGGGGAAGGGGGAGTGAGGGAGGAGGTAACAAATAGTACAAGAAATGTACTCATGGCCTTACGTATGAAACTGCAACCCCATAACATGCCTTTAAATGTGTAAATGAGAAATTCAATATGTGAGTCTGTATATACCACACGAAAATAAATAAATAAATTCTCACATTTTAGTTGCAATTTAAATGTCAGTAAAGAAAGATAGGGTGCCTTGTTTCTTTCCTAAAATATTCATCTCCAAGTCTAAGTTTCTGAGCACAATTACTTTTTCTTCTTGTTCATCTATTAAAAGGAAAAGAATCAATCTAGTAAAAAAGGAAAAGAAGCAATTATTTAAAGAACATGGTATCTTCTTTTTTTAAATTACAATATGATTTTGTACAAGTACTGAGGCTTTAACTTCAAGCCTCATGTTCATGCTCCTGCACACACACACACACACACACACACTGCATTCTGTACTTGAGCCACATCTTCATTCCCAGGTCTTTTCTAGATAATTGAAGAAAATTTCTTTTGATATGTCTGCCCATGAAGGCAAACAGCAAATAAAATCTTGTTTTTACATTTTTATCACTCTTAAGATGATTAAGAGTAAAGAAAAAAAAGAGAAATGTTTATGAACTATTTTTCCTCTTTACTCTGAGAAATAGGTAAGTTACAAAACTTGTGTACATAAATTCCAGCCTCCTACTTCAAAGACAGCAATTTTGTTAGTGCAGATTTTGTTAAAAAAAAAAAAAAAAACAACAAAAACAAAAACTCAAATCTGGGTTTAGGTCCCAACCTGTTAAATATTAACAGTGATTAAAATCTCAGTCAGTCTGTTTTTATCTTTATTACTTTTTTGTGAAAAATCACCTTGTACTTGGATTTATTCATAAAAGATCTAGACTACTTTGAATTCTACAAAGATAATATTATTTGTTAAAAAAAAACAAAGCTAACTGCAAACTCAGTACTTTTTTAGATTGACCAAGCATTAAAATATATTTAATGTTTGTGCTTATAAATATAAATTTTGAATTTATTTAATCATAGGCACTTTTTTCGAATTCTCTTAGCACATCCTGTTTGACATTGCATTGTTGTTATTTTGTACTTGGCTGTTCCACTATACATGGCAAAATTCTCATGGACAAAAATCTTAAGGGTCTCTTGGCCTTTCTTGCCTAACCTGGGTTTGGATTGCGATCTTCAGATCTCAGCCTCCGGAGTAGCTAGGATTATAGGTGTGAGCCACCAGCTCATAGAATATTTTTATTTGCCCTTCTGTTATGAATGACAGCTTTTCTGGCTATTCTGGGTTTTGCTGTTATTTTGGTGGAGTGCACTTGGTTTTTCTTTATTGCAGCTGTAAGTATTCTTTCCTTGTTCTCTGTACTTATTAAAGCCAACCTAATCATTCATTAAATTATTTCAATTAGTTCATTAAGTTAGTTTATAATAAGGTAAAACTTTAATTTTTGACATTATGATGTTTATCAGCTAATTATTCCTCTATTGAGAGAGCAAATAAAAAGTTCTTACTCCAGATCTGACACTGTCAAATCATGAGTCTCCTTTAGCTAGGATTTTAACTATATCCTGGAGCAAATTATTTGGTTATTTTAACCTTTACTTTCAAACAAAGAAAAAAAATCCCTGCTTTACAAAAACTTTTTGATTTTGTCTGTTGTGGGGCTTGAATTCAGGGCCTGGGCACTGTCCCTGAGCCTTTTTGTACTCAAGGCTAGTACTCCCCTGCTTGAGCCACAGTGCCACTTCTGGTTTTTGCGTGGTTAATTAGAGGTAAGAGCCATATGGGGACTTTACTACCTTGCCTGGCTTTGAACCATAATCCTCAGATCTCAGCCTCCTGAGTAGCTAGGATTACATGTGTGAGTTAGCAGTGCCCAGCTCTAAAATATCTTTAAGAATGAAGTAATATACTATATTTCTGTGAAACGTTTGTCTATTGAGGAACAAGGTTGTGCTGGTGATTTTTACTGTATGCTAGTCTGTATTATTTTGTATAAATTCCCAGAGTAGAATTCTGAATTAAGACTACTGTTCTATGTTTAGGGTTTTTGTTTTTTTTTTTTTTTTTTTTTTTTGAGGAACCTCCATACTGCTCTCCAGAATGGTTGAACAAACGTATATTCCCACTAACAGTGTATTCGAGTTCCCTTTTGGTGACATCCTTGTATCCTAGAACTAATGACCTTTGCATCGTTTCCAAAGAAATGGAACAACCTGGAAAAATTATGTTACATGAAGTAAGTTAGGCCCAGAAAAATGAAGGTTGCATGTTTTCTCTCATATGTGGGAGCTAGAATTATAAATAGTTTATAAATGTATAATAAATGCTTTGGGTGGTACTCAAGTATACACAAATGTACTAACTGAAATAAGGTACAAATTCCTTAGAAAGGTGAGATCAAAGGTAAACAAAATAAACATCAGAAAATTTATTCTTAAAGGGGGTTGGGTGGGATCAGGGAGAGTGAGAATAGATGAATGAAGAGAAGAAGGGGAAAGAATGCAGTCAAAAATTAAATGTGTATCCTACAAAATTAAGAAAAAGGAGGGAAGGAATGAGTTGGGAGGGATGGGTGAGAATGTTGAAAGGGGTAACACTGATCAGGATGCATCGTATTCATAAACTGCTTCTTTGAATGGCAACTCCTTTGTACAACTACTGAAAGAGCATGTAAAAACATTTAAATTGAAAAAAATCTTACCTCCTATTCCAACTCCAAATGCTTTACAAATTGTCTTATACAGTGTTTTAGTGTTGGACAATCTTTTTCAATCATTTTTCTGCAATTCAATGAAAAATAAATCATCTCTGTCTATAAAAGTTCTTTCCAAAAGGTTGAGACGACTGTTATATCACTGTTGTAATTACTTTCAACATGCAATGTGAAACCGTAGCTTCTATTATTGATGATCCTCTTGTATCCCCTTCCTGTGGTTGTACCTGCACTATCTCTGTATCTTATCTGAGTACATTGGAAACCGTGTATACTGTTATTAAAACTAGGAAACTGAAAGGGAATACCAAAATCGAGAGACACAGGATATAAAGACAAACGACTATAAAAGCAATACTTGCAAAACTGTTTGGTGTAAATCAACTGAACAACTCATGGGGGGGGGGGGGGCAGGGGAAGAGAAAGGGAGAGGGGAGGGGGGAATGAGGGAGGAGGTAACAAACAGTACAAGAAATGTATCCAATGCCTAAAGTATGAAACTGTAACCTCTCTGTACATCAGTTTGACAATAAAAATTTAAAAAAAAAATAAAAATCACTATGACTGCATAGAAAAACTGAATGGGCAACAGCGTAGAAATCAAGAAAAGTTTCTGTTTGTTGTTTTGTGAATCCTATGGCTTGAACTCTAGACCTAGGTGCTGTCCCTGAGCTCCTTCTACTCAAGGCTAGCACTCTACCACTTGAGCTACAGCTCCGCTTCTGGATTTTTCTGTAATTAAATGTATGTAGGCATCTCATGGACTTTCCTGCCAGGCTAGCTTTGAACCATTGTCATCAGATCTCAGCCTCCTAAGTAGCTAGAATTACAGGTGTGAGCTGCCTGATGAAAGTTACCATTCTACTTGAAACAGAAGCCATGATTCTTTGCTAACACTAAACAAGTCAACAGCCCCATGCTCCTGCTTCCTTATTATTAGGATATTATATTCTGAACACTTCTCCATTTGTCACACAAATCAATATATGCAAGGTAAAATCAATGATGCTTGATGAAATGATAAAATGTCTAAATAAATACTGTTAGCAATGTGTTTATAATAGATAGTTTGCTTGATCCTAACTACAAGATTCATTTCTATTATTTTTTTTTATTATTATTATTTTTTTTTTTTTTTTGGCCAGTCCTGGGCCTTGGACTCAGGGCCTGAGCACTGTCCCTGGCCTTTTTGCTCAAGGCTAGCACTCTGCCACTTGAGCCACAGCGCCACTTCTGGCCATTTTCTATATATGTGGTGTTGGGGAATCGAACCTAGGGCTTCATGTATATGAGGCAAACACTCTTGCCACTAGGCCATATTCCCAGCCCTCATTTCTATTATTGATATTAATCATATTAAGAATTTGGACTCTGGGTCTCCCACGTGTTATGAATCTGGAGGATTACAAGCTGAGGAAAATCTAGCCAGAAAGGTTCAGACCTCTTTTCAAACCAGAGCATGGTTCCATAATACACAGCTATCATTCCGTACAAGGAGGCTGAGATTGAAAAGATCATGCTTACAGGCCAGCCAGAGCAGAAAAGTCCATGAGATTCCATCTCCACAAAAGAGAGCTGAATATTCTGGCAGGCATATAATGTTCTAAAGACTATCAGAAGCCTATAGTAGGTGAGTCACAGCTCAGGCAGGATAAGTAAGTAAGTCCCTATCCTGAAATATATCAGTGAAAAACAGGGCTTGAGGCCTGGCTCACCAGATTCATACCACATGGGAGACTCCAATCCCTGGTGAGTCACCAGTACTTGGCTGCAAGTTCTATTTCTGTTCAGTAGCTGTTGGCTTTAGAATTCTGTTACATTGTTAATTCTCTCAACTTTCTATTCTGATCTAATAATATCTTCCTAACTGCTCTTGTTTCAAGATAGATTAAAATATTTAATATACCCTATATTTAAGACTATATAAACTTTAAAGAAAATAATTCCTTTATATAAAGAATTCTTTGCTATTGCAAACAAAAAAGTATGCAAGTGTGATATTTGTCATTTCCCTAGTCATTTAGTAATGACTATGATAGGAGAAGGCCAGAATAGTATTAAGTACATGACAAAATTTTAAAATATATAGTCTTAGCAGTAAATAACATAATTTCTTCAATGTCTTTACCCATCAGAGTTGGCGAATGAATAACAGACATCTTCCTTGTCTTGTCTTAGCCTGAGATATTCTCATAGCAGTTAACTTGTAGCAAAATAATCCAAATAGATAATGGGAGAAAGCATTGAGGACCATCAATGAACTACACCAATAGAACCTACTCTACACACTAGAGAGTTGCAGGAAACAAAAAGCATGCCATGTGTAATTTAGTTCCAGAATTTAGTATTGAAAAGACTACTGAAATAGAATGGAATGATGGCCCGTGCCATCACTAAAATATTTGTGAAAGCTCAACAAAATTTCTAGCCAAGGTGGTAGCTAATCAGTAATCAGGTGCATGAAGGTGGGAATGAAATACAATAGGAATTTTTGTTTTCATGGACCCAGCATGCCTTTCAGTGGCACCATGCATATTTATCTCTATGAAATTTTGAATTAACAGTGAATTTATTGTAACTGGTTGTTTTGGCATACATTGGTATAAAACCCTACATACACTGAAAATTATGTAAACATAATATAATTGTAGGTATGTTCTTCCAACAGTTGGATATTGCATCAATAATGCCTTTTGATGTTTTCTACCTCTTCTTTGGGTTTAACCCCATATTTAGAACAAATAGGATATTAAAGGTAAGATAATTTCATTTAACTGTCTTCTTACAATAATGAAAATATTGAAGCCATTTGAAACACCTTAAAATTATCCGTGATCTTATTTTTTTCAAACTGCCCTACATTTTTCTGCCTTTATAAAAGCCATGACAGATTGTTATAGTAAAGAAAAGTGTCATTACATCTACTGATGAGAATTTTTGTTTGTCTTTAACCTGTATCTTGTAATAGGAATTGTTCAATCTGAATGAGTAATGTTTTGTATTTCTAAGTGCAACTATAATTACAAATGAGTCTTTCATGATTTTTTCTACTTGTTCTTTTTCATCAAATAGTTTTAAAAAAACAAAAATAAAGACTATGTAATAGGACATGTAGATTATCTATAAGGTTTATTCAAATTTATGTAAACACATCTCTTTTGCATCATAAAATTACATTCATATATGTCTACAACTGAAAATGTTCATCAAGAGGGAAGTAATTAAAGATATCTCCACTTAGCTACACAGCAGAGTACTTTGAACCTTTAAAATATGCCCTCTCTCTCTCTCTCTCTCTCTCTCTCTCTCTCTCTCTCTCTTCTCTCTCTCTCCCTTTCTCTCTCTCTGTCTCACTATGTGGTCCAGGCTGCCCAAAACTCATCATTCCTCTTCTTAGTATCCCAAGTACAAGAACTCAGCCATGCACTGCTATATGCAGCATAACACATAGATTTTTCTACAGAGTAACATGGAAAGATATCCAAAATAAATTGTGAAGTGGAAAGTAAAATAAGCTAGATACATAACCATCTATAGAATAATGCTAATGTCCATGTTACAAAGAAAGGGACAAGTACCCAAGTTTTCTGTTTTCCCATAAATACCTAAAGACAAAACAAAACAAAACAAAACAAAAACCAATGAAAGTAATTAATGGGAAAACGGAAGGCAAATCATGATAGCTGACCGTAAGAGGAAGACTTCTGAAGGTATATGTTTAATATTGATTTCAGAACTATAAAAATATCCACTTAAAATTCATGAATGCTTCTTAACTCATAGTCTTGTTAGGTACTTGAGAATAATCAGAGTTAGAAATTTCATATAAATCTTTTACGAGAACTTGTATCTCCAAAGACAGCCTTCATTAAAAAAACTAGAAAAGATTTTACAAAATTCAGTTGATAATCATTTTTTGCATCTTGAGAAGAAAAGATACTTTGGCATCATGACACTAGTGGATCCTGAAACACACTACCTACTATTTGTTTAATACACCTTTGGCTTACATACTTTACCAAAACTAAGTATAAATGATTTCTTCTATTCCTACAACTAGAAATGAAGAACATGATCATGGGTCAGTGATAATCTATTCAGATACACTACTGATGAGATGCAGTATCTGGACTTCATCACACTTACCTGACTATAAATTCTTTGCTAGAATAAAATTATATCAGGCAGAAAAGGCCTTCCTTCCATGCTCTGTAATGTTCCCAAAGTAAAAATGTCCTACCCAATTTCCATATACTCAAAACAACTCTAGGCACTGTTGGCTTTAGTTTATAATGGGAGTATAAATTGAGGCATAGCACAAATATTCCATGCAGACTATGGTCTAGCCATTCTTCATACAATTTACAGTTACCCAATAGTTTCAGGAGGTACTTGCTCAAACACAATCCATTTCCAGAAAGATTTGGGTGCCTGAGAATTTGGGGGCTTATCTGGTTTTAGAATAAAACCTTATAAAATACTATCTCTTTATACCCCATCTCTGTACATCTAAGATGTTAGAAAGCTTTTTGTAGCCTTCAGTTGTCAAAAAAAATAGAGATTATGAGATCTACATAGATCTTTACCCAGCTTTAAAGTCCTGAATGTCACTTATTTATAAGAATGTGATTGGAAGGGACTAATTTGTTAGGATAAATGTTCATCATCTGTCTTCAAGTTCTAAGTGGGAAAAAAACATTATGTATAAATGTTATCAATGCTATGCCCATTTAGAACATGAAAACAAAAATCCACAGATTAAAATGATCATACTCAGAGTATTTGAGGGATATTTTCTTACTTGGAAATTCTGGGAAGGGAAAAACAACTCATTTATGTATATTTCTAGTTGAAAAGTTATTGCTATTACATATGCTAAGTTCAATCCTAAATATTCTATTACACTCATATAGGATAAACTTTTGAACTATGATTTTATTCCTATCTTGCACTGCATTAAAAAAGGAAGGGACACAGAGGGGCCGGCATGCATGGAGGCAGTGAGAATCGAGATAAGGTTAGAAGTAAACAGGAAAGAACCTTAAGGGAAATAGCAACTCTTACTACACCTTTGAATAATGTGAATAGTGGCTAGCTAATGCTAACACTTAGCAAACTTCAAATGTTGTCAAAAGAAGTATATATTTACTGCATCTTGCTTAAAAATAATGTTAATACTTAGCTGTAGAAGTTCCTACATATGACTACAATATATTGCATTGTGCTTTTCCTCCTTTACTGAGGTTTAGGGGAGTGTGATTTTTAATTATTGTGAAATAGAGTTCTACTATACACTAAAATGGAAATAGACAATTGCCACAATTAAGGCTATAAATGGAGACAGAAATGACATAAAGCAAGAAGCTCTGAAAGCTTCATTCCATGCTACAATATACTACCGCCCACAGGAAAATGCCATTAAATAGGGTTAAGACTCAAGATTTTTAAGAGATCTATGAATAAAATCACTGTGAGTAACATATAGCATGTTTTAATATTCTTGTATCTAATAAAGGGATCTGAAATTAATATACGCTCACATTTCTTTTGCATATTTTCCACACAGTACACTTCATTTTTGGAGTTTAATCATCACCTCGAGTCTCTAATAGATAAAGCATATGTCTACAGGTAACGTATAATCTGTATACTTGTAGGAACTGGAAAGATAAACGGTACATTTTAGGCAGCACTTGGGAGAAAATAGCCATCATACTCAAGAAAATAGCACAATTTCAGATTTGGGTTGTATAAAGTATATTTCTATAGAATATATGGGGTATTTCAAGTGAGAGAAAAGCATGGAAATCATATCAGATTTTAGATGAAAACGAGATTAAGTAATAGGATTTATTACCTACTTTAGCAAAAACAAGTAAGTTAAACAGGCTCTTTTGTAAGTTAGCTTTCCAGTTCTCTCATGACAATTGATTTGTATTCTGTTTCACTCATTTGCTGTTATGAACTTCTTGCACAGAGACCTCTGGTCTCAGTTCATAGTTGCATAAAGACCCCGGAGAGCTTTGCAGAGATAGCCAGTTAAATCAGCATGACATATTTTATGGGACTCAAACTGGAGAGGTGACCCTTGAGGCATGTCTTTCACAGAGCTGACTCACACCATCTGTGAAAAGAAGTGAATATTTTGGTTTTTACACTCTGTCAGTCCCAGTCAAGACACTGCAGTCAGACAATCTGCCGCGGTACCTTTACTTCCTATGGTACTAATGAGAGTTAACAGTTGGCAAATCTAAAACAAGGGCTTTCAGTGGAGACTTAGAGGAAAAGAAAATGTTAAAGTAGGCTGTATTCCAGAAACCACATGAATCCTTACTGTGCATTTATTCCCTCTGACAGAATCATTCGAACAACTGGATACTTGCTGTTTATTCTTCACATCAATGCCTGCATTTATTATTGGGCTTCAAAGTATGAAGGAATTGGCACAACTAAATGGGTTTATAATGGTGAAGGAAACAAGTAAGTTTAATTTTGAAAGAAACTTTTATTGATTCTTATTAATTTTCTCTTTCTGTTCATGGAATTTCTTAAGTCAGTATCTTTTTGTTATCAACAATATCCCATTCATGAGCAAAACACCCCAGTAATATGGTCACTGTATTTTCAAGTAAGAGTATAGATATCAGTCTCCCTGATAATAGTGGTCTATGTGCACATGTGTGTATCCTGGGCTGGCTTGTGTTATACATTTATTACTCAGGATTATGACAAAAAAAGTTTAGAAGCCTTTCTGTTCAATATCTGAGTAATAAGGGAACTTTTATTATCTCCAATACTGGTCACTAGTAATGAACAATGTTAATTATTTAGAGGGCAGGTGCAGTGATTAATTAGTTTACTACTGAAAGGTTTTATGGGTTTATGAGTCAGCTATAACCACTAATTCAATTAAACAGAGATAAACAAGGCTCATAAATAAAATTTGACTGTTAGCTATGTGAGTATCTGAGAAATAAAAGAGATCATTTGAAATATGCAATGCAAAAGAACCAGGACTCAGTAACTGGCAACTGAGATATTTATAGAAATGGTTTCTTTGAATAAATATGAAAGCTTGATATAAAGTAGACACCAAGGAATTTCTGTTCCACTGAAGTGACATTGAACATATTATAAGGCAATATCCTTGCAGGAAGAAAGTAAGCCCTAATTGAAGGTCAACATACCACCCTTGAGATGGATAAAACATTATATATGAACGCTACTTCATTGTTGGTGGGAATGTAAACTGGTTCAGCTCTCTGGAAAACGGTATGGAGTTTCCTCAGAAGGATAAACATAGAGCTACCCTATGACCCAGCAGCCACACTTTTGGGCATCTACCCAAAAGACCACAAACAAGACCACACTAAAGCCTCCAGCACAACAATGTTCGTCGCAGCACAATTTGTCATAGCTAGAATATGGAACCAACCCAGATGCCCCTCAGGAAAATGTGGTACATATACACAATGGAATTGTATGCCTCTATCAGAAAGAATGACATTGCCCCATTTGTAAGGAAATGGAAGAACTTGGAAAAAATTATACTAAGTGAAGTGAGCCAGACCCAAAGAAACATGGACTCTATGATTTCCCTCATAGGGAATAATTAGCACAGGTTTAGGCTAGTCACAGCAGAGGATCAAAAGAGCCCAATAGCTATACCTAAAGATACACATAAGATGATGCTAAGTGAAATGAAGTCCATGTTATGGAAATGCTTGTTATATCACTGTTGTAACTGCTTTCACTGTTCTATGTGTAACCGTAGCTTCTATTATTGATGATCTTCTTGTATCCCCTTCCTGTGGTTGTACCTGCACTATCTCTGTAACTTATTTGAGTACATTGGAAACCGTGTGTACTGGTATTAGAACTAGGAAACTGAAAGGGAATACCAAAATTGAGAGACACAGGGTAAAAAAGACAAATCACTACAAAAGCAATACTGGCAAAACTGTTTGGTATAAATGAACTGAACAACTCATGGGGGGAAAAGGGAAAGGGGGAAGGGGGAGGGGGGAATGAGGGAGGAGGGAACAAACAGCACAAGAAATGTATCCAATGCCTAAAGTATGAAACTGTAACCTCTCTGTACATCAGTTTGACAATAAAAATTTTAAAAGAAAGTATCTTACAAAATAATACACTACATAGAGGACATTGGATACATGCAAGGGGTTAAAACTTTTTTGAGCTTTTAACCAGACTTTATTTTTTAAAACTTATATTAGAAGACCTATGAACTGTCAACACACACACACACACACACACACACACACACACACTCACAGAGAGAGAGAATTTCATCTCAGAAAGTTTCTATCCAGACCTGTAGGTTTCTAGCCAAAATGTATTAATAAGTAATTTTCTTTAGAATATGGGTTAAATTTCAATATGTAGTTGCCGTGACACATATAATTAATTTTACAGAAAATTAATATAGCAATTATGTTAAATACATATTTGCTACAATATGAAGATTTAAAACTAAGGGTTGTGATAAGGTTAATGTTACAATTTTATCACCGTGACACCTACATGAAAAAAAAAGACTGGAAAGGAGGAAAGGTTGAAGCATATAGAAGGCTAGCTCCATTACTATGGGCCTGATATAGCCACAGTAACAGGAGTAATTGAGGCGTCTGTTCACCTCATGACAGCCAGGAGACAGAAAGGAAAAATGCCAAGCTTTTGCCTTTTTCCACTGCCCCTTCAACTTATAGGAAGGTACCATTCATATTCTGGACAAGTCATTCCCCATATTGGCAATTCTCTCTTAAAATGCCCTCACAGACACCCAGAGGCATATTTTACTAATTTCTTAGGCATTTCTCAATCCAATACAGTTGACAAAGCTAACAGATCTCTGATGTATTCTTTTTTTTTAATAGTGACAGATTTTATTTACTTCATGTTACCTATTTTTTATATTTTTATATTTACACAACATAATCTTAACTTGTTGATGTATAGAAATAAAGTTATCACTTAGTTTTGTCAAGCACTCAGCTCTTTGTGATAATATACTTCTGTGTTTAAAATTAACTCTTTTGCATGAGACACTCTGACCACAGAAATAGATATATTTAGTAGCATATTTTATTACTTGAATTTATGAAGGTATCCCTACTACTCCAGCTTGCAAATATTATTACCTTAACTTTGGTGAATCTGTGAAATTTCATCTATTGGGAATTCTTATCTTGGGAATGACATAAAATAGCACAACCATTTTAGGAAAGATCAATTAGTTTCTTTTACAACTAAACATACACTTACATACAACTCAAAAATGTCAAGCTTAGATATTTACCCAAGACAATTTAAAATGTACCACCAGAGAAAAAATCATTATAAGAAAATTTGTAGAAGCTGTGCTCATAATAACCCAAAATATGAGACAGCACAACTATTCATCCATAGATGAATAGATTTTTTAAGAAAGACTGACAATAATTGGCCCCTAAGTTTCAAGTAGGTCAAACATACCTCCATACTTCAGAGTAGTAAGCAGTACCCATCATGGCCACTCAGAACTATTTTCTAATGGTTGGAGGTTGCTAGACATGCATCCAGCTCAGGAAGAATAAAAGCAGCAGATAACAGCTGTCATTTTGAGTCTTTAATTCTCATTTTCTGCATGGGGAACAGGAAATGTTTAGTGTTTCTCTTTTCAATTTCTCCCTACTTCAACCACGGTATGCCAAAATAAATCCTTGCTAAAACTTCCACATTGTGAGACTCTCCTTTTTATGAGACACCCTGAAATGCTTTCATGAGTTTATCTCAAGAACCTGTGATTTGTGTGTATGTGTGTGTGGAAACTGGGAAGCTAAGGGAATCTCTCTTCCAATTTCTGATGACAGTTTAATGACCAAATAATCTTCAAATATATTTCATTTTAAAAGGGGGCATATAGGAGCTGGGAATGTGGCTTAGTAGTAGAGTGCTTTCCTAGCATACACAAAGCCCTGGGTTCCATTCCTCAGCACCACAGAAAGAGAAAAAACTGGAAGCGGCACTGTGACTCAAGAGGTAGAATGCTAACCTTGAGCAAAAAAGAAGCCAGGGAAAATGCTCAGACCCTGAGTCCAAGCCCCAGAACTGGCAAAAATAAATAAATAAAGGACATACAAATACCCAACAAGTATCTGAGATGGTATGCAATGATGCCATTAATAAATATAGAAATGCAAACCAAGAAAAAGTTGCGGAAGACGGCGGAGGAGCGGCTGTGCCCTGCAGAGCTCCCTCTGATATGGTAGTTTTCTCACCTCATAGAAACTGTTTCTCCGAGAAAGACAGCCAAAGTAACTTCTAACAGTACAGGGATTCTCTCCAGGAAGGAAAAATTGACTTTGCTGGTCTGAAAACACAGTTTTGAGCTCCAGGCGGCGTCCCGCCGCGGCGCCAGCGCTGGCTCCGGCACAGTGCCGGGCACAGCCCCCAGCACTCCACGCAGCTAAAGCGAGAAATACTCCAGACGGCAGCCGAGCACGGAGGACCTGACATCGCAGAGACCGCGTGAGTACCCCGCAAAAAAAAAAAAAAAAAAAAAAAAATTATTTTCGCTTGTGCCCACAGTCCAGCTTCTGGAAGGCATCCCTGTCCCCACCGCCAGAGCAAAGCGCCATCTTTGCCACTGGCATAGGGTCAGACCAGACTGAAACTGAAGCGGGCCTGGGGAAAGCGAGGTCAAAAAAGCCATCTTTGAAAAGGGCAGGAGGGGCGGAATCAGTGAGAATCAGCTCCGCCCAGAAGAACGCCCCCTGCCCTGGTGGGAGGCGAGTCCGGGGCCTAGCCAGAGAAGCCCCGCCCTGCCCGCCGGAACTTCTAAACTTAAAGCAAAAGCTGGGAGCAGCTACCAGGGGCACGGAAACAACAGAAGGAGGAACAAACAGTTCCGGGGACAGCTAAACGGTCCCGTCACAGAGGAAACTAATTCCCAGCCCAAAACGGAGCTGCATTCCATAGCTACCTATGCCAAGGAGGCCGCCTCCCTCAGGCAAGCAACTCTTAGTGGAGCAAAACAGGCTAGAGGCGCCATGCTCTGCTGAGTTCACAGTCTAGTCAAGACCAGGCATCAAAGGCAGCGGCCCAACAGCAGACAGAGGAGCCACAGTTCCTGTGACTGCCCACGTCCCCATCGACAGAGGACGCCCAAGGCCTGCCTGCAAGCTGTGCGAACCTCAGAGACCCACGATTGCACCAACAGGGGAGAAAGTCAGAACAGAACCACCCCTTGCCAACTGAAATCAAGTCAAATCAGCCAATCAGGAAAATAGACTGCAGTCCATTGCAGGGAAACGAGAGACTGGTTTCTTTTTCTTTTCAAACATTTTTTTTTTAACTTTTCTTTTAAATTTTCTTTTTAATTTTTTCACACCTGAAACATCATTGGCTGTTTTTTCTTTTGTTTTTTTTTTTTTTTTTTTTTTTTTTTGGTTTGTTTGTTTGTTTTCCATTTTTACTGGTTTGTTGTATCAAGTTTTTTTGTGTGTTTGTTTATTTGCTAGGTTTGTTCCTTTTCGGTTATTTTCCTTTTTATTTACTTATACTTCCTTGTTAAATAATTTTTCTCTGTTTTGTGTATCTGTCTTCCAGTATTTTTACTTCATTTCTCTCATTGCGTCCTCTTCCTATAAAAATTACTTTCCTATAAATAACACCTACACCCTTTTCTGCTAACTCTCCAGTGTCTGTCATTTTATGAATGTTCTTTCTACTGATTCTACTCTTCTCCACATTTCCACGTCACTGAAACTAAACCAAAATCACCACCACCACCCCCCCAATACAGTTGACTCTATTCTCTTTACTACCTCCAACTTACCCTCCGGACTTACTGCCTGGACCTCCAGGTTCCATTGACTTCTGGTTATTGGATAGAGGATATCACAGCTTAATACGAGTGAATCAAAGGGGTTCACAGAGAAAGCCAGTCCTAAAAGAACTTAATATAAAAACAAGAATTGCGTATAAGGTTGTAACAGTAAATAAGTAACTACTGAATACAGGGCCCAGGATCAGATGTTATATTGAAATTATATTCTTTAGAACACCAAATCTAACTTTATAGACAGGTATACAAGTTATCTGTTTATAATTGTGAAATTGTAAGATTTACACAACAGTGCTTGGTAAGGGCTGCTTTGGGTCTTAAACAGTGCTCACAGGTGCTGGTAGGTTGGCATTCCCAATTCAAATGGGCAGAAGAAACACAAGAAAGATGGCAAATAATGAAGTCTTATCCCCCACCCAAAACAAGCAGGAAGCAGAGCAGTCAATCAAAAACATAGAAGAAAACCCCCAAAATGCTCTACAAAGTTTACTGATAAACATGATAAATGAAAAGTTTGAATCTCTTCAGTCAATTATGTTAGAGCGTGAGGAGGCAAAGCAAAAATTAATGGAGAATTTCATGGCATCCACAAATAGAAAGATAAGTGAGCTTCAAGAGTCAAATGAAAAGATAGCTACCCAACTTAAAGATTTGAGAGACAACACTCAAAACCAAAGTAATGAAGTTAATGAAGTAAAGAAGTCCATACAGGACCTAAGAAATGACATGGAAAACATCAGGAAAGACCAGTCAGAAGGAAAAGAGATTCGAAATCAAGTAGTTAGCCTACAGTCCCGACTAACTGAAGCAGAGGATCGAATCTCAGGAGCTGAAGATTCCTTAGATTCTATGGAGAAAGATCAAAAATCAATACAAATCCAGTCCAAGCAACAAAACAGATCGCTACAGGAGATTCAAGACACAATCAGGAAGCCCAATTTAAGGATAATAGGTATTGAGGAAAACTTGGAGAAAGAGGTTAATGGGATAGGCAACCTATTTAACAGAATATTAGCTGAGAACTTCCCAAATATCCAGAAGGAAAGGCCTATACAGATACAAGAAGCATTTAGAACCCCAAATCGACCAGACCAGAATAGGACTTCCCATCGACACATTGTGATCAAAACAGCTTCTGCAGAGTGCAAGGAAAAAATACTCAAAGCTGTTAGGGCAAAGAAAACAATCACATATAAAGGAAAAGCAATCAGAATTACCCCAGACTTCTCAGCAGAGACCATGAAAGCAAGGAGAGCCTGGAATGAAGTATACCAAACTCTAAATAAAAATAACTACCAACCAAGAATTCTGTACCCCGCCAAACTCTCCTTCATAGCCGAAGGTCAAATAAAAGTCTTCCACAATAAGGAAAAACTGAAACAATATATCTCCACCAAACCAGCTTTACACAAAATCCTTAAAGATGTACTATACAGGGAAAATAATCAGGATCCCAACACAGAGAGAGAAATGAACCCTAATTAGTAAACACTAGATCAAGAAATGGGAAGACACAGCTTCAAACAAGACAGTGATAATGAAAGGAACAAACGATCACCTCTCAATCCTAACTGTCAACATTAATGGACTTAATTCTCCAATCAAACGACATAGGCTCATAAGTTGGATCAAAAATCAAGATCCATCTTTCTGCTGCCTCCAAGAGACACATCTATCCAGCAAAAGTAAACATCTTCTAAAAGTGAAAGGCTGGAAACAAATCTATCAAGCAAATGGCCCCCATAAGCAGGCTGGAGTTGCAATCCTAGTATCAGACAAAATTGACTTCAAATTAAAAAAGGTAAGAAGAGACAAAGAAGGTTACTACATACTAGTAAAAGGATCTCTCCAACAGGAAGAAATAACCATCCTAAATATCTACACGCCAAATGCAGGAGCACCCAACTTCATCAAACAAACACTACTGGCTCTAAAAACATTCATAGACCCAAACACAATGATAGTGGGGGACTTTAACACTCCACTATCACCTCTGGACAGATCAACACGCCAAAAACTGAACAAAGAAACCACAGAACTAAACAATTGCATAGACCAACTAGACTTAATCGACATCTACAGAATATTCCACCCAGCAAGGACAGAATACACATTCTTTTCGGCAGCACACGGAACATTCTCCAAAATAGATCACATCTTAGGGCACAAAGAAAATCTGTACAAATTCAGAAGTATCAAAATCATTCCCTGCATTCTTTCAGACCACAATGGAATAAAATTAGAGCTCAACTCATTCAGCCACCACAGAAAATCCCACAATTCATGGAGACTAAAGAACACACTGCTAAACCATCAGTGGATCATTGAAGAAATTAAAACAGAAATTCAAATGTTTATGGACTTCAACCAAGTTGAGGGCACAAAGTACCAGCTCCTTTGGGACACAGCAAAGGCAGTACTTAGAGGAAAATTTATATCTCTGAGTACATACATCAACAAACTGGAGAAACAGCAACTCAGTAATTTAAGGAAGCACCTTAATTTTCTGGAGAGAGAACAGCAAGCCAAACCCCAAGTCAATAGACGGAAGCAAATAATTAAAATCAAATCAGAATTAAATCAATTAGAGACGAAAAAAACCATCGAAAGAATCAACAAAACAAAGAGTTGGTTCTTTGAAAAAATCAACAAGATAGACAGACCCCTGGCAAACCTGACCAAAGAACGAAGGCAGCACACTCAAATAAACAAGATAAGAGATGAAACAGGTAGCATCACCACAGAAATAACCGAAATTCAGAAAATAATAAGGGACTATTTTGCAAACCTTTATGCCAACAAATTCGAGAACTTGGAAGAAATGGATGATTTCCTAGAAAAAATTGATACCCCCAAACTCAACTATGAAGACTTAAACCTTCTAAACAGACCCATATCCAGTATTGAAATAGAAACAGCAATAAATGATCTCCCATCCAAGAAAAGCCCAGGTCCAGATGGATTCACAGCAGAATTCTACAAGGCCTTCAAAACAGAACTCACTCCAATATTTCTCAAACTCTTCAATGAAATTGAAAGAGAACGTTCACTGCCAGACTCATTTTATGAAGCCAGTATAACCCTCATCCCAAAACCAGGCAGGGACTCATCACGGAAAGAGGACTACAGACCAATCTCCCTGATGAACATAGATGCAAAAATTCTCAACAAAATTCTGGCCAATCGACTTCAACAAGTCATCAAAAAAATCATACACCACGATCAAACTGGATTCATCCCAGGGATGCAAAGCTGGTTTAATATACGCAAGTCAATTAATGTAATCCACCACATCAACCGGAGCAAGGTAAAGAACCACATGGTTTTATCGCTGGATGCGGAAAAAGCGTTCGATAAAATCCAGCACCCATTTATGCTAAAAGCCCTGGAAAAACTGGGATTCCAGGGAACATTCCTGAATATAATCAAGGCAGTTTATGACAAACCAACAGCAAGCATAACTCTAAATGGTGAAAAACTAAAGCCATTCCCTTTAAAATCAGGAACAAGGCAGGGATGTCCACTCTCTCCCCTGCTCTTCAACATAGTACTAGAATTCCTAGCCAGAGCAATTAGGCAAGAAGAGAATATAAAGGGGATCCAAATAGGAAAAGATGAAGTTAAACTTTCTCTCTTCGCAGATGACATGATCCTATACCTAAAGAATCCCATAGACTCTACCCCCAAGCTACTAGAGCTGATACAAAACTTTGGCAAAGTCGCAGGATATAAAATAAACCTTCAAAAATCAACGGCCTTTCTCTATGCTAACAACCCGAAGACCGAGGCTGAAATCAGGAAAGCAACTCCTTTCGCAATAGCCCCCAAAAACATAAAATACCTAGGAATAACCTTAACCAAAGAAGTGAAAGACCTCTTTGAAGAGAACTTTAAAAGCTTGAAAAATGAAATTAAGTCAGAACTAAGAAAATGGAAAAACCTCCCATGCTCCTGGATTGGGAGGATTAATATAATCAAAATGGCAATATTGCCAAAGGCTATCTACAAATTCAATGCAATACCCATTAATATCCCAACACCATTCTTTAATGAAATAGAGGAAGCAATCCAGAAATTCATATGGAACAATAAAAGACCTAGAATAGCAAAAACACTCCTAAGCAGAAAGAACAGTGCTGGAGGAATTACAATACCCAACTTCAAGCTGTATTATAAAGCTATAGTAATAAAAACAGCTTGGTATTGGCACCGGAACAGGCCTGAAGACCAATGGAACAGAATTGAAGACCCAGAATTAAACCCACAGAACTATGCCTACTTAATCTTTGATAAAGGAGCTAAAACAATAGTATGGAAGAAAGATAGCCTCTTTAACAAGTGGTGCTGGCAAAACTGGCTCAACACATGCAACAAACTAAAACTAGATCCTTATATATCACCCTGCACCAAAATCAATTCCAAATGGATTAAAGACCTTGAAATCAAAACAGGCACCCTGAAGACACTAAAGGAAGGAGTAGGAGAAACACTTGGGCTCCTTGGCACAGGACAGAACTTCCTTAACAAAGACCCTGAAAGGCTACAAATCAAAGAAAGGTTGGACAAATGGGATTGCATCAAACTCCAGAGCTTCTGCACGGCAAAGGACATAGCTCTCAAGATAAACAGAAAGCCCACAGACTGGGAGAAAATCTTTACCGGACATTCAACAGACAAAGGCCTCATCTCTAAAATATATGCAGAACTAAAAAAATTACCTTCTTCCAAAACAAAACTGCAAAGAACCAACAGCCCCCTCATCAAGTGGGCTAAAGACTTACAAAGAAACTTCTCTGATGAGGAAATGAGAATGGCCAATAGACATATGAAAAAATGCTCTACATCACTGGCCATAAAGGAAATGCAAATCAAAACAACATTGAGATTCCATCTCACCCCAGCAAGAATGTCATATATCAAGAAAACTAATAATAACAATTGTTGGAGGGGATGTGGCCAAAAGGGAACCCTACTTCATTGTTGGTGGGAATGTAAACTGGTTCAGCCACTCTGGCAAGCAGTATGGAGATTCCTCAGAAGGCTCAATATAGAACTCCCCTATGACCCAGCAGCCCCACTGTTGGGTATCTATCCAAAAGACCACAAACAAAATCACAGTAATGCCACCAGCACAACAATGTTCATCGCAGCACAATTTGTCATAGCGAGAAGCTGGAACCAACCCAGATGCCCCTCCATAGATGAATGGATCAGGAAAATGTGGTACATTTACACAATGGAATTTTATGCCTCTATCAGAAAGAATGACATTGTTCCATTTGTAAGGAAATGGAAGGACTTGGAAAAAGTTATACTAAGTGAAGTGAGCCAGACCCAAAGAAACATGGACTCTATGGCCTCCCTTATTGGGAATAATTAGTACAGGTTTAGGCAAGCCATAGCAGAGCATCACAAGGCCCAATAGCTATACCCTTAGGAACACATAAGATGATGCTAAGTGAAATGAACTCCATGATATGGAAACAAGTGATATATCACAGTTATAACTACTTTCAACGTCCTATGTGAATGTGTAGTTTCTATTATTGATGATGTTTTGTATCACCTTCCTATGTTTGTACCTACACTATCTCTGTAATCTTATCTGAGTATATTGGAAACCGTGTTTACTGGTATTGGAAGTAGGAAATTCAAAGGGAATACCAAATTCGAGAGACACGGGGTAAAAAAAGAGAAATAACTACAAAAGCAATACTTGCAAAACTGTTTGGTGTAAGTGAACTGAACAACTGGGCGGGGGGGAGGGAAGGGGGGGAGGGAGGGGGGCATGAGGGACAAGGCAACAAACAGTACAAGAAATGTATCCAACGCCCAACGTATGATACTGTAACCTCTCTGTACGTCAGTTTGAAAATAAAAATTTGAGAAAAAAAAAAAAAAAAAAAAAAAAAAAGAAATGCAAACCAAAACCACAATGAGATGTCATCTCACCCAAGTTAGTATGACAACAGAAAATGCTATTAATGATACAGATAAAGAGGACAGTCCATACACTGTTGCTAGAAATGCAAATTACAATAGCCACTGATGAAGATAAAGTATTCTTTTAATTATAGCCATACTGACTGATATGATATCTCTGTGGCTTTGACTTGAATTTCCCCCATGATTAATACTAGGCTTTTCATTTTTCATATTCTTTTGCAGCATTAGCATATCTTTTTTTATTTTTGCCAATCCTGGGGTTTGGGACTTAGGCCTGAGCTCGGTCCCTGGATTCTTTTTGCTAAAGGCTAACTCTACCACTTGAGCCACAGCACCACTTCTAGCTTTATCTGTTTAAGTGGTGCTGAGGAATCAAACCCAGGGCTAGGAAAGCACTCAACCACTAAGCCACGTTCCCATCCCTACATATCTTCTTTTAAGAAATGTCCCTTCATGTTATTTCCCCCTTTGTGAACAGATTGTTTATTTCTTTTTTTTTTTTTGCTGCTAAGTTTTTCCATTCCTTAGATACTCAGAGAGGAAGAATTTCTATATTGCACATTAAATTTCTCATGTAAAATTCTGCTTTATTGCTTTAACTTGGAGGGGAGTGTGTGTGTGTGTGTGTGTGTGTGTGTGTGTGTGTGTGTGTGTAGTCTGTGTATTTAATCAGCCAGATAGAATCTCCTTGAAAAGCTCCATCTGCCTAGGGTGTAGATATTAGAGATGGACACACTTGACTAATTAAGCTAATCCTAGAAAATCAATATGATGCCTTCTAATTAAATTACAAATCCTACCTTTGGTTGGGTGCATGTCTGGGTAAAAGACATTGCTGGGGAAAAAAATAAACCACAAAGTATAGAGGCAGAAAACTTCCAATTTACATAGCAGACAATTGAATATTTTTTAAGTTCAAAGTTCATAGTTTAGATCTGGAAAGACAATACCAAAATTTTACATTTTATTGTTATTTTTAACATGTATAAATAAGAAAGTGAAAAATGTTGTGTGTGTATTTGTCCCTATTAAAACTGAAGTAACCTTGAAAGAGACCAGACTCTCAATACTTATAATAGAATCGACTGTGTAGGGAGACATCTAGTCCCTCCTCACTCGTGGGCAACATTAGATTTAATAAGTTTCCCTAATTGAAAGAGATGCACAGTGACCAAAATAAATTATATAACAGGATATTAGAAATCTCAATCAGAAAAGTTAAAATGCAATCCAGAAAATTACTTTTATACTTCTTCAAGGTGGTTTGCTTTGACATCAAGTTCACTATGCTGTCAGTAAGCCCAAAGAAGCCTGGTCGAAAAAAAATTTATTCCTTTGCACAGTGATTTCAAACCCTACCAAAGAGTTCATTATCTTTTTTCTTCCTAAAACCACCATATATATATATATATATATATATATATATATATATATATATATATATATATATATATATCCCCTGTCCTTCAAAAGGTGTTGGATTTGAAAGGGAGTCATTTCTTTCCATATTTGTTTATATTTGAATATTGATTCAATTTGTTTCATTAGTTGAAAACCTCAATCTCTCAATATTTGATCATAAAACTATCACTATTGCACAGAGAGAAGATCATCTTCCTCAAAAATGAATACCATTTGTCCTTTTTCTCACCATTTTGTTGTTCCCTTTCCTTTCCCTAATGCAGATAAACATATATACAATATCCAGGATACCAAAATCAAATACAGAGTGACAACAAGGGATAAACCACGGGGGGCGGGGGGCGGTGGGGATCAAAAAGAAAAAGAAATAACTTCACATAGTAGGAGGGAAAGTGGGAGAAAAATGAGTGAGGAATTAACAAGTTTGACAAGAAATGTACTCACTACCTTATGTATGTAACTGTAACCCCTCTGTATATCACTTTGACAAAAAAAAGTAATTATTTAAAAAAAAAAACCCTAATACACAATAAGAAAGCTCACTAGAATAAACAAGTAAGAGCCCAGCCAGGACATGATTCTGTAAAATTTTCTGCATTTCTGTGTCTACCATAAGCACTAAAATTGATAATGCAGACATAGTAAATGCAAGTGATTCTAACATATCTGAAGCTATTCCTTACATATAGGATCATTTTTATGGATTCAATCAGAACACTTGTCCCCAGTGACAATCTTAGAACTGTATGAAGCTTAAAAAATGCAACACCTTATAATGCACAAAATATGAAATACATGATTGTAAGTCCACATGAGGTTGTAATATTAACTTTTATTCCCAGATCACTATGGAATACATGAACTCCATAACAAAATACAGACAAATCAATGTCATTTCCTAATCTTTATCATACTCTTTTCTGCTCTTCTCTGGGTTATAGTCACAGCATTATCTTCTTTTTGCAATTGTCCAAGTAGAGTATAGAATCTTTATTTTTTATATATCTATGAATATTTGGCTTTCTTCAGTACTAAAGTTCTAAATAAATTATGTATTATACTCAAGATTAATTTTCTGATTAAGATGTTTCTCACATAGTTCAACTGCTGTCTCCACCATGGTTTGCTTATTCAATAACATAATAAAATGTGGGTAGATAACATAGTGAAAGTGTCTATCTGTTCTATTTGCAATAACCCAAAACAATTAGATTTGAACTGTGAAAGGTTTTCCAATCAGCATGAGCACACTTAATCTCTATAATATTCCTTCAAACTCAGTTGTTGGACAGTTTAAAAATGGCTTCCGATACTTTGCTAGTCCTCAGTAGAGAGAGAACAGGCCCTAATGGTTTGCTTTGCAAATAAAACATAGTAACAAATTAAGTAGCTATAGGATTTCTGGGTTATATAAAACACTCAACTAGTTCATTAGCTGCTATGCTCTGGGGCAAGCAGCTGCCAAATAAGAAGCCTAGTGCCTCTGAGGTGGCCATGTGGTGAGGAAACCGGAACTCCTCACATTGGGAAGCAAAAGGTAAAGAGTAATCACCAGCTTCAGCTTTCCCAACCATCCCAACCCAGATTCAGATCTGCAAAGGAAGAGGCTACCTTGGGCATTCCAAGTATCTTCTACTGCACAGAAGAATAAAATAACCCATCCAACAGTAAAAATCATGACCTCAGATCAAATCTTGGAGAAATTTCCAACCATTCAGCATCTTCTACTAAGGGCCTATTCATCACAGATCATAGATGAGTAATCTCTGAACAGCCTTTCACAAATCATTCACAAAGTATGAACCTAATAAAATGATGTTTTTAGACTAGTGAAGACTGCTAAATTAAACCCTCCTTAGGTTTAATTGCATAATCATTTCATAGTGTTTATTAAGAAGTTTACATTATAATACTCCTTAATTAGTAATAAATTTGTTATAATTTAATAGTTATCTATGCTCCCAAAGAAAATGATACCTCAACGGAAAAAAAGAAAATATTCACTGATACAAAAAAGAAAATGTTAAAATGATATTTCAGTTACATAAAAAAAGGAAATGGTTTTTTTCCACAGGTATCTGAGATGTTATTATTGGGCAGTTCGAACTTTAATAACCATTGGGGGTCTTCCAGAACCACAAACTTCATTTGAAATTGCTTTTCAACTCTTGAATTTTTTTTGTGGAGTGTTTGTGTTCTCCAGCTTGATTGGCCAGGTGAGTGGAATATGAACCCCTAGGGTTTTCATAAAGCCAGCAAGTGCTTATGATTTTATGGAGAAAATCATTCAATTTTTCCAGGTGATTCTTCTTCTTTGCCCCATCCCTCCTCTTCTCCTTTTCTTCTTTTTCTTCTTCCTCCTCCACTTCTTCTTCCTACTTTATCCCTACAGTCTTTCACTTACTTTAATGACATGAAAGACAACATGTTTAGATTATTAGCATTGTATTTCCAATTCTCAACCATTACATCAGAAAACCTGTTAGCAGTGTTCACTGGTTAGGACTTTTAAAGAAAGGTAACAGATTGAGAGACAATTCCAATGAAAAAGTAACTGTTCCCACTCACAGATATCAAGAAGTGGAGTACATCCCTCCATGAGGAGTGAGAGGAACTAGATAAACTAGAGAAGCACCAGGACAGGAGTAAGGAAGGAAAACGAGGCAGGATTGGGGCTAACTGATGTGTGTGATTTCAACAAGCTCTGACTGTAGGACTATTTCAATGTATATCATACTTGGCACTGGGCATAGAAAGATAGTGATCTGAATGTGGGTACCTCATAAAGAAGGAAGCTGGGAATGTGAGCTCTTGGATTCATTTGTATATAAATGACTCTCCATGGACCATCACTATCCCTAGGAATTATCTAACCATCAGATAGGTAAGAGAGCCACCAATACATACACATACATTTTTTTGTTCTCTCTTTTTTCTTTTTTTGCCAGTCCTGGGCCTTGGACTCAGGGCCTGAGCACTGTCCCTGGCTTCTTTTGGCTCAAGGCTAGCACTCTGCCACTTGAACCACAGTGTCACTTCCGGCCATTTTTATATATGTGGTGCTGGGGAATCGAACCCAGGGCTTCATGTATATGAGGCAAGCACTTTTGCCACTAGGCCATATTCCCAGGACACATACATTTTTTTAAAGAGAAATACGGATAATGTAGATATGCAGGATGTGGCAATTCCATCCTGAACAAGTTAATAGACTAGAAAAGAAGCTAAAAAGAAATTTTCATTTGGAAAACATTTTGTTCTTTACTTAAATTCTCACATGTATTTGTACCAGTGACCACATCCTAAAACTAATCAACTTTTAACTGCACAATTTAACTGCAATATTTGGTTCTCTGTTGTAACTCATAGAATCTGACATATCATTCCACATACTCCTACCCCCATATTCTTCCTTATATTGGGCTAAGACCAAAGGCTTTCTCAATTACTACAACAACACAACACAACATTGCTTATGGATAACACATACACTACTCTGATTACCACCAGTACAAACCTTGTGGACTTGAACACCAGTCATTAATTTACCTTGTCTTTGGTTTCCAACTAATACTCGATTAAATCTCTCAAGCCAATAGTCACAGCAGAGGATCACAAGAGCCCAATAGCTATACCCTTATGAACACATAAGATGATGCTGAGTGAAATGAACTCCATATTATGGAAACGATTGTTATATCACTGTTGTAACTACTGTCAATGTGCTATGTGTAACTGTAGCTTCTATTATTGATGATCCTCTTGTATCCCCTTCCTGTGGTTGTACTTACACTATCTCTATATCTTATCTGAGTATATTGGAAACCATGTATACTGGTAAACAGTGGTATGTAGGGTAAAAAATACAAACAACTACAAAAGCAATACTTGCAAAACTGTTTGGTGTAAATGAACTGAACAACTCATGGGGGGAAAGGGAAAGGAGGAGGGGGGAAGAGGGAATGAGGGGTGTGGTAACAAACAGTACAAGAAATGTATCCAATGTCTAATGTATGAAACTGAACCTCTCTGTATATCAGTTTGATAATAAAAATTTGAAAAAAAATCTCCCAAACAAAGAGAGATTATGTAAAGCTAGCCATAGCTCAATGAATTGAAGCCATGGCCCATTGCAGCTGAGTACCACAGGCTGCTTTTTGTCCCTAGCTCCCAGTCCTTGGCTTCAAGCCCCAAGCACATGTACATATGTCCTGGCTCTTTATCTAGGTTCATTGGAGGCCTGGAAGACAGAGTAGGGCTTTGATTGCCTTAGGAAACTTTCGCACAGGAGCTCAGTGAATGGGCTCAGAAGCTTAGAAAACTTCTTTGAGGAAGTGGGTTTAGCAGTGATGGCAGGAATGTTCTCCTGTAGTTTGAGGGATGGCGAAGGCTCACAAAGGGGTATTTTTTTTTGTGCCAGTGGTGGGACTTGAACTCGGGGTCTGGGCACTACTGTTCCTGAGCTCTTTTGCAGAAGGCTAGTGCTGTACCACATGAACTCCAATATATGGAAACAGGAGGTCTTATTATGTCCTGTATATAGTTTTGTTGTTTCTCTTAGTTTTCTGTACCTTGTGTTTTGTATGTAAAATTATTCAATATGTGGTAGGGCAAGGGGATCACAGAAACAGCAGGACAAAGATGAGCCAATGCAACATTGATACTCACTTGACAGTATGTGGGATAAGAACTTTACAACTTGGGGGAAGGAGATTAAGGAAGCGTAAGTGGGAGATAAGGAGGGATGGGTAACAATGATTAAAACAAATGTACTCATTACCTTACTTACGTAAGTGAACCCCCCATCACCTTTTCAATAAAAACAAAATTTTAAAAAGATAAAATATTATAATAAAATAAACACCTTGAAACAAAGTAAATAAATCTCCAAATCCAACCCCCAATATTCCAAGTCTCCCAGTCTTGCGTGACTGGATTATAGTTAGATAATAGTCAGGAGTGCCATGGAGAAGGGACATTTAGAAACTGAGATTGTGGAGGGTTTGGAACAGCCCCTAAGATGTAAGAGACTCAGAAAGATAAGAAACAGTGGGATTGTCTACATAGCTCTTCAGGAGATACTTTTGAAAGGGAGAATTTAACATTCAAGGAAATTTAGAAAGACATTAAAATGTAAGTCATTATTTGAGCAAGACTCCAAAATATGTATAGTTTTGTTTTGGTTTTTTTTTTTTTTCATAAGCAGAAAAGGCTCTACAGCTACTAGAAAGAGCAAAGCTTAGCATGAAAGCGAGGCTCTGGCTTTTTTCCTATTATAAACCCACACTCAAAGCAAATTTACAACCACTTTCTTCCCTCTATATGAGAGGAAGAGTCAAGCAATATATCTTTTTTGTGCTGAGACCTTCAAGATGAGCTTTTAACCTAGAGTGGGTTTTTATGGCTGAGTTATAAACATCCAAGAACTACACCTGACAGTTTCTTAAGTATTGTCACAGCAGTAGAAGATGCTTCAGTAATTTTGGCACACTTCAGCTTCTGCTGAATACTGCGCCCTAAGCATGATGAGATTTGATTTTTCCTGTCTAAACAACACAAAAAGAAACACTGAAGTTGCAATTTTGTGATGAAATGAGTCTGTGTAGTATACCTCATTGGATAATCTGAGAATGCCTGCAGAGTGAGATTCCCCAAAATGGACTAGCTATTCTGCCAGATAATTGCCCACTTTTTGTTACATGTTTCTCAAGTATGCACAGGTTTTTAAATATCAACTAACAATCTCTTCTGTAATATACTTGTGTGTATACATATGAAGATTATATGCAGTCACCTATACTATATGACTGAATCCTCACAAACATCTTCCATGATATGACAAGTCTTCTTGTTACCCAATATTTTATGGAAAGGGTGTGACATTAGGATCCAGTAACAACATGGTAAAATCAGAAAACCAAGGAAGGAGGAGCTGGAATTTGTGTTGTGAGGGCAAGTCAGGGGGAGAGGGGCAGATGAATGGAGAGAGGAAATTTGGGAGAAGAGAATCATAATATTCAGTTATACATGTGAAATGGAACCAGGCAACTTGTAAACTTGATGGAATTGGAAGAGCTGGGAAAGGTTGACATTGATTAAGATACATTGTACTCAAAGTGACATATTGAATTGAAGTCTCTTTGTACAGCTACATAAAGATAATAATAATAATAGAAAGGATACGTAAAAAAATACTTAATTCAACTAGCTATTTAGTAACTTTCAATTCCTCTGCTGGATTTTAATGTGACCATGTTTGTGATTTTAGATGCGAGATATAATTGGGGCATCAACAGCCAGTCAGAATAACTTCCGTGTCTGTATGGATCATACCATTGCCTACATGAACAATTATTCCATTCCTCAAGGTGTGCAGAATCGCGTTCGAACTTGGTTTGAATACACATGGGCTTCTCAAAGAATGTTAGGTAGGTATGATAGATTACTGACTAAATTCTTACAAACCCTGTCATATAATGAAAATTATGTCAGGTAAAAGAGAAGATGAATTAAAAATCAAAAATAATTAAATGATCATTAAGACATTAGCGTAATACCATGGGAAATGTTTCCTTAAATGAGGAGTTATATTTATTTTGTTGGGTAAGATAAATGTTGAGAGAGAAAACATAACACATATTCAGTGGTATAACTTTGTCTCATTAAAAAATAAACATTTTTTAATTATGAGAAAGTAGGCAAATTTTAAGAGACAAGTAAACAGTAGAGGCTCCTAAGAAATGTGGACAAGGGTGAAGAACCAACAAGTAGCTCACTAGAACCCACACCTGAATCTGTTCTCCAAGCCCTTCTTCCTGCAACATCTCCTGCTTCCTTGAAAAGAACAGCAAACTCTCAGGCCACACTCTTCTAGAGCAGAACAGAGGTTGTTCTAATTAATAGTGTCTGCAAGTTATGATACAATACTGGAGTTAAAATATTTTTTTATTAAACGCTATAAAGTGAATTGAATATGCTAGTTAATAATTAAATTCAACATTTAATGTAAGCTATAAAAATAGGAATTAGGGCCAATGAGATGTTTTACAAAATTACTGCCTCTAGGACAAAAATAAGATTGTCATGTTACAAACATAGATAAAAGGGGCTGGGGGAGTGGCTTAAGTAGCATTATGCCTCTTTAGTACATCTGCAGTCCTGAGTTCAATACCAAGTATCATTTTTTAAAAAGAGGCACAGAAGAGGTGACATTGTTCAAAAAGAAATACCTGACTTATATAACTGTAACATCTCTGTACATCACCTTTACAATAAAATTATTTCAGAAAAGAGAATGACATATATTCCTAAGAGCATAAAGGTCCCACTGGTCATTCATAATGGGATTTTTCTTTCATCCTTTTGTCACTCACTCATAAGATATACTTCATGTTTTGAACTGCTCCCTCAATGACTATGATTCAGCTGAGTTCTCTCTTGAACAGCTACCCCAGGGAGCAGTTCAAGTGGGGACAAAGTCCCCAACGCAACAAGAGTGCTGTTTCGACCTTATCCCCTTTATCAGTTGTAGCTACTGATCCAGCCCCTTTGCCTAGGAAGTAACTGAAAACATACAGCCCCATGGTTTTATGTGGAAGATGTGTATATATCTCTTCTCTATTGGAATTAAATTAGGGTTTAACAGAGTGATTTTTCTCTTTTCTAAATAGATATAAAGAAACATAAAAAATAGTCAACTCTCATAAACCCTGGGTATACTACACATTAAGAGGAGGCAGTTTTGTTTATGAAACATTTTGTCAGTCTGAAGGCCCATAGTTTAATCCACACATGAAAAAAAACTATAATGTATTCAAATTCTTTATTGAGTTAATAAGCAACTAAGTAACAATAAATTGAATTTACTCAGTACATTTCTGCCTTAGATTCCATTCCCAGCTGTGCCACCTACTAATTACACTCAGTCTGGCAAGTCACTTACAGCCTCTTTGAGTTTTCACTCTTTTTTGTTTTTCTCCTGTCTGCAAAGTAGCCATGAGAACACTCACCCTTAGGGTTGTCACAGAGTCAAATTAGATAATGGGCATGACAGAGCTCTGAAAGCCTTTACACATCACCTGCTGTTCCTTATTACCTACCATCCCTAGCATGTTAGGGCTGGAAAACAAGAGAAACAGAAGATAAGAGTTAGATCCTTTTTCCCACCCTTGCTTGTTCACTAGCCTTTGTCCTCTGATCATTAAGCTCCCTATCTGAAGTTTCAGCAAGCAAAGACTCTGGAATTCTTCAGTATACCACCTAAAGTTAAAAATACTTCTTATATACATGCACAATAGTATGATTGTGCTAGGTATGTAGATCCAATAGATGTCATGAAACTATAGAATCTGATAGATCTGTTTATTTTATTACATATGTGTTTTGTTTCCTTCATTTTTCATAATTTCTACTTATTCTTTGGTAAGTTATTTCACTAATTGCTCTTCTTTTGGGGGTACCCATATTTATCTTTACAAAGATGAGTCTGGCTTTCTTGAGACCCTGCCAACCACAATGCAGTTATCCATCGCCATTGATATGAACTTCAGCATCCTCAGCAAAGTTGACTTATTCAAGGCAAGTACTTTAGCAGTACTAGAAATTAAGATCAATTTATCTGAAAAATCTCTCCCAAGACTTATGGTGGGCTTTTTGTTGTTGTTGTTGTTGTTTGCCTTATGTTTTAGCAAAGTCAAAATAACCTAGAGAATTTGTGAGAGCCAAATAAATCACAGGTCCCTCCTCAACAGATGACTCACTCTTTAGAAGCTTTTCTCTTCTAATTGGTGCCAAGGAAGAAGAGTTCTTCAGATTTTCTTACATTAATTTAAATATAATTAAACTCTCCAGCTCTCTATCTTTGCTAGTTATGTGTACCCCATTGCATTTACAAATGTGCTCTGGCAATGAATGATGAATCAAGCCTCAAATTAGCTCTGGACTGGCCTGACAATCACAGAATTGTGCCTAATCATGTATTTGTTCAAGTATTTTGCACTTAGACTTTTAAAATGCTAAATTTAGGTTTAGAGACATTTTTCTCAGAAATTAAAAAAAACAAATATGACTTTAACTTTTGAATATTTTTAATTTTACTATTTCCTTTACAGATTATGATGAATAAAACTTTTCCTTGCTATCAGACACCAAAAGCTCACACCTATAATCCTAGCTATTCAGGAGGCTGAGATCTGAGGTTCAGAGCTCGAAGGCACCTTGGGCAAGAAAGTCTGTAAGACTTATATCTCCAATTAAGCACCAAAAAGCCAGAAGTGTATCTTTGGCTCAAGTGGTGGAACACTAGTTTAAAAAAATGCTCAAGAACAGCATGCAGGCCCTGAGTTCAAGCCTACCAAAAGATAAAGGTTTCATTTCCTAAAATTTATTCTATGTGACATTCCTTGATTCATCTATTCAACTAATTGATATGTTTTTACTAGGTTTGGGTCACCATTTTGGCCACTAGAAATACAATAGTTGAAAACTAATACATGCATGTATGAAGCTTAAATTCCAGAAAAGGAGAGAGAAAAATAATATATAACATGTGGAAGCCATAATGTCGTGAGCAAAAATTAAAGGAATTGAGGGGGATGAGAATGACACTGACCATAATGGATCTTTCTGATGAAGTACATATGAACAGAGGATCATAGAAGACGTGGAAATTACCTGTGCAGACACAGAGAGTACAGAACAGAATGAGGAGGGAAAATGTTATGGAAAGGTGGACAGGATGGAGTTCTGAGCTAGGAATATACTTCAAGGAGGCCAGAAGGGGCTAAAGTAAAGTTAGAGGGATGAGAATCAGGGCCATCAGGGAAAAGTAATTAAAAGGCAGGCTGCACAGGAGATCCTGTTCATGGAGGAGCTTATAGGCTAAAGTGTAAACTTTGGACTCAATGGTTCTCAAAGAGATGAAGATAATGAGAACATTGAGCAGAAAATGATGTATTTGAGATCAATTTGAAAATAATTCTCTTTCTCAGTGGTTGGAGAATGCACCATAAGAATGACATATGTGACTCGCAGAGGCAAAATGGAAATTATCATAACAATCATTCAGAAAAGATGATGGTGCCCAGATGCGTGATAGTGAGGACAGAATCAGTGAGAAGGGCTCTAATATTGAGTGTGTACGGGGGAACAGAAACAAGAGTGTAAAGAGGGTAAGGAAAAGAATGACCCTGGGAATTGGGGCCTAAGGAATTGGAGGTGAAGTATTATGTATGAAATAGAAAGAGTGATGGAATTTACAAACCAACTACATTAAAGTTTGAGTGATGGTTACCTCCTCCAAAATCCATGTTGAGGTTCAACTCCCAAAGGAACAGTATTAAGGGATATGACTTTTAGGTGGTGATTAAGTGATGGAGACTTTGCTCTCATGAGAGTGAGTAGCACCTCGTTAAAATCATCCCCAAATTAATATAATGTTCTTTAGTCATATAAGGGACACAAAATGTCTCCTCTCCATAGTCTATTTTGAAAATAGAGCAGCCCACACAAAACACCTTGATGTTGGACTCCTCAGCTGTCAACACTCTATAAGAAACAGTTATATTCATCTATAGTATGTTATTAGAGCAGCAAAAATATTAAGGCAGATGTTAATTGGCAGTGACTGTTAAACTTCCATGTGGAAATGTCATGTAGCCAGTTTGATTCATAAATTTCTGTTCCAAGGAGAGGCTCAAGTTTGAACAATGAATTTGGACCCATCAGCCTATTGATCTATTTTAAGCCAAGGTACTTGAAGTGACCATTTCAATGTAGACAGGAAAGAACCTGTAATGCATGAAGAAATGAATGCCTTGTAAATACATAATTGTGGAGGGCATGTGTCTGGAAGAACAGCTACTTGGGAAATGAGATAAAGAGTATTGTGGTTGAGGATTGTGGCCAGCTGGAGCAAAACTATTAGCAGTGCCATAATCAAAAGGCAAGCTGGGCATACTGCTGTCCATTCTTGGAAATTATAAGAAAGTAATTTCCAACTTCTAGTGGAGGGATTCTCCCAGCATGGAACCTGAGAGAGTGAATTCATCATCAAATGGCATGAAACGTTTTTTTCTGACCTCACAGGTAAGCTATGAAAAGGCCTCCTTCATCACTTCGCAGGGCTGTATTGGTAAATGACTTGCATGCTACAGCTGGTCATCTGGTGCTTAAGTGAATGAATCTAAGTGAGTCACAACTAGCAAAGTGGAGAATGCATAAAATGTGTTTCTGCTATTTATTTTTAAATATGCACATACATACTTATTTGTGTGCTGGGCCCAATAAAATTGTTTGTTTTACATGCTCTGATCAAAAACATATGAAACCCACTAGGCCATATTGACAATTCTTGAAAATGTTCTCCAATTCTTGATACCTTATTATCTAACTAAATTTAAAATGACAATTATGTTTTTTTCTAAAGGAAAAAATACTATAAATTAAATGTCAAAGAGTTTTCTGTTCACAATTCTGCTTTCACTTTTACATATGGTCTTGAAAACCTATCAAGTCAGCAGCATCTGATTGAAAAAAAAAGAGTTCAATCTCCACGCCTTGCTAGAAGTGTGTATAAACAGATTCTTTCCTGACATTTTCACTAAAGATGCAGTCCCTCCCAGAAAAAGCCCATTTTTATCTCTATTTCTGTTTAATGAAAAGATTGAGGGTTTTTTTCCTAAAGCCATGTGAAGTAAAATCTAAGCAGATGTGGAATCTTTCTAAATTCATTTTCTTTTTTTTTTTGGCCAGTCCTGGGGCTTGGAATCAGGGCCTGAGCACTGTCCCTGGCTTCCTTTTGCTCAAGGCTAGCACTCTGCCACTTGAGCCACAGCGCCACTTCTGGCCGTTTTCTGTATATGTGGTGCTGGGGAATCGAACCCAGGGCCTCATGTATACGAGGCAGGCACTGTTGCCATTAGGCCATATCCCCAGCCCCTAAATTCATTTTCTTGGAGACAGTCTTTACAGTTTATACAAGTTTATTATTTTCTAGGGAAGAAATGGGTTGATAATCCTACACCCTATGTCTCATAACATAGACCTTGCTGGTTCTTGCCTTCCTACTGAATCAGTCATCTGAGCTCTTTGTGAGACACCTTTGGACCCCAAGAAGGGCACTCAGGAATTGTTGAGAGATGGTGGGCCTGGAGCCTCACAAAGATAAAAAAAAAGTCTTTGGATGAACCTAGAAATGTCCATGAAAGATGAGCTGCATGGGCAGCTATGAAAGAAGAAAACAGATAGGACAGACCTCAGTTTTACCAACACAAAACACCAGGCTACATGAAATGACCAGAAGATCTAGAGTCAAAGAAAGTGGCTGCCAACTGCATCTTGAATTCTCCTGGAAACAAATCTTTGAAAAGCAAGATAGGTACAGGGACAGACAAAGGCCCAGCATCAGTATAGAAGGTTCACAGGTAAACTTTGTATTTTTGCAAATAGGGTCACTAAGGAGATTCATAATTATTAAGCTCACAAATGCCTAATTTAGAATGCTCAAAAGAATGCTTTCAAAGTTTATGTTTTGAGCATTTAGCCAAATTTTTCAGTACCTTCTTCTCTTTTGTAAATCTGGGAGTAAATATAGATCTAATAGAGGTGATTAGCACCAGAGAATAATACTGAGTTGAATAAACCTGCTTCAGTTTTTCAATACATACTTCTTTTTGTTCCAATTTTATAGTACACCCAAATACACCCTTGTACTAAAAATGTGCTTTAATTTTATATTAGACCCAAATGTGTAATACAAATGTTCACATATTCCTTGCCATTCAGCCTTGTGAAATTTGTGTCTCCATAGAATAATGGATCTCATAAGGCTTTAGGAAAAGTAATATAGCAATGCCACAGCATCATAATTATCATTAGGATGACACCATATGAAGGTCATATGCAATCCTTCAGTTCCAGCAGTACTGGTACTTTGCTTTCCCCCCAGTTCCTACATGCCTCCCAAGTATTTTCAAGTCAGTGTGGCATGCAGTAAAATACAAGGAATCAGCGCCCCTTGAATTTTAAAAGAGATATGTATGTTTGCACAAAGTAACAACGGCTGTTTATTGAATATTGCAGACTACTTATTACCTTCTTTCAATTAATCCTCACCAAACTCACTTGTTAGAGTCTTAATTGTGTCCACTGGCTCCAAAATTCTTGTAACTAATTTTATAGCCCCCAGATATGACTATATTTGAAGACCTTTCAAGAGATGATTGAGTTCAAATGAGACCTGTAGGCTTGGTCCTGACCCAGTCTGACTGGGGTCCTTACAAGAAAAGGAAAGTTGGATATACTGAGACTTACAAGAGATTTTGTACAGGGATAGATTATTTGAAGACACAAGGAGAAGGTGGCCATCAGCAAACCTACAAGAGAAACCTCAGAAAAGCCTACAAGAGAGACCTCAGAAAATAACAATTTGAAAACAGCTGAGTATTATTAGACTTCAGGTATCTAGAGCTGTGAGAAAATTACCTTTGTTGTTTAAATGAAGCCTGTTCTATTTTTCTTTTCAAAGCTAGCAAACTAATACATCTGCAACATCTATTTTGTCACTATCCTGATATTTTTTTATATGTGTCCCAGTCTTGGGGCTTGAACTCAGGGCCTGGGTGCTGTCCCTGAGCTTCTTTTTGCTCAAGGTTTGGGCTCTACCCCTTAAGCCACAGTGTCTCTTCTGGCTTTTTCTGAGTGGTTTAGTGGAGATAAGAGTCTTACAGACATCCCTGCCTGAGCTGGCTTCAAACCCTGATCTTCAGATCACAGCCTCCGAGTAGCTAGGATCACAGGAGTGAGCCACCAGCACCCACCCAGTCCTCTCCTGACTGGCACAGAAGAAGCAAACAACTCATTGACAGTCCTAGAGCTCTAGGCAATGGACAGAGTGAACATGGGTTTCTTGGTATATTATGATCTATGAACCTAACTACAGATAACTGATAAGTGGTGGGTGTGTCAGATTTTTCACTGGGACAGTATGATGGATATCATCAAAAGGAGAAGTTGATTCTGCCTCTTGATTTGAGATGGTGTGAACATGTGGTAGAAGAGGCTCTTCACCTTATGGGGACCAGAAAACAAAGAAACAACATGCAGGGGTTGAGGTACCAATATCCCTTTCACAGGTATGTCTCTGTGACTTAGCGTCCATTATGAGGCCCCACCTTCAAAGGGCTCCGCCACTTCCCAATAAGACCAAATTCCAAATCAAAAGCTTTGCAATAAGGACGTTTCATTTGAGTCAAAAGTTAATTTTAGCTGGATACTGGTGGCTCACACTTGTAGTCCTATCTACTCAGAAGTCTGAGATCTGAAGGCTCAAGGTTGGGCCAGCCTAGGCAGAAAAGTTTATTATGCTCCATTTTTTAATTAAATTAGCAAAATGCTAGACTGGAGAGAGAGCTCAAGTGGTAGAACAAGAGATAAGCAAGCATGCTCTTCAAGTGCAAGGCACTAATTTCAAAATCCCATACTGATTAAGAAGAAGAAAATAGGGGCTGGGAATATGGCCTAGTGGCAAGGGTGCTTGCCTCCTACACATGAAGCTCTTGGTTCGATTCCCCAGCACCACATATATGGAAAACGGCCAGAAGGGGTGCTGTGGCTCAGGTGGCAGAGTGCTAGCCTTGAGCGGGAAGAAGCCAGGGACAGTGCTCAGGCCCTGAGTCCAAGGCCCAGGACTGGCCAAAAAATAAATAAAGAAATAAAGAAGAAGAAAATAAACAGTCAACAGGGCTGGGAATGTGGCTTAGTGGTAGAGTGCTTGCCTAGCATACATGAAGACCTGGGTTCCATTCCTCAGTACCACATAAGCAGAAAAAGCCGGAAGTGGTGCCATTTTTACAGAATTAGACTTGGCATATTTGTCAGAGATCTAAATTTAAGTGTTCTTTCCTATTCTCATACAAAATTCCCAGTATTTTCCCCTTTAAAAGAAGTAGATCCCATGTCATTTTTTATTAAAACTTTGCTTTGGTCAATTATGGTGTTCTGATACATTTTTCTGCTTTAACATGGGGGGTGGTCAGAGTTTTGAAACAGCTTAAACAGAAGAAGTTTCATTATAATTTTTTTTCCCCACAAAATGGATGCTGTTCCCTGCAGATTTCATTTTATTCTAGTCCTAATGATAGGTATTAAACTAATAAAGAGATATTGTTTTTATAAAATTGGGCAATTTTTCCTCCTTTATGTTGAGCTATTATTCTGATTTCAATTTTTTTTTAGATATATTTTTCCAAATTAAATACTGTAGAAATCACACTTTGTCATTGAAGTGCCAGGCACAGAAGAAAATGTAATGAGAGTTCTGCTGTGCCACCTCGTGGCTGGAATTAAAACTGCAACCTACAGAAACAGCCCACAGCTCAAACAAAGGGAACTCAAAGGACCTAGAGAGAACAAAATTGTAGCGTAGATATCACCTGTCTATCAGAGAGTCTATCAAAGAAGGCAAAGTGTGTCTGCTGCTGTGTGAAAAATACAGAGACCATCCGAAGCAAGACTCCTTGCTGTGACCTATGACTCATTATTTGTGATTATTTAGCAAACAGTGCTTCTATTCCTGGCTCAGGAATAGGTGGGAATGACAAAATTACTTGTGCCACTCATACTTAGATCTCCAGCAGTGACAGCCCATTTAGACAAGCTATCATGCACTTACTCACCATCGCCTGAAATCCATGCTACCAAAAAGCTATACCATTTTCACCAACTGCTATTTTTAACCACAGTGATAGCAATCATAAAGCATGATTCCAAGGTTTTATAAAGTATTTTGAACAGTGATCTTGTATCTGACAACTCCATTTAACTGAATATCCCGATTAGTTTCTCTCTGTAAAAGCACTGAGTGGAGACAGTAAGGGTTCCCTGGTTATTGCACCCATACTACCCCTGTTCTGCAGAGTCCCCACATTAGGGAAAGAAAGTAAATAAGATGGCATGCTTGGTTTTTGTGTGGTCATTAAGTGTGCCAAGCATCTAAAGTGCTTATATCTATCTAGTATATGTATCTAGTACATAGGAAATTATCATTCTCATTACTTTATAACTGAGCAATCAAACTGATATAAGTTTCCACATAACAAAATTAAGTTCTTCCCTACTTGATCAGAGAAAGATAGATTAGCTTCATCCTTAGGAGTGCATCCAGTTTATGATTTTTCACCATGACTACCTGAAACTCCTGGAAAAGTGGAAGTATTGTCAGTTCCCCAGGAAAAGTGACATTTACTAGTGTTTGCAAATGTTAAGTAATTTAAAGCTCAATGTTAATAAGTTGTGACCTCACACTATCTGCAAATTATTTGATACATTCGACTTGGCTGCTCCAAACAGCTTTCTATCAGTAGTATCCCTGGACAAGTCGATAGCATGGGCAACTGGATTCAGACTTCCTTCCTCGGGATCTACTGCTTCCATCATTTGCTCCTTTTATGGGGGTGGAGTTTAAATAGACCAAAGCATTTCCTCTCAGAGTTGGGAAAATCCCTGAAGACCATTGCTAATACTTAAGGGTGGGTTCTACATTGCTAATAATGTCTTAAGTTCTGTTTCAAAGAAACAGAAATGAGCCTAGAAATGGATAGGTGCTATAGAAATAAGAGTAGATATTCCAAAGACAAATTTTCCCAACTTGACCACTATGACCAGTTTTCCATTAGTAAAAAGAACTTCCAGATATAGTAACAGCCATCTAACCAATAGGCTACATTCTGAACAAAGCTAGGATTTCCCCTAACTCAATTCCATTCTCCACATCCTTTACTGAAATATGTAACACAGTTTTTAGAGAGCATCGAACTCACTACTGTCCAAAATGGAATGTCTCCTAACATCTCATTCCATACATCAGCCCCTATTTATTTAGTGTGAGGCATGTCCCAACCCTGGGGAGGCTGTGGAGACACCACAGTGATTACACACTTGGATCCCAAGTTGATCCAGATGTAGATAAAACTCATACACTGTGGTAAGAAGAGTCTGACTCTGACACCTGTTATAGGAAAAGCCAGAAAGACTTCCTGAGACTTGTAACTTTTATCTGAAAAATGAGTGATAACAATATGTTTGTTAATGCCGGGTTTCACAGAGAGGTTGAAAACTTAAGTCAACAAACAATAAAATTGAGTACAAATATTCAGTACCATTATGACAGCTGCACACCTACCTTCATTTTATAGAAAGGAGAGCAGGTGTGGTGTTGAACATCTACAATCCCAGCCAGGCAGGAAGCAGACGGAAGGATTCCAATCCAAAGGAGTTATGGGCCAAAGTACTGACCAGAAAAATTAACTAAATCAAAAGGGCTCTGTGTGTGGCTCAAGTGGTACAACTCTTGCCTAGCAAGCACAAAGCTCTGATGTCAAATTCCAATGCTGCCATAAAAAAATGAACAAAACAAGGATTGTTCTCTGTGGTGTGTCCCCATGGTGTCACTATGGTTGGGACATACTAGACACTAAGTAAATATTGGGGAGGGGAAGTAAAGGAAGGGGGAGGGAAGGGAAAGGAACTAAATGACAAAGAAAAGAAAAGCTAGCCCCAGGATGGAATTAGTTTTAATCATATAATAACAAAGCAAAATGTATCTGGAGAAAAATAATCATTTTGTACAGAAAAAGAAAAGAAAAAAATCAAACATCCTCCAACACAACATAAAATAGAATGAATTCATAATGCAAACTTCATTTCACTAAGCCTAAATCCAGATGAGAAGGATTTTTGTCCTAAAATACAGCTGTCCAAAGTCAGCTGTGGCGCCTTTCCAGAAAGCCATCCTCAGAGACAGAATGGCTTCACCCATAGCACTCAGCTGCTATGCTCAGTTTATTTGATGGCATCGATATTCCACACAAGAATATTCATAAGAAGTCAGAATCACTCAACTGTTTTTCTCTAAGAAAATCTAAGCCCTGAGTCTAAATCTATTGATGGAGTATTGTTTCTTTCTATGAACATAACACTAATTGTTGGCTTATCTATTTTAGGGATTATCTCCCAGGTTGGTCTAACACTTCCCATTGATTCAATCTTCTTAATAGTGTTTTCTGCCAGTGAGCTTGAATGAAAAATTGGAGAGGAGAGATGAAATATATTTCTCTGCAGAAAAAGAAATTATTTTATTACCATTTTAAATGAATAAAAATTAAAGTTGAAGTCTCATCAGTTTTTTTCCAGGTTCATTGTCCTTTCTTCACAATGGGGCTACAAAGATTATTTTTGAGGACATTCTTATCATTTTTAGAATTTTATATTTTATCAATAAAATATACTTGGGCAGTATTTTGTGTATTTTTTCACAATCTCATAGTATGCTCCGTAACTTGCTTTTGTTCAGTCCACATTATTTGTTGTATTCTTTGCAATCAAATATTATTTCAGCTGACAAATACACAATATTTTATCCACTGATGGATGAGACACCATTTACATTTTTCTCAGTTTTGAAAAGATATCCAGTTTCAATGCAATGGCTCAATCCTATAACCCTAGAAACTAGGCAAGTAGAGATTGAGAGACTGAGGGTAGCCCAACCATAAAAGGTTGCCGGAACTAGGAGCCTAGGGCTCACATCTATAATCCTAACAACTCTGGAGGCTGAAATCTGAAGATCAGAGTTCAAAGCCAGTCTGGACAGAAAAATTTACAAGACTCCTATTTCTAATTAACCAGAAAAATGGCATTATAGCCATTTTGGAATTATAGCTCAAGCAGTAGTCATGACTGAAAAAGCCTAGCAAAAGCATGAGACCGAGTGTTCAAGTCCTGGTACAAAAAACCAAGACAAATAACAACAACAAAAAAAAAAACTTTTCAGACTACTTTACTCAGAGGCTGGGTGTAGTGGTACTCCCCATCAGTGTGGATAAAATATTGCATATTTCTGGGTTGAAATACTGGGGAGTAGTTAAAATAATATTTGATGACAAAGAATATAACTAATAATGTGGTCTGAAAAAAAAACAAAGTATGGAACCTATCGGTTTATCATGAGATTACAAAAAATATGCTACACAAAATACCAGACCACGATCCTCCTATTTACACTTCCTACTATGACTAACATAACAAGTACATGCCACCACACCTGGCTTTTTCTGTTGAGATAGGATCTCATTACCTTTTTTTTTGTCCAGGCTGGCTAGGAACCATGATCATCTCAATCTTCACCTCTGAAAGGATATAAGTATAATTTTAATAATAATTTTACACATTAGGAAACTGATTAGGTGAAAGGTCACAGTAATAAGTACAAAGAGAATTGTCCTATATCTACTTGATCAGATTTCTGATTTTTTACGATAAGATTGTAAGTACCTCTCTTTACCTCAAGCTTGAGTCATGGCAAGTCCATACCATTCACAGTTTGTGTTTTAATGCTACTGCAAACATTTATTACTATTTATTTTCACTGCATTGTAATTTTCATTTGAAATATTAGTCTTTTAGTTGTGCCTATAAAATTATATTTTTCCTATTCTATAGGATTGTGATACCCAGATGATTTATGACATGTTGCTAAGGTTGAAATCTACTATTTATTTACCTGGTGACTTTGTCTGCAGAAAGGTGAGTGCTCACTACTTTCAAATAGACAACTAATAAATACATCTGAGAAATTCAGACACAGGCCAAGAGCATAGTTAACATAAAAGGCCAGGCTGACTTCCATATAACAGAAATAATGATGTAAAACATTCATGTATTCTTGGAGCTAAAAATAGAGCAAGACAATACAGACCTCATTACATAGATCACAAGATAGGAGTGTGGATGGTCTGAAAATCTTCTTTGTGCAAATGTAATTATGGATCATCACACCCCATTAATCCCAGATATTTAATGAGAAGGAATATTACAGAAATGATAAGTGGTTCTGCCCTGTTATGTCTTTGGCAAACTATCATTTGCCTCCATTTTGTGCTCCCAGATAGTAGATAATCTGTGCCACACTTTTAACAACTCTCCTGTGCTTTTTGTGAACACAAAAGCAATACGTACTTATTACTTTTAAATAGAAAATACATAAAACACAAAAACCTACCATTCATAAAGTGCCACTATTTATCTATTTTGCCTATTTTTATACAAATTAATGGGTAGTTACAGCTTGTTTTATGACATTGGCATCCTACCATACAAATGTTTTGAAATTTGTTTTTCCATGTAATAATATGTTATATGAACATTTTACACATTAACAATTAATCTCCTACAACCTCATCTTTAAAGTTGCATAGTATTCCAGTCAATGAATAAATCAATTTCAAAATTGGCTATTATTATTAATAACTCATAAAGGAACTTCTTGTATAAAATTGAATATCTCTCAGATGAGAGAAGTAAATAGAATGTTGAGTTTTATACACAGAGTCTAGCTCAATGGTAATGACAATCATCAGTAGCAAGATGATGAGTTTGAACCAATAAAAGTCTTTGGAGAGTTTACAAGAATGAATTAGGATAAAAAGTATTTCAATCCAAAATAATGGCAAAATATGGGCTGGGAATGTGACCTAGTGGTAAAGTGCTCACCTCATATACATGAAGCCCAGGGTTCGATTCCTCAGCACCACATATATAGAAAAAAGCCAGCAGTGATGCTGTGGCTCAAGTGGTAGAGCGCTAGCCTTGAGCAAAAACCCAGGGACAGTGCTCAAGCCCTGAGTTCAAGCCCCAGGACTGGCAAAAAACAAAACAAAACAAAATATTGGCAAAATAAGCATGGGTATTTTAGGACACTGGATAAGAGCATTTGTTCCCCCCAAACACTGGCAAAATTTCCTCAAAAAAGATATTTATACTAAGTTTTAAAAAATAAATTGGGGGCTTGGAATATGGCCTAGTGGTAGAGTGTGAGCAAAAAGAAGCAAGGGACTGTGCTCAGGCCCTGAGTTCAAGCCCCAGGACTGGCAAACAAACAAAAAAAATAAATAAATAAGTTGGAGTGAATCAGGTCAAAGAAGAAATAGGTGTTGTAAGGAAAGGAAAGAATGCTGCATGAGCGAAGGCAGAGGGAAAGAAAGATGTCTGCAGAAGAAGTGAGGAGGACTACAGTGAGATAAATATCAGAGAGGTTTTAGAATGGTCTACTGAATAAAATTCAAGAGATATAACTGAGTTCTCTGGGTGATGCACCGTGCTAGGTACTGGGCAAAGCAAAGATGATCCAGAGGCTTGTAGTCAAGTGTATGGTTCACCCTGCACATCAGATTCACCTCAACATTGGAGTCTAGGACCCACATTTAGGAACTCAGTTGGTCTGGATGGAGCCAAAATAATTCTAAATATGAAAGCAGTTCCCATATGATTCTGAAACTCAGCCAAATCTCTGGCCTAATGGAAGCAAAGGCAATCAATAAATGAAATTATGTAAATGTATAATACAAAAAATCCGCTGAATTCTAAAAGGAAAGTAGAAGTCTCTAGGAGATTGTGTACTGGATGAGGTACTTAATTTAGATTGCAGGCTGGGAGAGAGGGAGGTGCCAGTGTGTCAAGCAAGACCTTTTTCAAACCTAAAGAAAAATAGCTCTTTGAAAAAAAGAGGGCAAAAATGAAAAAAATGAACAAGATACTATTTCTGCTAAAGAGTTGGAGCCATGAGCCAATCTGAAAAACAGGGCTTAGCATATCCAAAGAATGGAAGTGAGTGACAGGGAAAATGAGAAAAGACAAAATCAAATGCAACGTGATATACTTCAAGACACCTGGTGGAAATGTCAGATCCAGGTGGAAATAGTCTGGTGAGAGAAGATGGAACCGGTAACGCTGCGGAGCTGGATTTTAACGTAAGATGACTATAAGAGAAGAAGATGTAAGAGAAAGTAGGCCAAGGCTATTTCTTCCATCTGCAAGAAAACCAGTTTTCAGAGGTCAATGGAAAAGCAGCAGAGGCCAACTCCAAAGGAACTATGAGAGATAAAAGAGGAAAAATGAGCAACAAATGGAGGGACAAAGTATGACAAAACAGACTTTGGGAATATGCCATTTCTAGAAATATATAATTCCACACAGACTCATAGAAGTTAAAAGTGAGCAGACTTGTAAAGTGAATTGTTTCCATTACAACAGAAACTACAATACCCAGCACTGTCCATTTACAGACCCCTTTAATAAGTGATGCATTGAAATGATACTGTTTTAATGCACCAAAAATACCAGTTCAATGTGCTCCAATACCAATGGGGACTGCAAATGGAAATAACTCCTGGCAACTGCACCACTAGTGCCCCTAAGCAGTGCAGATTTGCTTAACAAAGTGTGCAATGCAGAGCATAGATGCAGCTTTCTCTTCTCGTTTCTAATTCTTTCATCACATCACACTCATCTTCCAGTAGTTAAAAAAAAAAACACAGTTCCATGAACAGAAAGGAGAGAAGGAAGAGAAGTTGGGAGAGAAGCAGAAATAAGACAGGAGAACTTCAAAACACAGTTCTTAATTTTGTTTTAGTTTTATGCCTTTTTAATTTTTTATTGTTATTATACAGGTGATTTACAGAGGGATTTCAGTTACATAAGTCAGATAAAGAGGATATTTCTTTTTGGACAATGTCACCCCTTCCCTCCTCTCTCCCAGGTTTCTCCCTCCTGTCCCCACACACAGTTGTATAGTCCATTTTCCACAGAGTGTCTAGTGAGTACCGCTGCTGCATTTGTTCAACCCCTTCTCTTACTCTCCTAAAGACAGATTAAAAAAAAAAACAAGACAAAATGTAAGAAAAATAAAGAAAAACAAAGAAAAAATCTCATTTCCATTTTCTGGAATTTATTCCCATAAATATTACTTTTGTTGTTGTTGTTGTTGTTGTAGTTAGTCATGGGGCTTGAACTCAGGACCTGAACACTCTCCCTGAACTCTTTTGCTCAGGGACAGCATTTTATCACTTGGAGCAACAGTCTGGTTTTTTGGTGGTTAGTTGGAAATTAAAGTCTCACAGACCTTCCTGCTTGAGCTGGCTTCAAACTGTGGCCTCAGACTCCTGAGTAGTCAGGATTATGGGTATGAGCCACCAGTGCCCAACTCAATAATATTATTTTATATGATCAAATACATATAGGCATTGTGCCTTTTGTTCCTCTCCTAAGGGTAACCTCCTTTGGTCTCACTGTGTATGAATGTCTATCATGTTCCAGTGTATTTTAGACCAAATTTCCACATATGAAAGAGAACATGTGCCATTTGTCACTCTGAGTTTGGCTTATCCTCAACATGGTTTCTTCTAGGTATCCATTTCCCTTCAAATGACTAGTACTATTTTTTCTAATGGTAAAATTCTATTGTGTATAGGTACCATATTTTTGGAGTCCACTCATCTATTGCAGACTCATCTATTGCAGAACATCAGGCAATTTCCATGGCTTGGCTATTGTGAATAGTGCAGCAATGAACATGTGCCAATGTCTTTAAAATATCCTGGCTTGTGATGTTTTGGGTAGATGCCCAGAAATAGTTATGAGCTGGGTCATAGGGAAAATCTATGTTTAGCTTTTTGACTGCTGTCCAGATTGGTTCTAACTAGTTTACATTCCCACCAACAGTGCAATAGGGTTCCTTTTCCCCATATCTCTGTCAATATGTGTTGTCATTCAAATGATGTTAACCAATCTAACTGAAGTGAGATGGAATCTTAGTATTGTTTTGATTTGCATTTCCTTATGTTCAAGGATAATGAACATTTCCTCTTTGACATCCTGAACTCTTCTGTGAAGTCTCTCCTTAGTTCCTTTGCCCATTTAGTAATTGGCTTACTAGCTTTGGGAGGGGGTACTTTCTTGAGCTCCTTGTATATTTTTGATATTAGGCCTTTGTCTGATGTATTGCTGGTAAAGATCTCCTCCAAGTCTGTTAGCTGTCTTTCTAGTTTGGTAACCATGTCCTTTGCTGTGCAGAAACTTTTTATTTTGATATAATCCTATTTCTGAAGTCTTTCTCCTATTTGCTGTGCCCCCGAGACTCTTTTCAAAAAGTTTCTGCTATGCCTATGAATTCTACTGTTTCTTCTACTCCCTCGAAGTAATTTCAAAGTTTAAGGTCTGACATTGAGGTCTTTGATCCACTTTGAGTTGATATTATTGCATGGTGACAAATAGGGATCCACTTTCAGTTTTCTATATCTGGAGTCTAGTTTTCCTAACAGCTATTACTGAAGAAGCTACTTTTTTCCACTGTATATCTTTGGTTCTCACATCAAATATTAAATGGCTGTAGTTATATGGTTTTATTCCGGGTCTTCTAGTCTTTTCTATTCATCTTTGGGTCTATTTTTATATCTATTTTTCTTATTATAGCTCTGTAGTAGAGTTTGAAGTCTGGGATTGTGATACTACCAGCATTACCTTTGTTTTCTCCTAGAACTGCTTTGGGTAATCCAGATCTTTTGTGGTTCTATATGAACTTTTTGATTATTTTCACTATCTCAGAAAAGAGGGCTGGGGATATAGCCTAGTGGCAAGAGTGCCTGCCTCGGATACACGAGGCCCTAGGTTCGATTCCCCAGCACCACATATACAGAAAAATGGCCAGAAGCGGCACTGTGGCTCAAGTGGCAGAGTGCTAGCCTTGAGCGGGAAGAAGCCAGGGACAGTGCTCAGGCCCTGAGTCCAAGGCCCAGGACTGGCCAAAAAAAAAAAAAAAAAAAAAAGTCTCAGAAAAGAGCTTCATTGGGATTTTGATGGTGATTGCATTAAATTTGTGGATCATTTTTGGCAGTATGACCATTTTCACAATATTAATTCTACATATCCATGAATATAGAAGGTCTTTGCATTTCTTGGTGTCTCTGATATTTTTTTCTGGTCATGGGGCTTGAATTCAGCCTGGGCACTGTTCCTGAACTATTTTACTTAAGGCTAACACTCTACCACTTCAACCACAGCTCCACTTCTGAATTTTTTCTGTGATTAATTGGAGATAAGAATCTCCCAGACTTTCCTGCCTGGGTTGGTTTCAAACTGTGACCCTGAGATCTCAGCCTCTTTAGGGTTATGCCCATGTCGCGAGGAGACCACCAAGAAGACCACTGAGAGCCAGACGTTCCAAAATGCAAAAGCAAGGCTTTATTCAGGCGAGCTGCAACTCTGGCCTCGTCCTACCCACCGATACAGCGGAGGTTAGGAGGAAGGCCACGAGCAGAGTTTTACATGGGTATTTAAAGGAAAAAATCACAAAGTTACATAAACCAGGTGCAGGCAGGATTGGGGTGTGAGGAAAAATCTGACTGACATGAGCCAGGTGCAGGGTTGGGGTATGAGGACAAATCTGATTGACTGGGGGCTAGGGGTTCTCTAAAAATTGGTCTGATGACATTCCAGGGTGGTCAAAGTATCTGGAACGTTCCCGAACCAGTTGGGCCATCCGGGAAATGGGTTTTTATGGCCAGTTGGTTTTGGGAAATGGGCTTTTATGGCCGGTTGGTTTATTCTTAGCTTAACACAAACAACAAGATGGTTGCAGTTTCAAGATGAAGTCGTCCTAGTCTTTCATTTAGTAGCTAGGATTATAGGCATGAACCACCAGTGCCCAGCTTTCTCTTTGATTTCTTCTTTTTTTTTTTATAGTTTTTGCTAAAGGTATTTTGCTTCTATGGGTAGGTTTATTCCCAGATATTTTTAGGCTGTTGAAAATGGAATTGTTTTCCTGATTTCCCTCTCTGCTTCTACATTGTTGACATATAGAAAGGCTACTGATTTTTTGCGGCTTAATTTTGTATCCTTTTAAAAATATGTATCTTTATTGAAAAGGTGGGGGGGGTTACAGATCTAAGTAAAGTAATGATTACATTTTTAAAACAATGTTACCCCAATCATTCATTTTCTTCCACTTACCTCTCCTTACCCTCCTACCCCCAAAATGTAAGATTGACATCCAACCTATTGTTAAGTGGGTATCATTGTTCTGTTAGTTTCTCCTTTGTCCTGCTTTTTCTGTGATTGCCTTTCCCTTCCCCAAGTCAAATAATCTTTTTTTTTAAAATTTTTATTGTCAAGGTGATGTATATAGGGGTTACAATTACATACATAAGGTAGTGAGTACATTTCTTGTCAAACTTGTTACCTCCTCCGTTATTTTCTGCCACCTCCCCTCTTCCCCAGTCCCCCCACCCCACCCCACACACCCTCCCAGTGGTCGGATAATCTTATATACAAGATACAAGGTACAGAAAAATGTGGGGCACACCTGCCCAGACGCCTTGCATCATCACGAGGCGATTCTAGCTGGCAACGCCTCTTTTTCCAGCCCTGGGGACCTCATGGCTAGTAGCCCCACCTCCCGCCTCTGGAGTGCATGTGCTTGCCTAGAGGGAGGCAGGGGAGGAACCAAGAGGTGGCCCTGAGGACCTGACATAGATGTGGGCAGCCCCTTAGGGAGGTCCCTTGGAGCGTCCACCCTGACAGACAGCTCTGGCATCAAATCCCAGCTCCTACATAGGTGCACGTACCCCTCCCCTTCCACTGCTCTCCAACCTATGTAAAAGAACGATTCATTTCCTGAATAAATGAGTTTGGCTCTGACCAGCTTCCAGGCTGCCTGTTTGTCCTCTGTGGAGAAGAGGGCTGGGTGGTAGTCTGTCAACCCCCATATCCTCTTCCTGGACCCGCCCATGTGGGGTACGCTTTCCCGTCTCTCCTGCAGGACAGGAGAACTCGTGAGGCTAAAAACCCCCGGCAAAAAATAAGCGATGAAAGAAAAATAACTTATAAACTATGTACCGTACATAATGAGAACCTCTTACTTCCATATTTTGGAGTTCGTGTTGCTACATTTCATTATATATGGTGCTATGTACTAAGCAATTGGATGGTTGAGATCCTCTGTTAAGAATATCATAGACTAATTTTGTATCCTTTTACTTTGCCAAAGTTACCATTCAGCTCCAAGAGCTTAAGGGTGGAGTCTTTTGAGTCTTTTCTATATAAGATCATGTCTTCTACAAATAGGTATAATTTGACTTCTTTCCCTATGTAAATCACCTTTATGTCTTTTTCTTGTCTTATTGCTCTGGCTAAGAGTTCTAGAACTATATTGAATAGGAGTAGAGACAATGGACATTCTTCCTTGTTCCTGATTTTAGAGGAAATAGTTTTAGTTTTTCACCATACAGTATGATGCTGGCTCTTGCTTTGTCATATATAGCCTTTATTATTTCGAGGTATGTTCCTTCTAGTCCAAGGCTTTCTGGAACTATTCACATGAATAGATGTTGGATTTTGTCTATGGCTGCATTTATTGAGCTGATCCTGTGGTTCCTATAGTTAATGTGGTTATGTTTGTTGATTTACATATTTTAAACTAGCCTTGCATCTCTGTGATAAAACCCACTTGATCATAATGTGTGATCCTGTTTTCTGTTTTATATTTACTACTTGCTGAATTCTGTTGGCTAGAATTGTGTTGAACAGCTTTGAGTCTATTTGTCTGAGAAATTGGTCTATAGTTCTCTATCACTGGATTCCTACGAGCTTTGGAGATGAGTATGATTCTGGCTTCATAAAATTAGCTTGGAACTGATACTTCTCTTTCTATTTCACAGAAAAGTATGAGGAGTATTGATCAACTTTACAAGTTAGATCAACTTTAAAAATCTTATAGAATTCAGCCATGAATCCACAGGGATCTGGGCTTTTCCTTGTTGGAAGACCCCTGATTACTTCCTCAATCTTGTTATGTGTTATGTGGTATTTAAGTGGTTTATATCTTCTTGGTTTCACTTAGGCAGTTTAGAAGTTTGTAGGAATTTATCGGTATGTACTATATTTTCCATCTCATTTTTTCCTGAATAATTATTTATTTATTGTCAAAGTGATGTACAGAGGGGTTACAGTTTCATATGTAAGGCAAGTGGGTACATTTCTTGTACAACTTGTTTCCTCCTCCCTCACTTCCCCCCTTCCCCCTCCCTCTTCCCCTCTCCCCCCATGAATTGTTCAGTTGGTTTACACCAAATGGTTTTGCAAGTATTGCTTTTGGAGTTGTTTGTCTTTTTATTCTTTGCCTCTTGATTTTGATATTTCCTTTCACTTCCCTAGTTCTAATACCAGTATATACAGTATCCAGGCTACTCAGATGAGATATAGTGATAGCGCGGGGACAACCACAGGAAGGGGATACAAGAGGATCATGGACAAAAGAAGCTAGTTTCACATGGCATGTTGAAAGTAATTACAACAGTGATACAACACTCGTTTCCATAACATGGAGTTCATTTCACTTAGCATCATCTTATGTGTTCATAAGGTCATGGCTCTTGTGATCCTCTGCTGTGACTAGCCTAAACCTGTGCTAATTATTCCCTATGAGGGAAACCATAGAATCCATGTGTCTTTGGGTCTTGCTCACTTCACTTAGTATAATTTTTTCCAAGTCCTTCCATTTCCTTATGAATGGGGCCATGTCATTCTTTCTGATAGAGGCATAAAATTCCATTGTGTATATGTACCACAATTTCCTGATCCATTCGTCTATTGAGGGGCATCTGGATTGGTTCCATATTTTAGCAATGACAAATTGTACGGTGATGAACATTGTTGTGCTGGTGGCTTTGGTGTGTTCTTGCTTGTAATCTTTTTGAGTACAGGTTTTGAAGGTAGTCCATCATAATCTTTTGGCTTTCTTGGATGCTTGTTGTAATGTTTCCTTTGGCATCTCTAATTCTATTGTTTTGAGTCTCTTATTCTCATCAATTTAGCTAGTGGTCTATTTCACTGATTTTTTTCAGAGACCCAGCCTTTTATTTCATTGATTTTATGTATAGCTTTTTTTAATTTCTGCCATAATCTTTACTATCTCTCTCTGACTAGTAGTTTTGGCTTTGGTTTGTTCCTGTTTTCTAACAGCTTTGGTTGCATCAAGGTAATCTACTTCCACTGTTTCTGCTTTCTCTACGTGTACACTTAGAGTTATGAACTTTTCTCTCAACACTGCTTTTGCAGACATCCAAAGCTTCCCATATGACATGTTTTTACTTTATTTTGTTTTTAAAGATGATTTACCTGAGAGGCAATACTGGCAGAGAAGAAAGAGTGTTACCTGGCCAGATTCAGACAGCTGAATTTAGTTTGGTTTTTGCTTACAATTTCCACAAAATGGAAGAAATTGGAACAGAAAAAAAATTCAATTTGTGGTTACCCAAATAATTGAAAAGTGTCAGGGTTTGAGACTGAGTTTGTATTAAACTTATTGGGTAAAGTTTCCTGGCTAGGGTATCTGTCCCAGATCCTTCTATTTTAGGATCTAACTGTTCTTCTTTGACCTCTGAAAACTTTGGTTTTCTTCCATGTTACTGGGCAAAAAGCTAGACAGCTTCAAGACTACCTGGGAAATTTTCTCTGGATACTGTGCAGCCATATAGGAATGACCCACAGATCTTTAAGTACAAATTTCTGGAATTTCACTTGCAGAGATTCTGACTCAATATTCTTGCACTGAGACCTGAAAATTTCACCTTTCAAAAAGCTCTTAAGTGATGCTGTGGTCCAAGAACTACACTGTACATAGCACTATTCTTGCTACAAATCTTGAAAATAACTTTCTCTTACAGGAACCCTGAATTTCAGACATGTATTCTCACTGAGGGTTACCTCATTCTTCTCAAAGTTTTTGCATTTCTACACTTTCTCCAAATTACTGCATAAACCAACCACAAGAGCTAAGTTGGATCTTATTTTGCACATGCTGTCAGCTCTTACTCTCTAAGGGATGTCTACTTCATTTGAATGCTAATTAAACTTGCAGGAAAGGCTTAAATTAGCCTAGAAATATGCAAGAAGTTGTGGAAGTTTTGGTTCGTTGATTATGCTAGATCTCCTTGGAAAATTATTGAAATGATCATTAAGAAATAATTAAAAGTGGTGAACTATATTTAAGTACCCATTATGTACTTCCACCTCCAGTCAGTTGTAATAACTGCCTTTAAAAAATCATTCCAGATCCTTGAGAACTACTTCATGCAAAAAATAAAGAATATGACCCTGTCTTCATCATTACTTCTCAGAGTACCTCTTGGAAAACTAATTTTTCAAACAACTTGACTTAAAAAGAATAGGTATATGTAGTTATTTCATTTAAGAAATCAGTCCTAATATTGGATTCATCACTGGATGCTGTATAAGCATATAGTCTATGTACTTAGGTGACATAAGTATTGCCACTTCTCATGATATCACCTGCCAGCCTTATAACATTATTTGAGACCTTCTAAGCATGATGCTGACTACTGTTGAGGTCCTTATCACTAAATCATGACATGACCTCACATAAGAAAAGAAAAAGAAAACAGAGCAAGCTTTCAGAGAAAGCTGATGTAGTAAAGCCACTCTGGTGAAAATCAATCCATGAATGGGTAATCAAGTCATGAAGGCAGAGCTCCTGACCTGATCACCTCCCAAATGTTTCACCTGCAAACACCATTATTAATATGGGTTTTGAGTTTAAATTGAAATATGGAGGACAAGTTTCGAGCCAAAGCAATAGCTGAGAGTGATTAATATCTAATAATCTGACATGTAGGATCTGTTATCCAAATATTTCACCTTGTATTATGCAAACTGAACTATTTATCTTAAACAGGCTTTCTTTTTTTTCTTTTCTTCTTTTTTTTTGGCCAGTCCTGGAGCTTAAACTCAGGGCCTTATCACTGTCCCTGTCTTCTTTTTGCTCAAAGTTAGCACTCTACCACTTGAGCCACTTCTGGCCTTTTCTATATAATATGGTGCTGAGGAATCGAACCCAGGGCTTCATGTATACAAGGCAAGCCCTCTATCACTAGGCCATATTCCCATCCCTAAACAGATTTTCTTGACCTTAGTGTAATAAAGGTTCTTGTAAGACATGCTTTTTCTTTGGGGAAAAATGCAGTAAGAGAGGTGCCCAGGGACTCCACACTCACTCATTATTTGGCAATTTGCTCAAAGTACTCACATAATTCAACATAAAGCTATATGTATAGCTTCAGAAATGTGTACTCACAGATATAGTCAGGAACAGTGACAAAATGATGTGCATTGACAAGGACTAGAGATTTATAGCATAGGCATACTAGGTTCTACTAATGTAAGGGACACTTGACTGAATTTTTTTTCTTAGTGGATAATAGAAACATGATCAAAATATCTTCAGTTCAAGAAGTTCATCTTGATCTAAGGTCCAGAATTTTCAAATGGGACTGGTCACATACCTACATGACAGACTATAGTTTAGACTCTAAACAAGGCACTAAATACACACCAATAATCAATGGATTTATATTAAACAATGCTGACTAGTTGTTACATACTGCTTTGGGTGCACAGAATGATAGCACTAGCCAGTAACTACGTGAAAATTCAAGGAGTTGGATTCTCAGATCGTGACCTAACTTCTAAGAGACTTTGTAGAGAAGAACGAACATTACAAACATCTGGTTATTAACAACATCTCTAAAGTGAAATCAAAATAACATCCCAAAGATCTCCTATCCCTCAAGTCCCAAAATCAGACCATTAATGCTAACAGAACAGAATGACCTTTAACTACAATCCACGGTTTATGAAGAGTCCAGGTACCTTCTTTGGAGCATCATAGAGGTCACCAAATCCAGCCTTGACCATATGTACAATCAGCTACTTCCTCTGACTGTGCCTATTGCTGGATTGTGTTCTGACTGAAATACCTTCACATGTCAAGTGGTGGCTCAGAGATCATGTATCATCTTCCAAACAATTTCTTTCACATGATACAGTCAACCAATGCCAGCAATCACATGAAGTCTTCAGAAAATTATTTTACAGTGATGTTCTCTCTTTTCTTCCTTTGCATTCACTCCTCTAGAAGAGTGTATATTTCAAAGTGTGCAGTAGAATTTTCAAGAATAGAGTAGCTACTACTTCCTCTTCATGTTTATTCGACAGGGAGAAATTGGAAGGGAAATGTATATCATCAAGCGAGGAGAGATCCATGTTCTCGGAGGACCTGATGGTACTCACGTTCTGGTTACTCTGAAAGCTGGAGCAGTGTTTGGAGAAATCAGGTATGTAAAAAGTAACTCATACCTAAAATACTAAAGTTTACCACTGTCATAAAATAACAATTTTTGGATTAACAGTAAGTAATTTGTCAAATGTTTATTCTGAGAGTGTTGGTAAAATAAGGATGTTGACATTTCTACCCATCTCTTCTTTCCTTTCTTTCCCTCAAAAGAACAGGAAAAAGATACTGGGTCATTTATATTTTTAGTCTTAGGTACAGGATGTAAATCAGTGCCCAGGGTAAGGTAGATTGATTACCGATATATATTCAATGAATATGCAAATAAAGGAATGAATAAATGAAAAATGACAGAAAGTTGGGGAGAGTTGGCCTTGAAATCCTTGAATTCCAGGATAATGTGGGTTTTAAATAGTTTCCCAAACTTATCATAGATGTAGAATCAAATTGCCTGAGTCTAAATTCTACTTTCTCCACTTACTAGTTTTGTTTTTCTGTCACACAAACCCTCTATTCCTCAGTTCCCTTATCTTTTTTTCCCCATATATCCCAGGCTTGCTTGAAACTCTCTTTGTGCCTCAGCCTCCAACTACTGGGATTGCAGGCATGGAACACCATACTCACCTGTTCCCTTACCCTTAGATAATTAGAATCATAGCAGTACATATCTTGGAGGGTTGGCAAATGAGTCAGATCATTGAAAGCACTTAAAACAGTGTTTTGCATTTATTTAAAAGTTCCACAAATATTACCTATTCTTAGCATTTCTTGCTATTGGCCAGGAAAACTTTATCCTAAAACAAGAACGCCTCCAAAAGCAAGAATACAGAAAGAAAACCTAAGCATTTTGTGGGCTAAACACTTCCGTAAGCATTATTGCACTTAAAACTATTCATTATTAATCCAAAAAATAATAATATTCACTGAGTGCCTAGTACATATCAGATTGTCACAAATTGTTCTAAGCTCTCAAAGTACACTGTTCAAAAGAGTACACAAAACATTGTTTCTTCCAAGAGCTTGGTCTAGTGTGGAGAAGTGGCAATAATGCAACCTTTAGGTAAATAGATAAATTCACTTTGTGGTAACTGCTCTAAATGTACTAAATTGTTATTAAGTGATAAGGAATGTTACTTTAGATATAGTGATCACAGATGGCCTTACCAAATAGATAGGTAATGCTTGGCTTGACTTAAGAGACTAAAAGGAGGAGTTATCCAGAAATGGGTAATAGTGTCTCAGACGATAGGATAACAAAAGTCTGGTGATAAAACAAGGTGTTGAGCTGGATGTCAGTGGCTCATGTCTGTAATTCTAGCTAGTCAGGAAGCTGATATTTGAGGATGGTGGTTCAAAGCCAGCCTAGGTAGAAAATTCCTTAAGACTCTGATCTTTGATAATGAGTAAAAAGTCAAAAGTGTGCTAGAGTGCTACTCTTCAGTAGAAAACGATAAGGGACAGTGCTCAGGTCCTGAGTTTAGACCCAGTACTGGCACAATTAGATAGATAGGTAGATAGATAGATAGATAGATAGATAGATAGATAGATAGATAGATAGATAGATACAGACAGACAGACAGACAGACATTTTTTTGGTCAAAGGACAGAAGAGACAATGTGGCTGATTCATAAGAACAAAAATGCTATGGCAAGGTGAGGACACATAGATGAACAAAGACCAGATCAGGCACGGTCTCTTAAACACGATAAAGAATAGATGCCAGTAGAAAATGTTAGGCAAAATATCACATAATCTGAATTATTATTTTGAAAGACAATCCCAATATCTATGTGGCAAAGAGATAGTAGAGGAGCAAGAACACAAGTAGAAGACAGAAGCCATCCAGAAATCAGTTGTAGTGAGACACATGAAAGATGGTGGTGTCTTGACACAGGAAGCTGGTTTTTCAGACGGGGGTAAAAATACTAAGTCTAAGGCCACCATACTATAGAAGAAAAGGCCTTTTCCTAACTTCCCACTTCATGGCTGACCACACATTTTCTCTGTGTTTCTAAGAACTTGAGATGACTTCCTACTGGCATAGCTAAACGTTTCTTTAAATTTTGAAGTATGTTATTTCTCTGTTGATAATATTTCTTTGCCTTTCCATTTTTCTCCACCTGTTTAACTGGTTAATCACTCCTGTGAAGGAAGCACTCTGGAGAAATTGTGTAAATACTTCTCAGAAAGTCTAAGCCCTGTGTTCTTTGTCTATTTTCTATCATTTCCTTCCTGAGAGTCCTTGCAAAAGTGACTTAATATTTTTGTGACTTAATAATCACTGGTATCTTCAAGGCCATAAAACATGCCAAGTCTAATCTGAAACACTACAAAAATTAATTAGCTAGCCCCTCCCAAGGGTTGAGTATCTCTGAAGAATAAAGCTTTCTTCATACAAGTATATGAATTGCTGATATTATCACAGGAAGAAATAAGCTAGGAATACAATCCAGATGCTGCTGGGTTACAACTGAAAGCCATCCCAGAGTCCTGACAGCAGCTTCTCAAACAAATTTCCTGTTACCCATTTAGTCTCTAAAGCCAAATTGAAACAGGTAAGCCAGACGTACTCAAAACTTGCTCCCTAGTCTGATTGACTCAAATAAAATGGAAGGGTTCACATTGGCTCGCTTCTGGCTATGGTTGATGAGAAACAAGATACATCTGCCTCTTCCAGATGTCCAGGCACCTCCCGGGCCCACAGCTGTCCTCTGCCCCTGGAGCTCTAGTCATTTATTTCAGAAGAAACCAGGCCTGAAAAACACCCAGACACTGGAAAAATCCAGTAATAGTGTTTACTACTCAGAAATGCTGTGACCTTTGCTGAAAAAGAGCAAAATTCAGCACTATCATGATAGTAGCTTTTCTAAAGATTTTTTTAAGGAAAAATAAATAAATAAAACAGGAAAGGACTGAGGGATTTTAAGGACATTATATATTAATCCAAAAGAGCAAAGCCTGACTGAAATATAAATTTACAGCCTGCCCTAGAGAAAACCCAGACCACATTTCCAATTAACACCTGAAAAGAACAGACACCCCATTAATAAAAGAAGGACTCAGATTCTGCCAAGGGATGACACTATTGTGGTGTGGTTCCATTGTCCTTATTCCATGCACAGCTGGTGTCAAGTCATTTTTACTGAATGTAGTTGGCCAGTCCTTACCTGCCTCCTGCTTCTGTAGAAATTTCATTTTTCTTGAAATGACTGGTTTTTTACCGTTGAATTGCTCTTAGGATTCCTTGCTGGTTTCATCTCACCTTGGAATATCCTCGCCCTGGAAAAATCTTACTCATCCTTCAAAAACTAATTCAACTGCTATCTCTTAGAAGCCACCTCTAGTTACCCAAAACAAATAGTATCTCCCTGTTCTTTGCCTCCACAGTATTTTATATGAGCCTTCATTACAGTGACTACTACTGATTTATAGTTAATTTGTTTAGATGGATCTTTCCAACAGACTGAGATATTGAAATACAAGAATTGGTACTTATTTATCTTTATAGTCATAATAGCTACATGATAACTATACAATAAAAGGTCATTTTTATTTCTATCCTGTTTCTATTTTTAAAAAGTTGTATCATCTATTTGGTAATTTTCGATTAATTAATGGTCATTGTAGCTTGATAAAAAATGGCAAAAGAAAATTATATTCAGGCCCATAATAACCTAACATGAGTGCCTCACTGGTGGCCAGGCATTTTCTTCTTTCTGGGCCACACAGTGCCAGCCAAAGGTAACCAGGGAACAATTTCCCCCACTCGGAGGCATCACAAACCACTTTGATGGTAAAACCAACACTTTAGTTCCAAGGGATTCAATTGGGTCCAACAATGAGAGCCCACATAGGACACCAGGCAGAACAAAGACTTCACAAAGACCAGTGTCATTTAGATTTGACAATGATTTCAGGCTATTTGATGTGTTAGTGAGTTTTTGATCACTTAAGAAATCTATCTTAAGAAGATAGATTTATAGATTGGTCATGGCTTGAGAATGTGCCGTGTTATTATTAGGCCTGTGGCAAGACAGTGCATTCTGATACAGGCAGATAGCACAGCAGAACAGTTCATACCAAAGCAATGTATCAAAAAGGAAAGAAAAAAGGGATAGGGGCTAAGATGCCACTACTGTATCCCCTTTGCAGGTCAACCTCAATGACCTGAAGGCTTCTCACTAGATCTCACCTCTTAAGTTTTTACCACTTCCCCTTAGTGCCATCCTTGTTGTCATGTCCGCCTCCTACATGGACCTTTGGGGGATGTTTATGATCCAAACTAACAACAGTCTGACTGATGATAGATCCTTTAGTGTGCTTCAAATGATGAGTGGAGCCAGGGATGTTGTACATCATACCAGTAGCCTAACTGTGGAATATGTAAAAGATTATTCACTTGATGTCTCAGAGTGGAGTGAAGGGCTGACTTCATAAAGACTTGTTCATATTCAAACCCCCACAACCTGTGAATATAACTTTGTTTGGAGAAAGAGTATTTGGAGATATCACTAAGATAAAGATCTTAAGATGAGATTATCTCAATGGGTCCTATATCTGGTAACAAATGTTGCACAAAAGACAGAAGAGGGAGTTGAGTGAAGAAAGAGGGAGAACGGGGAGGGATCTCTACACCAGGATATGCATTGAGGGGCTTGAGGGCTGAAACACAGCCTTCACCCCACTCCTGAGCCCTGAGCCCTGTAAATGTGCTCTCTCTCTTTCTCTCTTTTTCACTGTCTCTGTCAGTATGTCTGTCTATCTCTTTCTCTCTCTCATATAGGTGCCTTTTACCTTACAAAAAAAACAGTGCATGCTTCTAGCTAATATTTTTGCATCAATGGGACTGCATACTCCCAGCAAGGCCACATTTTAAGACTCCCCAAAATCCTCTGAGACACCATATGTAGTTTATCCTGTGTTCATTCTCAGCCCTTAGGACAGTGGTTGGCCCATATAAGTGCCTAACTGTTACTGAGTAAATAAGTAGATGCAATTATCTTGCTGTCTCTGTAGATATGCAAATACACACTCATCCTTGTCATGAATATGCATATTCAGCCTTGTACCCTTTTTGTCAGTTTTTATTGTTAAGAATATCACTGTTATATTTATCTTTGTAAAACACTTTTTTATTTCTTTGAGGTTTATTCCCAAATGTTCAATCAGTAAGTCAAAAGATAGAAACATTTGAGTAATTCTTGTAATACATGAGCAGATCATTTTTAAAAAACAGAACCAATTTACAATATAACCAGCAATATATAGCTATTTCTCCTCACTATTGCTGATATTACTTTATTAATCTTATTAGGTTTGCATTTTAATCGGTTGTTTCAACTTGTATTTCTCTAAATAGTGCCTGGAAAATAATAGATCCTCAATACATTTTTGCTAAACAAATTGATTCTCTACAGGCTTATTTATTTTCATAAATGTGATCACTTGCTTTCTTGTTTACTATACTTTTTCCACTACTTCATGGGAAGAATTTAGGTATTGGTATATTTTTATATGTTTTGTATATTCTGGTTTTTACACAAGATATTTATGGGAGGTTTATTCATCAATTATCCTAGCCAGATCACCTATCCAAAGGATTTCTTTATTGATACTTACTTTATATTATTGCAAAAAGGCCAAATATTTCAAAAACTAAATTTAGGTCCTTTGTTTCCTGTCAAATCATTGCTTTCCTGTTTTAACTAACAGTCAACTTTCAAATAGTGGTCGAGAGAGATGTATATGTCTTTGGAGTACTTAAATCTATATTCTTATTCTTCATCAGGATAGCACTGCTCTCCTTTTTTTTTTTTCCTAAGTGGTAAAAGTCGTAGACATACGTTAGAGCAATGGTAAGAACATTTGATTACTGAAGAGAAAACACTCTTTATTTCTATACTTTTTCTATTTCAAATATGTGAATGGTTCCAGAATTTAAAAGTACATGTTTACATTTTCCTAATATTACATTCTTTGGAGTCCATTTGATTGTGTAGCATCATTTTGCACAAAGCAAAAGGCATAATTCATCTAAGTCTCCCGATATCCCTGTGAACAAATGTATTATCAGCGTAATTTTTCACATTTGTTCAAATATTCTCAAGAGCCTTCCTAAGAGACTTGATGCAATGGTAAATCATGGCTCTTTATTATGATTTGGTATAGCAGATGAGTGCAGATCCTTGTCGTCAAACCTGAGCATAACTCACCATGCTTGCTGGATTGGCTTCCTCCCATGGGATTCCTAGTGTCCATTGAAAAAAACTCGATATTGTTAGAGACAATAATAGCATCAGTGACTTCTTTGGTATCACTACAGTTGTTGTATAAGGAAAAGACCTTCAAGTTAGTTCTCATCTTGGCTTTTCTCTCTCTCTCTCTCTCTCTCTCTTTCTTTCTTTCTTTCTTTCTTTCCTTCCTTCTCTCTCTATCTCTCTTTCAGTCTATCTATACCTGTCTCTATTCCCTTTCTCTTTTTCTTACTTTCTTTTCTCTTCTAGTGATACAGATCAAACCCAAAGCTTTGCAAGCCCCTAGGACCTTTTGCTTTTAGCTTGTTTTTCAGATAATGTCTCATTTTTTTCCAGGGCCAGTTTTGAACTGCAACCTTTCTACCTTTACCTCTCAAATACCTGGGATTATAGGTGTACACAGCCATGTACAGTGTTGTTTGTTCATTTTCAGTGGCAAATCCCTCTCAGTATTTGCTCTTACACAAATCTCTTAGCAGAGTCCAAAACTCAGCTTTCATATCTATAAGTACAGATAAGAAATACTTTAGCTATGACAAATTGTGCTGCGATGAACACTGTTGTGCTGGTGGCATTACTGTGATTTTGTTTGTGGTCTTTTGGATAGATACCCAAAAGTGGGGCTGCTGGGTCATAGGGGAGTTCTATATTGAGCCTTCTGAGGAATCTCCATACTGCTTGCCAGAGTGGCTGAACCAGTTTACATTCCCACCAACAATGAAGTAGGGTTCCCTTTTGGCCACATCCCCTCCAACAATTGTTATTATTAGTTTTCTTGATATATGACATTCTTGCTGGGGTGAGATGGAATCTCAATGTTGTTTTGATTTGCATTTCCTTTATGGCCAGTGATGTAGAGCATTTTTTCATATGTCTATTGGACATTCTCATTTCCTCATCAGAGAAGTTTCTTTGTAAGTCTTTAGCGAGAATCTGGAACCAACCCAGATACCCCTCCGTAGACGAATGGATCAGGAAAATGTGGTACATATACACAATGGAATTTTATGCCTCTATCAGAAAGAATGACATTGTTCCATTTGTAAGGAAATGGAAGGACTTGGAAAAAGTTATACTAAGTGAAGTGAGCCAGACCCAAAGAAACATGGACTCTATGGCCTCCCTTATTGGGAATAATTAGTACAGGTTTAGGCAAGTCATAGCAGAGCATCACAAGGCCCAATAGCTATACCCTTATGAACACATAAGATGATGCTAAGTGAAATGAACTCCATGTTATGGAAACAATTGTTATATCACAGTTGTAACTACTTTCAACGTCCTATGTGTATCTGTAGCTTCTATTATTGATGATGTTCTTGTATCACCTTCCTGTGGTTGTACCTACACTATCTCTGTAATCTTATCTGAGTATATTGGAAACCATGTTTACTGGTATTGGAAGTAGGAAATTCAAAGGGAATACCAAATTTGAGAGACACGGGGTAAAAAAAGAGAAACAACTACAAAAGCAATACTTGCAAAACTGTTTGGTGTAAGTGAACTGAACACCTCCGGGGGGGGCGGAGGGAAAGGGGGTGAGGGAGGGGGGTATGAGGGACAAGGTAACAAACAGTACAAGAAACGTATCCAATGCCTAACGTATGAAACTGTAACTCCTCTGTACATCAGTTTGATAATAAAAATTTGAATTAAAAAAAAGAAATACTTTAGCAAATTAATATAATTATTAAACAAAAACATATAAAGGGATTTGGTTTAAAAAGAAAAACACTTCTACAATAAATGTTGTACATATATAAACTGTTTTGAATGCAAAGAAACGCTTAGATCACTCAATACAGTATTTTCTAACCAAACTGTTATAGAAAAGCATTTATATGGAACCTGAAGGACGGTAGTTAAGTAAGCAGAGAAGAAAATACAGAATATACATTCTATTTTTCTCCTCAGTTCTTTCTGGAAATTTTTACTCCTGGTCTTCATTTTTCATTCATTTTTGTAAGGCTAAAATCAAGCCTGAAAAGGGACTGTACATTCTATATCTGCAAAATCTAAAACTCTACAGCTTTGTTGTAAATTCATGTGTGCAGACATTTCTCAAAATATATTATTAAAAAATAAATCTAAGCCAACATATGTTTATCATTCAGCACATGATTTTATGAATATCAGAGGATCTACAAAGAGCCAGAAGCCAAGGTAACTGTGACTCCAGTGTCTTCTAATATTTGCTCATTCGAAAGTTTGGTTAGAATTTGTTCTGAGTCAAATCAGAGAAGTGTCAGGGAAAAAAATGTTCCCCAATAACATTAACACATAAAAAAGAATATCTCACACCAATTTAAAAAATCCGCACGGATTATCTAACCTCATATCCCCCCAAATACAACCCAGTTAGAAATTTGCTTAATGAGAACACATATTTAAGATTTAGTCTTTACCTCAGTATTGATGTGCTGCTTTATTTACTTCAAGTATATGCATTAGTCTCTCTTCTGCTCTAGGTAACAGTTCTGCATGAGCAAACATATTGAGATTAGAAATACTTTGTTTCAAAAACAAAAGAAATACATTGCTTTAGGAAATATTCCCTTTTCTTCCCATTATCAAGGAATTACTTATACTTATAAATTGTATTTATCTGGCTATGAAAGCTGGATGGCTAGGTTTTCACTCCAGTGCTATAACTTGTGTTCTGTAAGCCTGCCCAAGTTGTTCAACCAAGAATTAATTGTTCCTCAGCCAAAATAGCCCTAACAATGTATAACCTACCTCATATTACTAAAAAAATGTTACCTGTACTCATAGACAACTGAAACACCTGGCATACTGTGTGCACTCAGTGTTAGCTATTTATCTTATTTTATAACTATTGTTATTACTATTTATTAGTCCAACTCCCTTTATACAACTTACTTTACTCCTAGATGAAAACAGCTTGAAGGCAGATGTTAATTATCTTTATAACCCAAGAACTAGTCTCTTATGGGAGCATACACTCATTTATATATCATTTAATTCTTTTTATTGCAACTTATGCAAGGAATTCTTTATTTTAATTTTTATTGTCAAGGTGATGTACAGAGGGTTATTTTTAATGCACTATGTGAAATTATTTCTTTTTCTTTTGTTTGTCTTCCCTGTGGTTTAGCCATAGTTGTCACTTTTTATTTTGGTATCCTGGGTATTGTATATATGCTTGTCTGAATCAGGAAAGGAAAGGAGAACATCAAAATGGTGAGCAAAAGGTAAAAGACAAACCAATGCAACAAGGAATTCTTTATCTTCTCCTGCATGATTAATCTCCAAAGCACAATCTCAAATCCATACAAAAGAAAAACAAAAACCCTACTTACCAAAGCCCAGCTGTGGGATAAGGGTATAGCTTAGTTGTAGAGCAATTGCTTAGCATGTGTGAAGACAGAGTTTAGTTCCTAGCACTGCAAATATAAGTGAATAAATTGAGGGATGAATGAAAGAATAAATGACCCATCAAAGAAAGGCAACGTTTAAGCATAACTTATTTCTTCAAATATTCTAAACAGTATCACAGATCATTTCAGAGAAAGAACAACAACCAAAAAGCACAAGATATCTGGAACACATTGCACTGAGCAGACGGTTCCATTTATTGGCTTACTCCTATGTAACTGTAGTTGAAAACAAAACACAGTGTTGCAAATAGTCCTAGGTATTTTACTGTGTGTGGAGAATATGATGCTTTCCCTGTTTTACACCATGGCCTCTTCATTAAGCCCTGAAAGAGACATGCCTGCTTTATTTATTTATTTATTTATTTATTTATTTATTTATTTATTTTGCCAGTCCTGGACGTTGGACTCAGGGCCTGAGCACTGTCCTTGGCTTCTTTTTGCTCAAGGCTAGCACTCTGCCACTTGAGCCACAGCGCCACTTCTGGCCTTTTTCTATATATGTGGTGCTGGGGAATTGAACCCTGGGCTTCATGTATACGAGGCAAGCACTCTTGCCACTAGGCCAGATTCTCAGCAACATGCCTGCTTTAAAACCAAGAATAGATTTCTGTTTATACTATGAATGACTTAAAATCAAATTTGTAAATGTCTATGGCAAAACTTTGACTTTTTAATATGAATTTCATTTATCTCTCCATTTTGTTTTCCTTTTGCTTTTCCACCCAAAACAAGTTCTCTTTTTTTTAATTTGATTTTATTCTCGAGGTGAAGTACAGAGGGGTTACAGTTATGGGCTTTTTTTTTTTTTTTTTTTTTTTTTTTTGCTAGTCCTAGGGATTGAACTCAGAGCCTGGGCACTGTCCTTGAGCTTCTTTTGCTCAAGACTAGCACTTTACCACTTGAGCCACTGTGCCACTTGTGGCTTTTTCTGTTTATGTGGTACTGGGGAATTGAACCCAAGACGTCATGCATGCTAGGCAAGCACTCTACCACTAAGCCACATTCCCAGCCCTGAGGGGTTACAGTTATATATGTAAGGTAGTGAGTACATTTCTTTACAAACTTGTTACCTCCTCCCTTATTTTTCTCCCACTTTCACTCCTCCCCAATCCCCCCACCCAGAGTTGTACAGTTAATTTCCAACATACTGTCTTATAAGTATGGCTGTTGCATTGGTTCACCTTTTATCCTTTATCTCATCATTTTGCTGTTCCCCTTCCCTTCCCTAATTCAAATAAATGTGTATAAAATATTCAGAGTACCAAAATCAAACACAGAGTCAACAGGGGCTAAACCATAGAGAATAAAAATGCAAGGAAAAGAAATAATTTCACACAGCACATTAAAAATAACAGCAACAATGAAAGGCACACATTTCCATATCTTGGAGTTCATTTCACTTAGCATCATCTTACATGATCATATGTACATAGTAATTGAGCTATTGTGATCCATTCATAAGGAAATGGAAAGATTTGGGGAAAAGTATACTAAGTGAAGTGACCCAGACCCAAAGAAACAAAGACTCTGTGTTTCCCTCACTGGTAATAATTAGTAGATGTCTAGGAGAGTCCAATCTGAGGATCACAATGGCTCAATGCAAGTTCTCTTATATTCAGTTTTTCCAGGTGCGTGCTTTCTGAATACATTAGCTAGAAAGCACACTGTAGGAAGCGCACTGCTCGATTCTAGGAAGTATACTTCATGCAATTTGTATTGTCATATGTGGCAGTATGAAAGTTTCTTAGAATCAATAAACGGCTAGGAACAATCTGAATATTCTAGCTCTTTCATAAAGAAATACACACATGGGCTAGGATAATGGGCTGGGTAATGGTAGAGTGATTGCCTAGAGTGCATGGAGTCCTAGGTTCAATTCCTTACTACCGCAAAAACAGAAAAGGCCAGAAGTAGCACAGTGGCTCAAGTGGTAGAGTGCTAGCAAAAAGAAGCTCAGGGATAGTGCTGGGGCTCTGAGTTCAAGCCCCAGGATTGGCAAAATAAATAAATAAGTACATACATACATATATAAACACACACATATAAGCTACTTATGTCTATGTGAATATGTGTGTACATCTTAGCTCATTTACCATTGCTATAAGAAACTACCTGAAATCAATCATTTATAAAGAACAGAGGTTAATTTGCTCATAGATCTGGGACATCTTCCCCAGCAGAGAATACCAAGACATAGCATTGCATCTTCTCAGCTTCTGGTGAGGACCTTTGTGCTATATCATAACTAGGCAGAGGATATCACATAGCAAGATAAAGCAAAACTGCTAGCTGTGCTGATAATTCTTCATCTAGTTCTATTAAGTTCCCAAACCCCATCTCCTATACCATTCATATGTGAATTTAGATATTAAGATTCTAATACATGAACTTTGCAAAACACATTCAAACCATAGCAATGTGTATGCTGTGGGTATATAGCAATGGCATGTGTGTGCATGTGTTCAAACAGCTGTTTGTTCTTGACATTTACACACACAGGTTCTCTCTCATAGTGTCTAAATATACTATTTTCATAGTATTCATATAATGACTTTTCTTCATCCAACTTTGGCATACTTAGTGTGCCAAACAAATAGCTCAATGTCCAGTCATACATTGCAAACAAGGGCTTAAAACTATTCAGCCAGGGGCTGGGGATATGGCCTAGTGGCAAGAGAGCTTGCCTCATATACATGAGGCCCTGGGTTCGATTCCCCAGCACCACATATACAGAAAAAAAAAACGGCCAGAAGTGGCGCTGTGGCTCAAGTGGCAGAGTGCTAGCCTTGAGCAAAAGGAAGCCAGGGACAGTGCTCAGGCCCTGAGTCCAAGCCCCAGGACTGGCCAAAAAAAAAAAAAAAAAACTATTCAGCCAGGGCTAGGAAAGTGGTTTAGTGGTAGAGTGCTTGCCTAGCAAGTATGAAGCCCTAGATTCAATTCCTCAGTACCACACAAATAGAAAAGGCCAGAATTGGTGCTGTGGCTCAAGTGAAAGTGCGAGCCTTGAGCAGTGAAGCTCAGGGACAATGTCCAGGCCTTGAGTTCAAGCCCCAGGACTGGAAAACAAACAAACAAACAACTATTCAGCCATAAATCTTGCCTCATCTCAATTTCTTCATAATTGACTACCACAGGTCTACAAAGAGCTAGTTTTTTTTTTTTTTTGGTTGTTGTTTTGTTTTGTTTTTCTCTTTTGTGGTACTTCAAATTGAACTCAGGGCTTCATACTTGCTGAGCAAGGGCTTTGGCTCTTGAGCTATATCTGAAGTCTTTTAAGATGGAATGTGTGTGTGTGTGTGTGTGTGTGTGTGTGTGTGTGTGCGCGCGCGCGCTAGGGGCTCATTACTTTTTGCTTGAGCTGGCCTCAAACTCCAAATCCTTTGGCCTCTTGTTCCTGAGTAGCTGGGATTACAGGCATGTTAATATAGTGAGCTCTCTTGGTTTTTTGGTTTTGGGTTGTTTTTTTTTAGATAGGACATTGTTATGCAACCAAGTCAGGCATGATGCTCACTAAGTAACCTAAACTTGCTTGCAACTTTTGATTCTCCTGCCTCAGCCTCCAGGGTGCTGAAATTACATAGGTACCACCACACAAAATGGCTCAACTAGTTTTTAAACATAATCAGATTCCTATAATAGACTAAAGATGGCTTTGTTTTGTACAGGAAAGATCAGTAATTAAACAGACTTAGAAAGAAATAAAGTTTTTTGGTCCTTAAGCCATGTATTGTTTGCACAAAATCATATCATGCTTTAATAATTCTCTTCCCCAACCTCATGTCACTATGTTGAATACATAGTAGGGACTTAATGCTTACAGGATTCAACTGAAAATCAAGAAATCCCTAGAGTCTAAGGTCACAGAAAATAGAGGTAGGTCTAGAATTAGAATCTGATCCTTTGTTTCCTGAGCCACTGCTCAATTCACTCACATTAACCTCAACTCTTTGTCCTTCAGCCTGGGCTCTTTAAGAAATTCTGTGTAGAGCTGAGAATCTTTAGGAACCTTCTTACTAAGCAATTTAGTGAGTGAAACTTTCCATTGGTGGAATGCTAGAGAAGCATTTTGTGGGCAACAGGGGGAAAAAAAGATGCTATTTTAAACATTGCTGAGAGAGTTTGGGCAAAATCCATCTGGCAGACAGACTATTTCTTTCGTTCAAAACCTCATCAAGCACTCCAAACGTGTAACCTGTAGGCAAGTTTAATTAAAGCTTGAGAAATCTCAAAATAACCTGACATTTAAATATGTTATTTCCGCTCTCTTCTTATAGTCTGACACAGTCGTAGAGGCTTTCAGTTTCCTGTTAACCTTCCCAGTGATACCCAGCCCTGCCTAACCACTGGGTTATGTTGTATTTGAGGCTTCAGGAAGGTGAATTCAATTGACTCACCTGATGATTGTCCTTCAAATATCAATAGTCATTGTATAGAGAGGAAGAATTTCAGTAGAATAGATTATCATGATAGATAGATAGATAGATAGATAGATAGATAGATAGATAGATAGATAGATAGATAGATAGACAGACAGATAGATAGTGCCTGTGTCTTATTAACACATGATTTCAGTAAGTGGCTCTGGCCTTAAACTCAAAGTCCCTGTGCCTCCATGTCCTGAGTGTGAAGACTTAGATGTACATCACCACACCTGCCTGGATCTTGTTTGGTTGTCTGTTTTTATCTTGCCTGTACTAGAGTTTGAACTCAGAGCTCACATTTGTTAGATTAATGATCTACCATTTCAAACATACTTCAAGCCATATTTTTGTAAAGCTATGATTTCCCCCCCCCCCAAGTTAGTTTTGAACCATGACCCTCTGGATTTTATCCTACTGTTCTGTTTTTAGTTGAGCATTTTTTATGATTCATTTCTATTTCCTCTCTTAGTACAATCATTATACTTAACCAGGTGCCAGAAGCACATATCTGTAATCCTAGAAGACTGGGCAGTATTCAAAACTCTAACTTGCCAGTATTGTAGTTTATACCTGTAATCCCAGGCAGGTGGGTGCAGGAGGACCCCAAATCTATGGTGGGGCATACAGCAAGATCATTCCAAAAACATAAACAGAAAGATTTAATGTTGCCCTAAAGTTTTAAATACACATTTTAAATCAACTTGTCCACAGTCACACAAACCTATACCACCTCATATGTAGAACTATTATTACCTTAGAAAATTTCTCATTCTCTTCTCTTATCCCTTATGACACTGTTCTCACTCATTGCAGTTAATCATATGCTATTATTGCCAAACACATTGTCAAGTTAATACTTAAAAAATTAGTGTGTGTGTGTGTGTCTGTGTGTGTCTGTGTGTGTGTGTGTGTATGTATGTATTGGTCCTGGGGCTTGAACTCAGGGCCTGAGTGGTATTCTTCACCTTTGGTGTTCAAGGCTAATGTTCTGCCACTTGAGCCACAGCTTTACTTCTAGTTTTCTTGGTGGTTAATTGGCGATAAGAGTCCCTCGAATTTTCTTCCTGGGGCTGGCATTGAATTGCAATCCTTAGATCTAAAATAACTAGGAGTATAGATATGAAACATGGCTAAACAATTATCTTTTATTTAAATTGAGACTAACAAAGAAGAAGAAAAAAGAAGGGGCCAGCATGAGAAAAGAATACAAGTGAATGTGTCTGAAAAGGATGAATTTGATCAAAGTACATTATATTCATGCATAAAAATGTCATAAAGAAACCCGCTCAAATGTTATTTCAAAAGTAAGAATGTTGATTTTTAAAAAGTAAATGTAATTCAATCAAAAAAGGATAAGAAAAATAAAAATATTTTTCTCACTTTAATCTCTTCATTTCACAATATTCTTTCTTGGTGGAGAAGTCAGCTTCCGATCTATACCACTGCGTTTCTCCCTGAAGAATTTCTTTTAATGTTTCATGCATGACAAATCTCCTAACAAAGATTTTCTCAGTTTTCGCTATTGTGAAAAAGTCTATGTTTTTTTCTTTACTTTTAAAAAATAGGGATAGTTTAATTTCTTATTTTCTTATGTGATTCTCCTTTTCTTGCCTGGTTAAGAATTCCAGAGGGGCTGGGAATATGGCCTAGTGGCAAGAGTGCTTGCTTCCTACACATGAAGCTCTTGGTTCAATTCCCCAGCACCACATATATGGAAAACGGCCAGAAGGGGTGCTGTGGCTCAGGTGGCAGAGTGCTAGCCTTGAGTGGGAAGAAGCCAGGGAAGGTGCTCAGGCCCTGAGTTCAAGGCCCAGGACTGGCCAAAAAAAAAAAAAAAAAAGAATTCCAGAACTATATTGAAGAGGATGGGAGAGAGTGGGTATCCTTGCCTTGTTCCTAATTTTAGGGAAAGTGTTTTAGTTTTTCTCCTTTTCGTATGATGTTGGCAGTTGATCTGTCATATATAGCCTTTATTGTTTTAAGGAATGTTCCTTCTGTTCCTAGTTTGTTACTTTTTCTTCTTCTGTTGAGATCATGTTGTTTTTGTCCTTGGCTCTGTTGACATGGTGAATTACATTTATTGATTTGTGTATGTTAAATCAGCCTTGCATTTGTGTCATGAAGCCTATGTGGTCATAATGTATAATATTTTTATTTGTTTCTGGATCTTTTGGCTAATATTTTCTTGAAGGGCTTTGCATCTGTGTTTGTCAGAAAAATTGGTCAGTAGTTCTCTTTTTTTGTTGGATCCTTGCCTGGTTTGGGGATGAGTGTGATATTGGCTTCATCAAATGAGTTTGGAATTGCTCCCTCGGTTTCTATCTTATGGAAAAGCTAGAGGAGTATTGGTGCTAATTCATCTTTAAAAGTGAATCCATCTGGACCTGGGCTTTTCCTTGTTGGAAGACTTCTAATTACTTCCTCTGTCTCCTTGCATATTTTTGGCTTGTTTAGCTGGTTTATATCTTCTTGGTTCAGTTTAGGCAATTTGTATTTATTTAACAATGCATCCATTTTTTTTGCTAGGTTTTCCTTCTTTTGTGAGTATAAGTTTTGAAATAGAAATAGAAAATTAAAAAAAATACATAAAATCAATGAAACAAGAAACTGATTTTTTAAAAATTAATAGGAATGATGGACCACTTGCAACATTAATGAAAAAAAGAAGAAAGGAAATTCAAATCAGTTATATCACAGATGCCACAGGAAATATTACAAGTTCCAAGAAATTAGAATGATTATAAAGATTACTTTCAAAACTTATACTCTTCTTAAAGAATGCTTCTTAAAGAATGCTTTCAGTGGATATAAAATTCTTAGTGGCTTGTTTCGAACAATTTAAAATCTTTCACTCTACTCTCCAGCTTGCATTTCTGATAAACAATCCACTGTACTTCTTATCCCTATTTCTTCATATCTTAATTATTCACCCTTTTCCCTCCAGCTCTTCCAAGATATTCTGTTTTACTTCAGTTTTCTGTGATTGAATATATGCTTAGGAATAACTTGGAGTTTGGGCTTGTTTTTTTTTTCCTATATTTATCCCAATTAATGTTCCCCAATATTCCTGCTTCCACAGTTTGGTATCTGACTTTAGTGTTGGAAAGTTTTAGGCCCTTGAGGCTTCAAAGATGTGATGCATTCTCTTTCCCTTCTCCTTCTGCTCTTCCACTTGCATGTATATTTTGGTTTTTAAAATTACACTGTAGTTTGCTGGGCACTGGTGGCTCACACCTGTAATCCTAACTACTCAGGAGACTGAGATCTGAGGATTGTGATTCAAAACCAGCCTGGGCAGGAAAGTACATGAGACTCTTATCTCCAATTAACCACCAGAAAACAGGATGTGGCATTGTAGCTCAAGTGGTAGAGTGCTAGCTGTGAGCTGACGACCTCAGGAATGTCCAGGCCCAGAGTTCAAGTCTCACGACCAAAAACGAAATTATACTACAGTTCTTAATGTTCAGTTCTGTTTATTTCCCTGCATTTTATTCCTCTGGAAATGTTCTGTTGACCTATGTTTAAGCTAGTTGAGTCTTTCCTATGCCAGTCTACTGATGGGTACATTAAAGCATTTTTCACTTCTATTGAATGTCATGTACTTCTAACATTTCTTTTTTTTTTTTTTTAAGAATTTCCATATCTATTTATATTAATCATGGGCCCTTGCATGATGACTAATACACTTTTTCCATTAGATTTCTTGGGTTCTTTTTTTGGCCAGTCCTGGGCCTTGGACTCAGGGCCTGAGCACTGTCCCTGGCTTCCTTTTTGCTCAAGGCTAGCACTCTGCCACTTGAGCCACAGCGCCACTTCTGGCCGTTTTCTGTATATGTGGTGCTGGGGAATCGAACCCAGGGCCTCATGTATACGAGGCAAGCTCTCTCGCCACTAGGCCATATCCCCAGCCCTCCATTAGATTTCTTAACATATTAATCGTAGTTATTTTTGTTATATGCTTTTGATAATACTGGGGATTAAATTCAGGGCCTTGTGTTTGCTAGGCAAGCACTTTACCATTTGCTTCCCACCCTCACTTTTTTGCTTTTAGTTTGTTTTTCAGATAAAGTCTCATGCTTTTGCAGAGGCTGACTTCAGACCAAGATTTTCCTATCTCTTCTTCTAAACAGCTGGGATCACCAGGTGTGCACTAGCATACTTTATTTTTAATTTGGGATTTTTATTATGAAATTTGTCTTAATTCAGTCTAGTTCTACCCCATACTTGGTCTCTTCAGGCTGTTTCTTGTTCATGCATCTTAATATTCCTTAGAATGTTTGAAAACTCAAAATGATGTAACAGATAATAGTGTCTGAGACAAATGGACCTAGAAGTTTTAGATTATCTGACTAAGAGTTAAGTATGGAAAATGTTTGCCATATCTACAGGTACATAAGTTCCAAGTGTCTCTTGTGTCATGGATTTTGTCTCCCTGTGATAATGTCACTTCCTTTAGTACTCCTCCTCCAGGAGCATGTGCATCTTGTAGCTGTTGCTATAATGCAGTACTGTTGCATGGTGGTCCTTCCTATTGGTGTGGTAGGGGAGGGGAAAAAACTAAAATGTTAATGAGTCTCAGTCTTTGCACTATGTGTCCCTGTGCTATGACCTTTACTGGACTTACTTAGTCTCCCATTATCCTTAGATATGATAGGCTTCAGGGGCTGTGACAGGTAAAATGTTCTTCCCTCAGGTGGGATAAACTAGTTCCCATTAAACATGAGGCATGTGTTATGAAAAACAAATGTGCTCTGAGTATAAATGCATATAACATTTTCTGTTTATTTTTGTTAAAACATCTCTGTAGAGGAAGGAGATGAGTGGCCAAGTCTTGCTTTTCTCTCTTGCAGCCTTCTGGCAACAGGAGGGGAAAACCGTAGAACTGCTGATGTAGTGGCCCATGGGTTTGCCAACCTTTTAACTCTAGACAAAAAGACCCTCCAAGAAATCCTGCTGCATTATCCAGATTCTAAAAGACTCCTCATGAAGAAAGCCAGGTACAGACTTGAAAACTCCATTAGATATGGACAGGGTTAGCTTTGTTAGGATGTGTGTGTCATGACTATAGTCAGACTGTTACATGAAATATTCTAAGTACAACCCAGTGCAGTATTGTAGATGTTGTAGAAATTCTCAAAGGGCTTCCCAAAACTATGTTTGTCTCCTGTCCTCAGAGTGCTTTTAAAGCAGAAGGGCAAGGCCACAGAGATAACCCCTCAAAGAAAAGGACTTGCTTTTCTCTTCCCATCAAAAAAAGAAGCAACCAAGATATTTCAAGCTTTTCTGAGAGGCCCAGGAAAAGCAGATCTTGGAAGACTCTTCACAATGAAAAGAGAGCAAACAGCTCAGGTAATAAGGGAATGAATGGAGGGCTGTGATAGAAAGAGCCTGGGGCTCATTACACACAGATATGCTTCCATCTAATTACATTTCAGACATTGGAATAATTCAGAGTCATCTAATGCTAATAAATACTGCTTCATATATATTCCTATTGAAACTTTATCTTCAGATACCGTTCCATTAAATCTTCATAAGTTTATATAGATTACCTCAATATATATTTATAAATTCTGTCAAACTTTATTACTTATGGCGCCTTTATTTGCGAATCTCTATACTCTATATATTTGTAGTACACAAATGAACAGTTCTAATAAATTTGTGATCATTCATGAACAAATGCATATGCCAAAGAAGAAAAGAAAGAAAGGAATATCTACCTGATGCATACACTCCCAACTGAAGGAGATATCTTGCACCTCTATTTCTTGTTTCAGCTCCATAGTGCAAAGGAGTGATGCTTTTGCAATCTGTTTTGTGCTCGTTTTTAATTTCATTTTATGCTTTTTTAAATGTTTTGGTGATCTTGATGGAGAATTCAGTGAAGAATTCAGTGTACACCTTACAAAATTAATGAGTGAGAGAAGGAGTGTGTAGGGAGAGATGGGTGAGAATGTTGAAAGGAGTGATATTGATCATTGATACATTGCTCTTGTGAATGGCAACTCTGTTGTACACTACTTAAAGATATTTTTTTAAAACAAAGAATAAAACTAAAATTTTCCAGAAGAAAAAATGGCCTTCCAATGAGTGCTGAAGTTCATAAGTTCCTATGTGCAAAAATACTTTGTGTTTCTTATAGAGAAAATACATGTATAGAATAAATTTTACTGAAGCACTAGTTATAAGGCTGTTGTCCATGAACTCAATGTAATGAAAAACAATTCTTCAAACCAATTAAATAAAGCATCTCAAATAGAAACCCATGAAAAAGGTTATGTATTATCAATTAACAAAAATGTGGCCTAGCCAGGCACTGGTGGCTCATGCCTATAATAATAGCTACTCAGGAGGCAGAGATGTGAGGATCATAATTCAAGGCCAGCACAGACAGGAAAATCTGTGAGACTCATATGTCCAATTAACCACCAAAGCTAGAAATGGAGCTGTGGCTCAAATGATATAGTGCTGGTCTTGAACACAAAAAAAGCTCAGGGGAAACTCCCAGGCCCTGAATTCAAGATTCGGGATTTGCAAAAACAACAAAAAATACACAAGGGCAAAGACCCATAAGACTAACTCTCTATCTTCTCTGAGAACAATGGTTCATATATGCTATTCCAGTGCTCACTTCACTTCATAAAACAGAATTATGTATGGAATGGTAATCTCTTTGTACAACTACTTAATAAAACCTTTTTTAAAAACAGAATTATCATGAGTAAGAGCCAACAGTATACATGCAGCTAAAATATATAAACATAGTGGGATAAATACATTAGGTGGCCAACATTCCAGTAAACATTTCACAAATATTCAATCAATAAATGTCAAAATGAGGGCTGGGGATATAGCCTAGTGGCAAGAGTGCCTGCCTCATATACACGAGGCCCTAGGTTCGATTCCCCAGCACCACATATACAGAAAACGGCCAGAAGCGGCGCTGTGGCTCAAGTGGCAGAGTGCTAGCCTTGAGCGGGAAGAAGCCAGGGACAGTGCTCAGGCCCTGAGTCCAAGGCCCAGGACTGGCCAAAATAAATAAATAAATAAATAAATAAATGTCAAAATGATTAAAGACAGAAATAAGGTTACATATTTTACCCAAGCCTTTCATGTCATGGATGAAGAAACCAAGATCCAGACTGAAGAACTTAAGTAAGAGCACAATTAGTTACAGAGCAAAAAATGAATACTCAGAGTTTCGACTTACTTCTCTAATTCCTAAAAATGTAAAAGTACTCAAATGTGATTGTTTTTCCTTTCCTTTGTTTCTAGATTTTTTTATTTTATAGTAAAGCTATGAGAGCACATACTGAGAAATAGAGCAGAAAGTCAGGTTTTTTGAACTTACATTATTGTTATAGTGTAACAATAATAGGAATGGCTATGGATCTTTCAGAATATGAGTAAAGCAAATATAAAATCAATCCTAGGGCTGGGAATGTGGCTTAGTGGTAGAGTGCTTGCCTAGCATGCATGAAGCCCTGGGTTCGATTCTCAGCACCACATATATAGAAAAAGCCAAAAGTAGTGCTGTGGCTCAAGTGGTAGAGAGCTAGGCCTTGAGCAAAAACAAGCCAGGGACAGTGCTCAGGCCCTGAGTTCAAGACCTAGGACTGGAAAAAAAATCAATCCTACTCAACAGACTAAAATGCCTCTTTAATTTTTACATATCCAAATTATGAAAAAAGATACACAGTGAAAATCAAATGTCTCATTTATATCCATCCAGAAATAATCATCTATACAGTACACATATGGGGATAAAGAACTATGTAAATAAATCTGCCAATTTAAAAATATCAATTTTATCTGTGAACAATCAGTTTTAGGCAAGTCTTTCACAAGTTCATTACAAGCATTATTTGTAAGGAACACAGCATATTTTTTAAGCTATGAAATATCTAATACTAAATAGAATCAGTAAAAAAAAAAAGACGCAACTCAGGCACTGATAAGACAAATGGAGATTACTAAATTAGCAAAGGGATATGAGTTTCTCGCTGAGGTTTTCTCATACATACATGCAAGAGGGAAAGCATACACCCCGCAGGTATTACATATAGTAATTGGTTAATATTTCATTAAACACAAATACTAAAAATTTCCTATCCAAATTCAATGACCATATGTGAAAATGGAACTGCGTCACATGAGGGGATAGGTGAGGTGGGAAGAAAGATGGAAGAAGTGATTTTGATGGAGCTACATTATAATAATAAGTTGACATGCTGACTTGAAACCGCTTTGTACAACCACTTAAAGATCATTTAAAATATTTATTTCATCTCTATAAAATAGATAAAATATGCCAAAAATACATAAAAGTAAAAGCAAAGTCTCTCAAGTCCTGAATCTAATGATGATAGGAGTACAAGGAACAACAGTAAGAAATTTCCTTGGTAGGGCCAGAGAAAAATGTGATGTAGACTAACAATGTAAACCCACAAAACAGCTCAGCTCCCTTCTCCAGCACACAAGCAAACATAGTCCAATGACAGCTGGAAGCAAGGCAGACCTGCCTCACACAGTTATTTCCTTCAGGCAGTGTCTGTCCTGGTCATGACTCCAATATCTTTGATTGTAATTTCAATACCAATTCTTTGTGCCTGCTTTTTTTTCCAGAAAGAAAATGAAAATTCCAAAACAGGAGAGGGCAAAGGCGAAGAATATGAAGATAAAGGAAGAAAGCCAGAAGAGAAAACACTGGACAGAGACAAATGTCAAGCAAGTCATCCTACAGCACAGGAAAAGCCCCCTTTGACTAGAAGAGCAGTTTTACCACAAGGAACTTCCCACCAACCACTCATCATCAGCATGGCTCCTTCTGCTGAGGCTGGGGAAGAGGTTCTGACTGTTGAAGTCAAAGAAAAGGCTGGGCAATAAATGACTGAATTTCTTTAGATGTAACCTCACCAGTTCCCAAAGAGATTGTACCCAGGACTGTCATCTACATGATTAAGAGGAGTCAACCTTACTGCATTCCTTGAGAAATCCAGACATACCCCTAGCTTAGCTTCTGTGACTTATCTGAGAGTGTCATTTTCATGGAATCATGATAAGATTACTTAAAACCCTACTTTCCACTGTCATCTTTGTGCAACTGCTTCAGCTTACAGTTGTATATTTTAGTTTCCTCCTGTATATTTTTCCTCCTGCTCCTTCCTAATGATGTTTCTTCTTCCCATTTTGATTAGTATGGTCTTGGTTCTCATGTGATCCACTATCCCGAGTGTTCACCTAAATTAATTTGCTTTAATATCTGGAATAGAATAGTTAATTTTGGCTACATATCCTAGGTAGAATAACACCTCATGAGTAGGAGTAGGATATGAGATTTTATATTAAATAGGCTTAAATTTCAAGTGATTTCCACTTATATCAGAATAATGAGTCAGAAAAATTTCAAATTATATAGCAGCTGAGAGTGAAAGAAACAGAGATCATGAAGCCTTTTGAATGAGAAATCTGATGTTCACTGAAGGGCAATGTTGGTTACTGAGACCAACAAATTGGACAATCACATTGCAGTCATACAATGGAAATTTTATATTCTTTTCCACTGAAACATGTTAGTATTTTCCAAACTTAAAAAAAAACAAAAATCTATCTATCTCCTCCTGCCCAACAGACTCAGCCTGGCCGTCAGACTTTCTCCAGTCATATTAGCTAAAGTTCCATCTCAGAGCTAGGCATGGTGAATGACCCCTGTAATCCCAGATACTAGGCAGGCAGAGATAGGAGGGTTGTGGTTTGAGGCAGATCGAAGCACAAAGGGAATAGTGGTATTTACCTATAATCTCATCTACACAGGAGGCAGAGGTAGGAAGAGAGCAGCGCAAGGCTAGCTCTAGGCAACAAACAAGGCCCTGCTTGAAAAATAACTAAAACAAAAAGGACTGGTGGTATGGCTCAAGCAGTAGAGAGCACATACCTAGCAAGAAAGAGGCACTGACTTTAAACTCCAGTACCACTACAATAATCATAATAATAATAAAAGTGACACTTCCCAGACTTCTGAAGTTAAGAAGGTACCTTCATTAAGCAGGTACCAGATTGGAATTTCATGTTGTTTTAATTTTAGTTTTAAAAAAAATGATGAGGTTAGAAAGGCAGACTGTACACACGTCAGATTGACATATCCCCACAATTTGCGGAACCTACATGTACAGCTGTTTACAAAATCGCCAAGTTAATTAAGTGCACTTTGGGAAGTTGTCCTCATGAATCAGCTAGCATTAGCATAATTACCAAAGCAGCATGCTGTGAGGAGACTAAAAAGCTAAGATGATGTCAGAAATAATAATACATATAGAATTCCATTTTAATAAATTCCATTTGTGTATAATAAGGCTATTTCCAAATCCCAGCACTTTGTGAGAGGATTTTTAACAAATTATATTAGCTCAAGGGACTACAACATGGATGCATTCAGCAAATCATGTGCAAATCAATCAATGTAAATATATATATATATATATACACATATATATATTCAATCATTTGGGGATAAAACTGCCATTTTTAATACAGCATTTGAATGTCACAAAATAAGACAAGTTTTACAAAGGCTGATTGCTGTTCTCCAGGATGTCAGGAAATATAGACAAATACTTAATAAATGGGAGTGTGTAGAAAGCGATTAGAAAACATGGAAAGTAAGTCTAGCAAGGAAAATGAATAAAACTCATGAACACCTTACATTCTGTAACTTGTTCAAATAAAAGTTATAACACCGTGGCAACCTTCTTCTATTGATTATTTTTCCTAAAAATTTATCTTATTTTACTTATTATCATATCCTCTTATTCCCAGTATACACACTAAAAATAGCATAAGAATTTATACAGGCACCAGTGGTTCCTATCTGCAATTCGAGCTACACAAAAGGCTATGTAACTGCAATGGTTCAAGGCCAGTCCAGGTAAAAAGTTCACTAGACTACATCTCCAAAATAATGAGCTAAAAAGGAGGGCTGGGGATGTGTCTCCAGTAACAGTGCTGGCCTATTAAGGTGTGAAGCTTGAGTTCAACCCCCAATTCAAGAATAATCAATAGCTCTTTCATTATATGTACAGTGTTGTCAAATCTTCTTTTTCCTTTTGTTAACCTTCTTAAGTATTCTTTCTTTGTTACTCCCAATGTTAATACCCAGCAAATATTTTCTGTTCATTCCAAGTAAAGATTCACTTCCTACATACAATCTATTCTCATCATTAGTCTAGCTTCATGATCCTTTGTCTTAAGAAAATTAGATCTTTCCAAAACCTCACTTTTGATATTGTTACACAGGGGCTATATTAGTTAGTATTCTTCAGAGAAACAAAACCAAGAGGCCTTTGAGTCAGCCTCAAGCTATACTATTGGCTTTCCTGGTCTCCAGTTTGAAGATGGGAAATTGTAAGAGCTTTCATCCTTCATAATTACATGAGCTAATTTCTTATGATAAAAAAAACTTTATAGCTATATATGAGACTTACTATATATTTTAATATTGCATATAGAGATTTTAGTCTTCCATATAACATTATGAAATATTTTAATATTATATAAAGACATTTCAGTAGTCTATATGACATTTCAATTATTTGTTATTCTGGGATTCATTGTTTGGAATTGGCTTACACAATTGTGAAGGCTGAGAATTCCCATTATCTTCAATCTGCATGAGATAGACCCAAGAGATCTGGTGTTATCATTCCAGTCTGATTCCAAAGGCCTGATGACCAAGAAAGCAGATGGTATAAATTCTAGTGTAAGTCTGGATAAGACTAATAATGTACCAGCTGGAGCAGGAATTCTCCCTTCCTCCACCTTTTTGTTTCATTAAGTACTTCCATAGATTACATAATGTCCATTTATACTGGCCAGTCCTCCAGTGCAAATGCAGAACTCATCTAGAAATCCCCCAATGACACACTCACAAGTAAGCTCTTACATCCTGTCTTACACCCTGTGAACTTGTCAAGTTAACTCCTAACATTAACTATTGTAAGGCTCTACAAGCTCTCTACTAATTAAATCTTTTTTATTCAAAGTTAATTAACACTACCATAAACACACCCTCTGTTAAAGCTGATGTCTTCCATCTTCTGGCCTTTGTCCATGATGCTAGCTTTAGCTTGGACAGTGGTCTCTCTTTTCTATCACTTCTTTTCTAGGTTTTCTCACAACTTCCTCTGAACCTATGATGATCCAATTGTAACGGATTATCTTTTGCACTTTTACACTGCACTTCATTCTACTGTTGTTAATTTCTGACTAGTTATAAATTGTTTTGCCTTGCTATAAATTATAACAAGGCAAAAACTCCTAAGCTTTATTTATATAAAGACAGAAAGCAAAGTTTTTTTTAAGGGAGAAAGTCTATGAATAGGTATTTTATGGGGAAAAACAACAAGTAACTACTGACATAGGATTCTTGACTTCACTTGTGTTCAAAGAAATACAGATCAGAACAGAAATAGAAAACCATATTATATCCATATAGTTGGAGAACATTGGAAAGCAGAAAATAATGCCAAGTTCTGGCAAGTATATACCTTGGAAATACTACTCTGGTAATATATTTAGCAAAATCCTGGCAGTATGTCTTAAAATACAGCAGGACTATTTCAGAGTAGGTATGTTCCAGAAAATTCCCCAGCAGGTCTATGAGAGGAAATGGCATGAAGAGAGGCAGCATTTTTTATAGCACAAAGGAATTGGAGGCAAGTCAGGAGAATGGATTAACAACAATAAGAAGTGTGGGAGTGCAGATGTGTTTACAGGATAAAGCTCTATTCAAAAATAGGAATTAATGGATTAGATTTGCATACTGTAACATGGATAAATCTCTTTCAAATACTGTATGTGGGTGCCTAAAAACAAGGAAAAACAAAACAAAAGATACCCTCTATGGATATGTATTTTTATAAATCCTGTCAGAAAAAGACCCATCAGGAAAGAACTATAACATAGTCAGCTTTATTAACTTGCAACAAAAGAAAATACTGCCAGAGTGAATAGTGTCCCACCAAACACAAGAAAGACAAGCTTACTATGGAATATTGGAATATTGGAAGAGAGAGTTTAAGTAGAGTTTAAGTGGAGTGATCTTTGACATGCTCACATTAAAGCAAGACTGTCTGTAAAAGGGCTAACATTAAGCTTAGGACAAGAAAGCTTAATATTAATCTAAGTACTACTATCAGAAAAAGAGACTATTGTGCCCCAAAAATCTTGTATTTAAAGTTATGTATCTGTTTACTTCTGTGTGTCAAAATGGGTACAAATGCGCAGTGCATAGTGTTGTTGATAAGATTTTATATAGCAAAGTTTCTGAATCTACGATTCAAGTAAACAGATTTTTCTGAGCACTCTGTGTGTTGCTGATTATGAAAAATAGTTTTCATAGTCTCTAAAGGTAAAGCATCGTGGTTCAAGTGGCAGAGTGCTAGCCTTGAGCAAAAAGAAGCCAAGGCCAGTGCCCAGACCCTGAGTTCAAGCCCCAGGACTGGCAAAAAAATAAAAGGAAAAATAAATTAAAATGATAGTTTAAAAAATAAAAAATAAAGGTAAAGCATTGACAAAGCACTATATGCTGACATACCAGGCAGTGGCAGAGCACTTCTTATCATGCATGTGGCCCTGAGTTCAATCTCCAGCACCAAATAAAACCACAGTACAAGAATTGTACCCAAGGCCTAACGTATGAAACTGTAACCTCTCTGTACATCACTTTGACAATAAATAAATAAAAACTAAAAAAAAAGATCTTTACCCCCCCCCAAAGTATGCCGATGTCTGTGGAAATGTGCTATATGCATTGCACTTTAGAAAACAGATGATACAACACTCTATTGATGCCTAATTGCTGCAACACTGTAAATTAAACAGATAGCAAAATATAGAAAGATAGTGACTGTGGAAAGAGGAAACTGTAAATTGTAATAGAAATAAATAATCTGACACTTAGGAGAGGATCACAAAGGCTCAACAGCCATATGCATATGATCATATAAAATGATATTTACCAAAATGAACTCCAAGAAATGGAAATTAGAGGGTGTTCTTATTTTTGTTTCTTTTGTTTTCTTTTTATATTTTTTCTCCTTTGTTGCTGTTCTTGTTTCCTGTACCTTTTGTCTTATATGTAAGTTTATCTATTTGGGAGGAGTGTAAAGGGGGAGCACAGAAATGGTGGGACAAAAGCTGAACAAATACAGCAGTGATACTCACTAGACATTATGCTGAAAAAAACAATTTGTAGGGGGGAGCTCAGGAGGGAAAAACTGGGAGAAAGCAAGGGAAGGGGTGACACTGTTCAGAAAGAAATGTGCTCATTACCTGACTTACAGGACTAAAATCCCTCTGTATATCCCTTTACGATAACTTTTTTTAAAACTTATAAAAAAACAAACAGATTATCAGAGCTGGGAGTATGGCTCAAGTAGTAGAGTACCTGCTTAGCAAGCATGAGGCCCTTAAGTTTAAGCTGAAATAGAAAGATGACTTCTTAAAAACTTCAATGCTTAAAATCAGAGGCAAATCTCAGTGTTTTTTGTCCTAGTTCATTTCTCTAGAATGAAATAATTGTGCCTATGCAATTAAAAAGTAGCTGAACAAACAGGATCTTAAAATTAAATCTACATTCTCTCTATCTTCACTTCCTGAGTCTGCCTTTATCACTCCAGCAGGTCTCGGTCTCATGGCTGAACCTTTTCTGAAATAATCTGAGCGTATAATACATAGAGCCTTCTAGATCTTTCATCCTACCTTCTCTTCACTCTCCTAGTTTAGGATTTACAAATTGCCAAAAAGTTCTTGCTCAGATCTGCTTAAGATGGTAGGGATTCTTTTTCTTCTTCTTAAGTTACATTTTTATTATTTTTAAGTAGTCATATAAAGAGGTTACAATTCAACATGCTAGTGTATAACTACAATGCATCTTGATCAATATCACCCTTTTCATCATTCTCTCCCATCTCTACCAACCCCCTCAATTTTCTTAATTTAACATTGAGCATTATGACTGAATTCCCCCCGCACACATTTCTTTTCTTCATTTGGCTTATCTTCTAACATTATATGCTTAATTCCAAGTGTCCCAGCTATAGACAACGTCTTCAAAATGCAATGGGCACAGAACAACCTCCCAACTTCATTTCCAAAGGCATGCTGTATATTGTCAAGTACCTAGATTTACAATATGGCTTTTCTAAGCAAGATGTAGGTGAGACCAATGTCCATCCATACTGGACCACAACCCACCACCATTTCTTACTTTAAACATTCCAAACTTAGCATTAGCTTAAGCCAAATATTTGCAAGAAAGAAAAACAGCTATTCTCCTAGTTGTATAATACTCTCCAAATAAACACTAACTAGGGCATTTGAGATGGCCCTATCAAAAGTTCTACTATTGTATTGTAGACAAATAAATCACTTTTCAATTATGTACATATGCCACTCCAAAGTTACCCATTAGTATGAACAATTAAGAACTATTTTAAAACATGACATTTTTTCCTAATCAGTTTAAAGTCAGGAAGAAATTTTCAAGCACATACATAGTTGAAAGTTGAGTCTTCCATGCTAAGGTTTCAGACAGGCTCACAATAATTATAGTTAGGTATCGCCCATGTGTTAAAGGATCAGTCCCCAGACGTTGGCTATTGAGAGGTAGTAGAGTCTCAGAAATTGAGTCTAGTGGAAGTCTTTAAGTCACTGAGGGCATGGGACCAGGGCCATATCCTGGTGAAGCGAGCAATATTGCCTGGATACATGTTTCTGCCAGAATGTGCTACTTTGCCACAGCTAGAAAAGCAATAGGGTTAACCAATCATAGAGGGAACCTACAAAACTCTGAGCTATAATAAACATTTTCTCTGTATAAATTGATTGTCTCATATAGGTGTCCTAGTAATGGAAATCTGATACATGCATGTTCCATGTATCAATATGTCAAATATCTATTAACTGATTTAAACTTCTTATAATAGCCCTTGAGAAGTTTGTAACTTTAAAAAATCATCTTCACCTTGTTTCAGATGAAGAATATGATTCACAATAGTTATTAACTTGTCCTAGGACATTATAAACACAATGTTTTCCAAGAGGGCTTACCATACTCCACAAAGCATACTCATACTCACTAGTTTTATTTAAAGGCTCTGGAAACAATGCACCATGAAAAAAGAGCCTAAGAAAACACAGGGGGTCCATCTGGTATTCCTTGAGCCAGCTTCCCAGGGTTATAACTCACAGATGGATTTAACTACTCTCTTGGAATTGAACCACTAAATTTGTGTAAAGAATTTCGATTTCAAGTTTCCAGTTGGACACGGTGTATGTGTGTGTGTGTGGGGGGGGGGATATCTGTTAGTCTGAGTTCAGTCATACAAGCTTTTCTGATACTATTTCTTTCTTCTACACATCTCTATTTTTTTATTTTTTTGTAGTTCATGCTCATGTTATTTCTCAAACCAACAAATACTGTATTGACTAACTTGCTAATTGATAATACTTAGATAAAGAAATTTATTCCCCCGTCCCTACCCAGATCTGAGCTCAATAACCAATCACAGTAAAGAAACATGGAACAGGCTGGATAAAGATATGTAGCCTAACAAGATCTGCAGAGAAAGAAGAAAAAGCAAAGAGCCACTACTTAGCAGAGGCCCAACACTTTAAGCATTATGGGGTACAGAAGAGGCAAAACAATGATTTTTTTAAATGAAAGTAAATACTTTTTTTTTACCATGGACACAAATATTTATTTCAATAAGCAAGTTCCTCTGATTTACTGAAGTCCCAAGTGTTACTTCTCAAAAATTGATGACAAAAATAAAAAAAAGAAAAATAAAGGGTATCAGTATACTTAAAAAAATTACCTCCTACATTACTTTGACCTGTGGCCCTCAAAATACAGTACAGGGCTGGGAATATGGCCTAGTGGCAAGAGAGCCTGCCTCGTATACATGAAGCCCTGGGTTCAATTCCCCAGTACCACATATATGGAAAACGGCCAGAAGTGGCGCTGTGGCTCAAGTGGCAGAGTGCTAGCCTTGAACAAAAAGAAGCCAGGGACAGTGCTCAGGCCCTGAGTCCAAGGCCCAAGACTGGCAAAAACAAAAACAAAAACAAAAACACAGTACAATCTCAAAATGACCTCCAGTTTTCAAAAAGGCCTTCCTCTTTTAGATACCAGTGGTTCACACCCATACCCTAGCTCCTCAGGAGGCTGAGGTCCAGAGGCATGATCTGAAGCCAGCCTCAACAGAATATTTGTGAGACTATGTCAAAATAACTAGAAAAGAAAAAGAATGAAAGAAGGAGAGAAAGAAAGAAAGGAAGGAAGGAAGGAAGGAAGGAAGGAAGGAAGGAAGGAAGGAAGGAAGGAAGGAAGAAAGAAAGAAAGAAAGAAAAAGAAAGAAAGAAAGAAAGAAAGAAAGAAAGAAAGAAAGAAAGAAAGAAAGAAAGAAAGAAAGAAAGAAAGAAAAGAAAGAACCAACAGGATGGATCAGATGATTCAAGCGGAAGAACACAAGCAGAGCAAGGAAGCCATAGCCAGTGCAAGTTCCTGAGTACCACCATCAACGCCAAACAAAAGTATAGAAAAGGGAAGAAAGTGGCTTATTCAGAAATAAGGATATAGCTTAGTAGTACTGTACTTGCCTAGTACTAACCTAGAGCAATGGCCTGGGTCCTAATCCCCAGCACATGCACACACATGCATGTACACACACACACACACACACTCACATCACACACATATTAGGAGGGAGGCAATTCTGCTTTTTATCAATTTGCCTTTGACATCTAAAACTTAGTGACTTACAATAACAATTACTTATGAACTCATGATTATCTCAACACTGCCAGTTTGGGCCAAAGTCAGCTGATTAGTTCTTCTGGTCTCTCCTGGGGTAATTTAAGCACTTCTGTCAGCTGTGGGTTGACTAGATTGGCTGGAGGAGGCCAGTCTTAAATGGAATTGTTTGCCTCTAATCCACATGGTCTCCCATTTACTCTCACAAAGGTTCACCTGGGCCTAGAAGAGCGATGGCTCCACGAGACAAAGCAAGCAGAAAGTGAGCAAGGCTCTGGAGGCCTAAGCTCCAAACTGGTCATCATTACTTCCACAATATTCTATTATGGCAAGTAACAAATGAGGTCACAATACTAGCCTAGATATAAAGGTTAGAGAAGTAAAATCTACTTCTTAATGAGAGGACTGAAGAATCACATTGAAGAAATGGTGGAGCCAGACAAAGTAGAAAGATTATGGCCAATTATGCAATTTATCACTCAGAGTGTTAGGTAAATTGCTGGATTCCCATTTGTGAACAATTTGCAGTATAGATATGGTCTGTGTCATATTTAAGACATATAGACAGTAAACATCTGTAATTCAATTTTAATTTGGTATAATATATTTTTCTTTGATAGGTCAGGCAATCTTATACATATACCATGTCAAAAATCAGTAAAATTTTTCTTGAAAAGTGAGAAGTTACCTAGAAATTACCTTTACAATGTACAATGTTACCAAATGTTGTATCCAAATGGGCCAAAAGCTCTCAGTATGTGCCAAAAAAAGGAAAAGCCTGCCCCTGCCTCCATAATCTTGAGACAATTTCTGGCTGAATGCTGCTATTAAATAGTCCTAAAATAATATATAATAGATTGTTTAAATTCTGCTATATAGTAGATGAAAAACTGCTATATAGAATACCAACAAGATAAGACTCTATACTTTCTATAATTTGTGGTAATTCTTTAACTTTCCTATGAGGAATTTTTCAAACCTTTGGAGAGATTAATCACTATACTATTCTGGAATTTATTGTATCTAATCAAACCAAATATACTTGAAATTCATGTTTTAAGCACCATATCCATAACACTGTAGTAAAATTTGATGTTTTCCTCTATGAGCTTTTATGACTGGCTGTATTTTCTCTACTATAACTTTTGTGACTAGAACGGATGGTGCAAAGGTCAAATAAATGTGCATCATTAAGCAATACAACCTGACCTTTCTAGGTAATAACTCCCTTGGAAGAGGCAAGGGAGAGCTACCTGAAAGGTCACAGCCTTTCTTACTGTCCCTCTGCACCAGTAGTCAATGCTGCCCACTGCACACAGTGATTTTGCAACAAATTTATGGGCTACCTGTCTGTTGGGAATCCCAAGTAATATGGAATTCAGCACACAGTGAATGTTAAGGTTTATTACCCAGGTTCATAATGCAGTTTCTTGCATTCAGCCTTAAGTAAATCTTAAAGTTCAGTTGATTGTAACAGAATCACAGACTGGAGAATTCAGATTCTTATTCCAAGCCCTCATATTACAAAAGACAAACCATAATCCTTTTCCAGAGTTACTGTGGAGTATAACAGTTCCCGGCTAATGGATACTATATAACTTATCAAACATGAAGATCATACAGTAATTTCAAAAAAGTAGGACCTACCAAGAGCAAAATTTTTTCAAGTCAACAAATGCATTACCCAAAATTTCACAAAGTCCAATGATGATCAAGCTTGTCAAGTTTGGACCATATTTATATTCCCAATCTGATAGGAAAGAATAAATTTAGCTTGTCCTTCAGAAAGGGACTTAATCATAGACCTTATTAGGACTGGACTATGTCAAAGATGAACATAGTTTGAATTTAAATGTCATTTTTGTAAAAGTGAGCAAAGAAATGGCTGTGACACAATAGGGTACTTACAAACACATTCATCTGGCTGTCCTAACAATGTTCACTAATCCAGTCTATTCACCTATTTCATGCCAGCCACAACGGCCATTTCTCTTAGACAGCATCCTTTTGTGTTCTCTGCATTGTAACACCCTATGCAGATCCCAAATGAAATGCAAAAACACTCCCAAAGCTCTTCCAGACTTTCCCACTGCTTCAAATATCCCTTAAATTTCATAGAGAAGCTCTCCTACTTTAAACTTCAGAATTTTCTCATGTACAGAAACATTTATCTTTCTAACTTCTATCATCATTTGTGCACTAACACTTCATTCACTATGTATGGATTTAGCAAGTACCTACTAAATGCCCAGAGTTATAGGTTCTGAGATAAAAAGTTATTCTCTGACTCCTTTTTCTTTTTGATTTGGGTTTAGTTGCTTAAAATACATACACACACACACACACACACACACACACACACACACACATATTCACAGATGATGTCTCTACATGATAATAAATATCATGGGAATTAAATTAACATTACTATTCTAGTACACATTTCCTATATGTGTGTTTTTATACCTTGCTCCTCAACATTCAAACCTAAATTCCTACAGTGTTACCACAACATTCTAGGCACACAGCCACTCAGGCTCTGCACCCAAGCTCTGAATTCAAGCTCCAGGACCAGCAACCACACAGATAAAACTATGCAACTTAAAATATCTAGGAATAACCTTAACCAAAGAAGTGAAAGACCTTGATGATGAAAACTTTATAAACATGAAAAACGAAATTAAGGCAGAACTAAGGCAATGGAAAAACCTCCCATGCTCCTGGATTGGGAGAATTAATATAATCAAAATGGCAATATTGCCAAAGGCTATCTACAAATTCAATTCAATACCCATTAATATCCCAACACCATTTTTTAATGAAATAGTGGAAGCAATCCAGAAATTCATATGGAACAATAAAAGACCCAGAATAGCAAAAACAATCCTAAGCAGAAAGAACAGTGCTGGAGGAATTACAATACCAAACTTCAAGCTGTATTATAAAGCTATAGTAATAAAAACAGCTTGGTATTGGCACCAGAACAGGCCTGAAGACCAATGGAACAGAATTGAAGACCCAGAAATGAACCCACAGAACTACGCCTACTTAATCTTTGATAAAGGAGCTAAAAAATTAGTCTGGAAGAAAGACCACAAACAATAACTCACTAAAGCTACCAGCACAACAATGTTCATCGTAGCACAATTTGTCATAGCTAAAATTTGGAACAAACCCAGATGTCCCTCAGTAGACGAATGGATCAGCAAAATGTGGTACATATACACAATGGAATTTTATGCCTCTACCAGAAAGAATGACATTGCCACATTCATAAGGGAATGGAAGGACTTGGAAAAATACTAAGTGAAGTGAGCCAGACCCAAAGAAACATGGACTCCATGGTCTCCCTCATAGGGAATAATTAGCACAGGTTTAGGCTAGTCACAGCAGAGGATCACAAGAGCCCAATAGCTATGCCCTTATGAACACATAAGATGATGCTAAGTGACATGAACTCCATGTTATGGAAACGACTGTTATATCACTGTTGTAATTACTTTCAACATCCTATGTGTATCTGTAGCTTCTATTATTGATGATGTTCTTGTATCACATTCCTGTGGTTGTACCTACACTATCTTTGTAATCTTATCTGAGTATATTGGAAACCGTGTTTACTGGTATTGGAAGTAGGAAATTCAAAGGGAATACCAAATTTGAGAGACACAGGGTAAAAAAAAGAGAAACAACTACAAAAGCAATACTTGCAAAACTGTTTGGTGTAAGTGAACTGAACACCTCCGGGGTGGGGAGGGAAAGGGGGTGAGGGAGGGGGGTATGAGGGACAAGGTAACAAACAGTACAAGAAATGTATCCAGGGGCTGGGGATATAGCCTAGTGGCAAGAGTGCCTGCCTCGGATACACGAGGCCCTAGGTTCGATTCCCCAGCACCACATATACAGAAAACGGCCAGAAGCGGCGCTGTGGCTCAAGTGGCAGAGTGCTAGCCTTGAGCGGGAAGAAGCCAGGGACAGTGCTCAGGCCCTGAGTCCAAGGCCCAGGACTGGCCAAAAAAAAAAAAAAAAGAAAGAAAAAGAAGGGCTGGGGATATAGCCTAGTGGCAAGAGTGCCTGCCTCGGATACACGAGGCCCTAGGTTCGATTCCCCAGCACCACATATACAGAAAACGGCCAGAAGTGGCGCTGTGGCTCAAGTGGCAGAGTGCTAGCCTTGAGCGGGAAGAAGCCAGGGACAGTGCTCAGGCCCTGAGACCAAGGCCCAGGCCTGGCCAAAAAAAAAAAAAAAAAAAAAAAAAAAAAGAAAAAGAAATGTATCCAATGCCTAACGTATGAAACTGTAACCTCTCTGTACGTCAGTTTGATAATAAAAATTTGGGAAAAAAAATGGCTTCCTGTGGTTGCACCCCTGCTATCACTGTATCTCATCTGAGTACCCTGGATACTGTATATATGTATATTAGAACTAGGGAAAGGAAAGGGAATATCAAAATTGAGAGACAAATGGATAAAAAGACAAACCATTCCAAATGCAATACTTACAAAACCATTTAGTGTAAACTAACTGTGCAACTCATAGAGGGAGAGGGGAAGGGGGAGGGGAAAGGCAGGGGAAAAATGAGGGAGGAGGTAACAAGTTGAACAAGAAATGTACTCACTGCCTTACATGTGAAACTGTAACCCCTCTGTACTTCACTTTGACAATAAAGGGGAAAACAGACTTTCAAAAAATGAAATGGAAAGGTATAAAAAAGCAAATAGGGAAGAAGCTTAGGAAACAAAAGAGGAAGAGAAGGGGCTGTGCTATGAGGAACACTGAAGAGTTGTTAGAATTAGTGGACTAAAGGCACCAGTGGATAATTGGCTAGTGTTGTGATGCTACGAGTAAGCTAGAAAGCAAGTTGTTCTTGAAAAATGATATTATTTGGAAATGAGATTTACAGTGTGGGTTTCTTATCAATAGTAATAAGGTCTAAATGCTCTTTGGAATGTGGGGCAATGTAGAGAACAATATTATTACAAAGATATATACGATATATAATAAGGATATTAACCAATCCAATGATTAGAGAAATCTAATGATTGAAATTCAAAGTCAGAGATCATAAAGAGGGGAAAGTCTTGGTATTCAGGAGGCTGAGCCAGGAGGATCTCGATTTTCAAAGCAGCCTGTGCTATGTACTGAGATTCTGTTTGTAAAAACAAGAAGTAGAAAGTAGGGGTTAAGAAGGAACCAAGTCCAGTGGTAGATCAGGAAGAGGAAATAGCTCTACTTGACAAGGTTATAGAGGAAATAATGTGCAAGAGTCAAATTTAAGTAAGGAATAGATGGATTAGTAGTAGGGATTTTGTCAGATAAAGCATTAATCTAAGGGATTTTTACTAATGCATGACCCATTTCCACAGAGCAGAGTGAAAGGGTTGGGCATCAGAAAGAAGTGGGATGTTGGAGTGAGACTATGGCTTGTACAAAGTGGGTTAGAGTACAGAAGCAATTGATCAGGACTTGCTGTGAGGATTGACATGAAGAGACCCAGTTGTCATGGAACAGGAGGGAGGAGTAACAAATGCTTGGGTAGGTGGGATGGGATGTAACAAGTAGGTGCCAGTGGCTCATGCCTTTAATCCTAGCTACTCAGGAGGCTGAGATCTGAGGATTGTGGTTCAAAGCCAGCTCAGGTAAGGAAGTCTGTGAGACTCTTACCTCCATTAAACTACAAAAAAGCTGGAAGTGGAGCTGTGGTTCAAGTGGAAGAGCACTAGCTTGAGCACAAAAGCATAGAGTCAGCAGCCAGACTTAAGAGTTCAAACCCCTGCACTGACAGGAAGGAAGGAAGGGAGGGAGGGAGGAAGGGAAGGAGAGAGAGACAGGGAGAGAGGGAGAGAGAGAGAAAGAGAGAGAGAGAGAGAGAGAGAGAGAGATAAAAGGGAAGGGAAGGGTAGGGAAGGAAAGGAGCACAGCAAGTGAGGCACTATAGATGCCTGAAAGCATGAGAAGGGACAGCCTGACTCTACATATAGAGGGGCTCCTTAATGCTGTTTCCATATTTTATTATTTCATAAGGTTTGAAGTCAGAATCTCTTTCTGAATTCTCCTGCTATTTGCCAGGGGAATGCTGAGGTGCTTAGTACTGTGCAAAGAAGACAACAACATTTCTTATAGGGTGAAATAGATAGTGGAAAAACACAAATCATTCCCTACTTGATCTTCTCCCTGAGAACTCTCTAGAGCTCTCCAACTCCTGAAACTTCTTTGAGTCCAGTTCTGGAAGATGAGCTGCTATTACCTCGTGCTTGATGAATCAACTGATGAATGGAGTCTGTATAAGGCTGTCTTTTCCCCAGTTGTATGAAGTCATCATTCTGTTGGAACAATACATGCCTACTTCATTTCTTTTGGAATAAAGTGAATAGCTAAGATAAAGTGTGATTCTTCAAGAGCACTGCAATCTCTTGAGAGTCTTCTGTAGTAGGAGGCCAAAGATAATGGTAGTGACAGGTGACATGGGGGGGGAGCACGTTCTCACCACAAACAAGGGTTTGGCAATCTGTGTTATCACCAAGTTAAGCTTCTGAACCATTATGAAATTGAGATCTGGAGACAGACTTGTGGTAATAAAGGAATTTAAAGGGCTGGTTGCTGGTGGCTTATACCTGTACTCCAAGCTACCCAGGAGGCTGAGATCTGAGAATCATGGTTTGAAACCAGCCTGGGGAAGGAAAGTCCATGAGCCTCTTATGTCCAGTTAACAACTAGAAAACAAAGTGGTGCTGTGGCTCAAAGTAGTAGAATGGTAGCCTTGAGCAAAAAAATGCTTAAGGATAGCACACAGACCCTGAGTTTAAGCCTCATCACCACCACCACCAACAACAACAACAGAAGAATTTAGGAACAGACCAAGAATCCGATGCTGATTCTGAAGCAAAAAGTGATCACTGAAAACTCCTTTACTACCACAAAGCCATTGTGGCTAGAACAAAGCTTGGTAATAGGCCTAGGATATAAATCTACCAGCCAGTCTACTTCCTCTCTCTATTCCTCTTAGACCTCTCCTCCACAACTTAAGAGTCCAGCAAACTTACTTTTTTCCATTTCATATGACCTATTCATAGAAGTTCCTAATCTCATGTCTTAGAAAAGTATTATGGACCTACTTCAAATCTTTAAAACAAATAGATCCTATAAAACGACCTCCTACCAAGTACCTAATTCAGTAAAATACAATTTACACACAATATAAAATGCAACATCCACTTTATACTGTGGTCTGAATGGCCTTCCAATATTTGTATTGGAATTTAATTGGCATCATATCAGTAATAACAGCTAGAACTTAGGAGGCCATTAGGTCACAAGGGGATGGAGTAGTGCTATCCTCCTGTCATGAGTGGATTAATGCTGCTGTCACAGGAGTGGGTCAGTTACTGTAGAAGTGGGTTCTTGTCTTCTATGTGCTTACTTTAGCCCTCCACAGTGTTACGTCTCAGCAGAGGCCATCTTCAGATGTTGGCACTATGCTTTTCAATTTCCCAGCTTGTATTATTCATAAATTACTCAACCTTTACAATTCTGTTACAGCAGCAGAAAATAGATTAAGACAAGTTACTTCTAACTTTTCTATTGATTTTGTAAGATGGAGAAGGAATTGAAATGAAAACGAGACACCACTGTGTCACATTAAGAAGTAACTTTATCCAAAGGGGTTCACATGGAGGATATGTTTAACATATTAATTCATATATTAGAAAGTTTACACAGGCTTAGATATGACATTCATAAAAATACAAAATTGCCTCTCACAATTTCCACCACACTTCTGACCTTATATATCACTTTCAGGAAGAAAAATAGAGACTACAAGAGACTTATTAAAGATGAATTTCCAGTAAATTTACAAATGATTAAAAAAAAAAAGTATGTCAAAATACAGCATTAGCAGTAAGGGGCCCCTGAATTTACTTTGGAAAAGCTGCCTAAGGTACACCTAAAGCAAATAGCTATAAATCCCTCTTCAGACTTTAAATGTTTAAAGGTCTTACAACTGGTCTTAACCACAAGATGACATGGCTAGACCAATGGGCATAGTATTTTCTCAGCACATTTATATGTGCGAAATAATCTACCATTTCAATGCATATTTGCAATACATCTAATTACATCATACTTGAAAGTCATTTGGGTTATTTTTTAATGCATCTTAAAAAACAAATAGTTAAAGCAGGCACTGGTGGCTTATATCTGTAATCCTAGCTACTCAGGAGGCTGAGATCTGAAGACTGCAGTTCAAAGCCAGCCCAAGCAGGAAAGTCTGTAAGGTTCTTACCAATTAATCATCATAAAGAAAAAGAAAGAAAGTAAGGAAGGAAGAAGGAAGGAAAGAAGGAAGGAAGAAAAGAAAGCTGAAGTGGAGCTGTAGCTCAAGTGGCAGAGCATTAGCTTTGAGTTGAAAAAGCTCTGGGATAGCACTCAGGCATTGAATTCAAACCTAGGACTGGTAAGAAAAAATAAATAAATAAAAAGAACAGCTAGCTGGGCTCTGGGGGCTCCCACCTGTAATCCTAGTTACTCAAGAAAGTTGTTCTAAGAAAGCCCATAGACCTTTATCTGCAATAAAGTACCCAAAGAAAGCCAGAAGTGAAGCTATGGCTCAAGTAGTAGAGTGCTAGACTTGAGCAACCACAAAATTTAAAAAAAATTTTTAAAAAGCTCAGAGACAGCACCCAGGGCTTGAGTTCAAGCCCCAGGACCAGCACAAATTTTTTTTAAAAAAGTTATCTGCATGTTGGTGGCTTACAACTGTAATCCTACCTACTCAGAAGACATGGATCTGAGGACCACGACAAGAGTCCACAAGAGTCTTAGCTCCAAATAACCAGAAAACAAAAACAAAAATAGAGAAGTAGAGGTTCAGCTCAGCGGTAGACCACAGGCTTTGAGCCAGAAAGCCACAGGAGAATAGAACCTAAGCTCCTAGTTCAAGCTCTAGCACCAGCACCACTACCCCCCAAAAAAGAGGGAATGAATGACAATACAAGATGCAAGGGGTTATTTTAATAGAAAAAAAATTTAGAAAGAGAAAACAGTAGTAAAACAGCTTGTAATGTGGCTGCTAAATTTTTAAGAATTTTTTTAAATGACAATTGAGAAACTGTAACAGCTTTCATTTCCAGCTACAGAAAGGTACCAGTCATGTTGATTCACTGGCCTTCTAGCTTAAATGAATTTATTGATGAAGCTAATCAAAAAATGAACACTGGAAAGAAAAATGTGTTTTAAAGGGAGCAATTCTGGAAAAAACAGAATATAAAGTTATGAGGACCAAATGCATGTCCAATGAAAGCAACCAATGCTCACAACCAGCAGTTCCCAGGTGGCTGGGGCAGGTGACCAGGTGTCGATGAGGAAGTAGGGTAGGAGTAGAGGGAGCAGGAGGCAGAGCGAGACCGGACACAGCATTCATCAGACAAGCTACACTCCTTACTGCTTTCCACACACTGAGCATATATGTAAATCATTTATTAAACACCTTTCTACGTTTAAAAAATGGGAAATTACAAACTACAGCAACTCATCTATTCTGTTCACAAGCACGCAGAGAACTAAAATGAGGACATCTGAAACAATGACGTCTCAACAAAAGAAAAAGTGCTCAATTTTCTTTTGTATTGATAATATTGAAATAATTTATTATCTGATGAGCTATATAATAGACTAGACTAGCAGCCTTTTAGGTGGGTGCCTTGTGCTTAAGAGTCACCTCCAGGGGTCAGCTAGTCAAGTGGGAAGGGGTAACTGCCCATCTAGGCTCAGCACCTGTACCTACTGAGCTCTTTCAGGAAGCTAAGGTGTTGGTGACTGACAGCTTACTTCCTTCACATGCTGTAGAGAGAAGAGGCAGGGGCTGTACAGCAGATCTGCATTCATGTGGCAGGGCCAATTCTCTGCGCATCCACTCAGGGATATGTGATGAGCACACAATTTTTAATGTTAGCTCTCATAAGGGGGCAACATATGGACATGCACAGTCCTTGGCACACAGCTCCTTAATCAAAAGTTACTGACTCTATTCTGAAAAGGTAATGTTTACTACATAATATTTCTAATGGGTACCATTAGAAAAATAAATTCTACTCTTGAGCAAAAAAGTAGAGCCACTGGTGCTCACGCTTGTAATTCAAGCTACTCAGGAAGTTAAGATGTGAGAATGATATAATTGTACGCCATTAAAATGTTAAAAGTGATTTTGATTGATGAATACATAATGGGTCAAAAGCAGAAATGTTATTTTTTAAAAAGGAAAAATGTCAAAATAAATCTGTACAAATTAATATATGGGACCTTAGCAAGGAAAAGTATAAAAATTACTTAGCAGCCTTTCTATTTATATTAGTCTTTCTTTAGTCAGAAGGAGCTAGAATTCTGAATTTTCACCTTTATGTTTGGTCCTCATGGCTTTCTAGACAAAGCAATACTAACCATTTTAGCAAACCCTAATTAAAATAATCTAATGATGTTGATTCAGGCGCAACCTAAGATCTATGCTTCTACAGAATCCTGAGTGTCTCATTCAGTCAAAGCAAAGCAAATGGTGAGCATAGAGTGCTCCACAATGACAATGAGAAACCTAAAAAGGTGTGAGAAGCTCCCTATTTACTGCCTGTGCATTTAAAACACTGAGTATATGTTTTCCTTCTCTGTGGTCTCACGAGACTACATGTAGTTCTGTAAACCACATAATGTCTATCCTGCAGCAAAAATGTGCCACATAGTTTGAGCCCCTGAGGCAAAACTGAAGATAGGGCTACCAGAGCAAAGTCAGTATTACCTAATTTAAGACACTGGCTCAGTTAATAATGTGGACATTGACTGTGAAACATTTAATGCAAAGCCCAGTAAGCTGCAAAAAGTACATCATCCTAACAATCTCCCATTCTTCCTAATGACAAGCATTTAAACATGACATTTTCACCAAATGGAAGTAAACAACAAAAATGAGCTTTCCCCGTGCTAAATTCCCACCCGAATAGCTTCAGTACAATTACTATAAATCATATGCAGTTGCTCAATTGATTGGGTGAAGTTGAACTTGGCACTAGCTGCCTCAAAATGCACAAAAACTATGCTTTGAAAAGAATCCACAAAAAACAAATGACATCTGCATCCTAAATGCTGGGGGTGAAGAGTATACAAAGTGGCAGGTACATGGCAGATACATGGTTTTGTGTGGCATCGCTTCTCACAGAGGAGGCCCAGGAGTTCCCTTGGCAGTGGTCACGGCTCCAGTTATTTCATCGCTGGGTTCTTGGGAGGAAGGAGTTTGTATGTGTTGAAGTAGCCCACCACCTGCTGGGGAATCTCTGCCAAGACACACTGAGCCAGGGCTTCTTTAGGAGCCTTTAGACAAACGAAATCATAAAAGCTGTTATCAACCGAAAATTACTGCATTTTTTAAGAAAAGGCTAGAATTACTTCGCTAGTTATTAACAAGCTGTACTTCCCAATTCCTAGCTTTGGGAACAAGACCCAAAATATAGAATAAGCTAAATAATTAATGCTACTTATGATTGCTATTATCACCTGTGCAAATTACCTGTCAAGTTCTATTTTTGGTTCCAGTCTTTTAATGTTTGGTAATTTGTTGCTGGTGTCTTTTAATTTTTAAATTTGTCTTTTATTTGCTGGGTATTAAGTAATACCATTTCCTATTTCAAAACAATTACAGGTTCACAGGAAGGTGTGAAGGCAATAGGGTGTCATGGCCTTTCGACTAGTTTTCTTCAAAGGTACCATCATACATAGCTATACTATAACATCAAACCAGGAAACTGACATTAGTACAGACCCTCACCAGGTTTCCCTTTGTGTGTGTGTGTGTGTGTGTGTGTGTGTGTGTGTGTGTGTGTGTGCGCGCATTCAACTATAAAATTTGGAGCCAATCTTAGTAACCACAAAATCAAGCCAGAGCTCTCTCATAGCCATAAAGATGTCTAACATTTCTATTTTATAATAATACACAGGCAACTTTTGCTCTCACAGCTAGTGGTAATATAAAATGGTATAGGCACTGAAAACATTTGAGATGATCTAATATTTACATATGTAATTATGATAGGACCCAGAACCTGTACACTTGGTTATAGTAAAGGAATAAAATTTTATGGACACACACACACACACACACACACACACACACACACACACTCCCTATACATGAATGTCTATAACAGCTTTTTATATAACTGACCAAAACTAGAAACAATCATTTTTGTACAACTGGTGAAAAATGCACAGTATTCAACCACAAGTGAACCACCTTCTATCTGATAAATCCAAAATTACTTGTATAGAGGGTTTTTTCAAAGATAAAAATAAAATATATCTGAGACTTTCACAACAATACTGTATTAATAGTTCATTAAATAGACTACAAGCTGTAACCAAGGCACAAGAGTTGCACAGCCAATCAGAGCTCTCAAATAGAAAAGGGGTGATAATACTCACACATCCATCTCTGAACAATGCACACTGACTCAGCTGCTAAGTTGTTTGAATAGAGTGGAGTGGTACTCACATTCTGGAATTGTCTGAAAGGCACAAATTGGACAATATCTCTGATGGCCACTTCGCCGGATGGGGAGCGCAGACTTCCTCCATCGCCATCCAGAAATTCCATGGCACTAAAGTCAGCCCCTCCAACTCCAACAATGATGATGGACATAGGCAGCTTGGCAGCATTAACTATAGCTTGTCTGGTTTCATCAAGGTCTGTGATCACACCATCCGTAATGATTAAGAGCACAAAATATTGCTGTCAAAAAAAAACAGGCTGTGAATATGGCTTAGTGGCAAGAGTGCTCGTCTTGTATACATGAAGCCCTGGGTTCGATTCCCCAGCACCACATATGTAGAAAACAGCCAGAAGTGGTGCTTGGCTCACGTGGCAATGTGCTAGCCTTGAGCGGGAAGAAGCCAGGGACAGTGCTCAGGCCCTGAGTGCAAGGACCAGGACTGGCCAAAAAAAAAAAAAAAGCAAGTAAAGCATGTCCACTGAGCAGGTTGAGTATGATTAATGACCTCTCATTCTTGCTTCTTTCCTTACCAGTCTTTACTCGGGGTACCTGCATAAAATACCCTATGATTCTCCAAAACAAGAAAATTCTCTGATTACTCACACAGAAACTACAGTTTCATTAAAAGTGCAGCATGCCACAAAGTTAGGTTGGCAAAATACACAGAGACAAGGCATCTAAATGTCAAAGGTAAATGTTTCCATAGGCACAGAAATAAAAACCCTCATTTAATTGAGACATTAGGACACATCATCAAAGTATTGATCAAAAGAGCAGGTAGCAATTCTAGTCACAAAAGTCCAAACTAAAATACCCTGTTTAAACAAACCTGGCATTGCCAGGCACTGGTGTCTCGTGCCTAATATTCTAGTTATGGAGGAGGCTGAGATTTGAGGATCAAGCTTCAAATGCAGCCCAGGCAGAAAAATCCAAAGCCAGAAGTGGGCTTTTGAGTCAAATGGTAGAGTGCCCGAATTAAGCAAAACAGCTGATGGAAAGTACCTAGCCCTGAGTTCCAGCCCTGGTAATGGGACAATCATTAATTAATTAATTAAAACTCTGACATTTACTAGTTTAGACAGTAAATCTTTCTGAATTTTGCCATCTCTACCAAAATTTTTCAGAGAACTGAAAAATGTCACATAAAGTTGTAACTCCATCTACGGATTTATAATGTTACTTAGCATGTGCTATTTCCTGTGACACAGGCACTATGCATTTTCTAGGAATTATTTATTTATTCCTTTCAACAATTCCATAAGGGAGCTTCCAGCCAATCCCACCCTTACTTCTGAGTATAATGAAACTAGGATAGATTTGTTATTTGTTATATAAGGCCCAATTGGCAATAGTGCATTCAAACTTCTTTAGTATAGTCACTGATCTTACCAAGGTGACTAGTATTAAGTCTCCTTGAGCTTTAATCCACGAAATCTACTTTTAAAAAGATAGATGGCAGCCTTTGGGGGGTTGAGACGATAATACTCTAAGAACATTAATTCAAAACAGAATGACTCATGAATGCAGGCACTGCTTTTTTTTTATTATTGAAAACATACGCTACATTACTTCTTGCAATAGAAACATGGCAAGGGCCATGACTAAGGAGGCCCCACATCTTTCACATCCTGTGACCACAGGGCACTTACAGAAGCTGTCTGCTGCTGTGTTGCTGCAGCTGCAAATCTGGCCACGTGGTTTATGATTGGAGAAAAGTTAGTTGGTCCGTAGAGTTTGATCTGAGGAAGACAGGCCCGGTATGCCTCTATAATGCCCTGGATTCCTAGACCCCCCCCCCCAAAGAAAGATCAATATTAAAAATCCTCAAGCACAATGTATTCATTTGTAATATTCATACTATAGTTATATGTCAACAGACAGTACTTTAAGTGGTCAAAAGTTCCATATTCCATAGTTCCTCTAAACCTTACTATAAAATGCCATAGCCAGGGCTGGGAATATGGCCTAGTGGCAAGAGCGCTTGCCTCGTAAACATGAAGCCCTGGGTTCGATTCCCCAGTACCACATCTATAGAAAATGGCCAGAAGTGGCATTGTGGCTCAAGTGGCAGAGTACTAGCCTTGAGCAAAAAGAAGCCAGGGACAGTGCTCAGGCCCTGAGTCCAAGGCCCAGGACTGGCCAAAAAAATAATAATAATAATAAATGTCATAGCTAGATTCATTGCAAAACCTACAAACTCTGCTCTCTCATGGTAGCTTGTATTCTTATCTCTGTCAAATTATTCATTAGTCTACTGCTTTGTTACATTTCACTTAATTTTGGTGTGACTCCCGATATCTATGACATTTTTTAGGAGAGAAAACTATAAGAAAGTTGCTGCACTGATAGTAGCAGTAAAGAATAATTACTGACAAGATGAAAAGAGACTTGTGTATTTGGCCAAATTTTCTCCTAAAATATGCTTATAAAGCTAGTATTAATTCTAGTTAAGTAGCTAGGAACTGGTGGCTTACACCTGTAATCCTAGCTACTTAGGAGAGTGAGATCTGAAGATTGTAGTTTGAAGCCAGCCAAGTCAGGAAAGTCTGTGAGACTCTTAAATTAAGCACCAAGATGATTGGAGGCTGAACTGTGGCTCAAGTGGTAGTTTGCTAACCTTGAGCAAAGAATCTCAAGAACAGTGCCCTCACCCTGAATTCAAGCTCCAGAACCAGCACACATACACACACACATACACACACACACACACACACAAATATAGTTAATTAAGGTACACAAATGTTTACTTGATAACATAAAGATTAAGCATGTTCAGTAGACTGTATTCATTGTAAATAGTCACTTCAGGGTTATAAATAACAGTCTGCATTTCACTATAAAAACATTTGATGAGGTTCTGCTCATAGCTACGTTGAAGTGGAAGGTAACAGAAAATTGAGCTGAGACATTTGACTGGCTATGTCCTGCATGACTAAGTAGATGCTTTAAGAACCTGCTTTTTTTCTAGCCCCCTTTCTCTGCCAACTTCCAGAAGAGGAAACATGAAGAGCTGGAAGTGGTGTGGCATATCTATAATCCCAGCACTTAGGAGTCTGTGGCCAACCTAAACTGCATAGGAAGATCTTATCTCAAAAGAACAAAAGCAAACAAAGAAACGTGGAGCAGAGTTACAATTTAGCCACAGGTCAAGTAAGCAAGAAATAAACTGTTGTACCTACAAGACACTGAGATTTAGAGATTCTTTTTTGGTTATTATTACAACAGCACAGTCTAGTGTTGTGACATTTTGACTGGCATTCTTAGAAAACAGACTGTTGATGAAACTCTTATCCTATATAAGATTGTTGAATATGCCGACCATAACAGAGACTTTAAGATGCAAGTCGAATAATAAAATACTCAGAATTCCCTACAATACTTTTTTTGAGATCATCAGAGAAAAATTGGTAATGCAAACCAGAACAAGTCTCCTGCTTCAGAAATGTCCACTAGACCATAGATTAAAAGGACCATATATCTGGTGTAAAAGCTTGCTTCACAAGATCAATTCTCTTCTCTTAAAATTTAAGAATTCCAATAAACTCTTCTTGTTCATGTTGAACTTAGAAATAACTTGTCTTATGAATGACCTCGACTATAGTCAATCCAGCTGTAATAAACACAGTAACATTAACAAAGGCTAGAAGCCAAGTTGTCTCACTACAAAGAAATATACTGTAGAAAAATGGAGCCAATAACTTCAGAAACAATATTTCCTTCCATTTCTATTCTCTCTGCTTGCTTTTTAACCTGAAAGCATAAACAAACATCAGCAGTCTTCATTTCCTCATCTAAAACTGAATTATCCTAAAAGCTTTCCTGTATATTACTAAATAGTCTGTAGTCAGACAAGTAAGAAAGGGAATTTAGCTTCCTTTCCTTAACATAGGCTGCATTTTTTCTATACATAATTCCTTTAAATTCAAACCAATTATTTTTTCCAGATTTTCCATCAAAATTTAAAAAGCTGTGTTTGATAAAAAGTCCAAAAATAAGCTTGTGTTGCTTACACAGTAAATGAACTAAAATGAATTGTCACATGATGTAAGTTACCCATACTGCAAATATAATTCCAATTGTACTAGAAGAAAAAAACATATTTCTTAAAAGAATAATATTTTCAGTTTCAAACAAGGATAAAAAGGATCATAATTGCTGGGTGCTGGTGGCTCATGCTTGTAATCTTATATACTCAGGAGGCTGAGATCTGAGGATCACAGTTCAAAGTCAGCCCAGGCAAGTTAGTGAGACTCTTATCTCTACCTAACCACCAGAAAATCAGAAGTGTTCCTGTGGCTCAAGTGGTAGAGCACTAACCAGGAGCTGAAGAGCTCAGAGACAGCACCCAGGCCCAGAGTCCAAGCCCCATGAATGATTCCCCCCCCCAAAAAAGGGTCACAATTGGCCACTGAAAGTACACCAAAAGAACAATGAATTAGTATGGAGATGTATGAACAAAATAGAAAACTTGCATACGAATTGCCCCAATATTAATGAACATTGTTTAGGAAGAGAAGGAAAAAATACCTTCTTCATATAAAAAATCAGCACATGTATTAAAAGTAATTTTTAAAAACTCTATGCAAAAAATGGCATATTCTCTAGAATTTTAAATGATGCCTCTAACACCACACCCATCTGTCTTCTAAATGGTTTGGTCTTACATAATTCAGTGGAAGATTTGGACTTGTACGTTTATTTTTTTTTTCAATATGGTTAAAAAAACCCATAGGAATATTTATTTATATTTGAGGTAAAAAGTGAAAAGAAAGACAAGGTCTGCCTCCTGCTTGCTACACTGAAGAAATTTATTTCAATTCTTTGTTCCTTTAACTCGTCTTTCCACTTACAAAGTATTATGTGAGCAGATAATTAGAGACTGGATTCCGCAGAGAACACTGTCCACTTTGAAAAGGTTTCCTCAGGCCTACAAGACTGAATTGATCCCTCAACTTGAACTCAGGGGCTTGAACTCAGTACCAGGCACTGTACCTGAGCTTTTGTGCTCAAGGTTAGCACTCCAGCACTTTCAGCCACAGCTCCACTTCTGATGTTCTGGTAGCTAACTGGAGATAAGAGTCTCACGGATTTTCCTGCCTAAGGCAGCTTTGAAGCTCAACTTTCAGACCTCAGCCTTCTGAGGATTACATGTGTGAGCCACCAGGGCCTGGCCTGAATTTTTGAAGTATATTTTACAAACAATATTATGTGAGAATATTTTTCTATATGGTTTTTGTTGATCTGTTCTTAAGGTTCTGATTTTATTCTGTTAAACCCTATAAAGTAGAATAACATAGCATAAATTGAGACTTTCATCATCATAGTACTCCTGGACTCTATATTATTACCACATCAACCTTGTGCAGTTTTTATACCTTATACAACAGGAAGTTAAATGTGTCACAAAATGAAACCTAGATTTGGAATTTCAGTACTTTTAAACTGCAAGAAAAACAGAGACTAACGAGGAGCTCATTTTAAAATGTTCATGGTACCATTCACTTACCATTACAGTAGGGATTGGATGGATTGAAGTTGATTGGAAATTCATGGGATACCTGTCCAAAGACAAAACAAAGACTGAAGAGGCCTGGTTTGCTTTTTTTAGGAAGCAAAGCTTTTAAGTGACATTTCTTCTTACCTGCCATTGAGGAGGTATCTGAGCACCAAAACCAAAAGCTGGAAACATTTTATCACTAAAAAGAAAATTTTTAAAAATGTGAAATACTGTCTTTTCAAGAGAGCCTTTATCTTTACTTTCAATAAAATCAATATAAGTTCCTTCTTTAAAAAATATTTCTGAGAGAGCAGGATGTCTGGCGCTCTAGTAGCGACAGAGGAGTGAATTTACAATGGGTGATGTTGAGAAAGACAAGAAGATTTTTGTTCAGAAGTGTGCCCAGTGCCACACGCTTGAAAGGGAGGCAAGCACAAGACTGGGCCTAATCTCCATGGTCTGTTTGGTCAGAAGACAGGTCAAGCAGCTGGATTCACTTACACAGATGCCAACAAGAACAAAGGCATCACCTGGGAAGAGGATCCACTGATAGAGTACTTGGAGAATCCCAAAAAGTACATCCCAGGAACAAAAATCATCTTCACTGGCATTAAGAAGAAGGAAGAAAGGGAAGATGTGATAGCTTACCTCAAGAAAGCTAAAAATGAGTAATGGCCACTGCCTTATTTATTTATTGCAAAACAAATGTCTCATGGCCTTTTTAATGTGTACCATAATTCACTTGATCTCTAATACCAGATTTCAGATCATGAATGGCTGACAGAATATTTTTGGACAGTCCTGATTTAAGTAAAACTGGCTTGTGGTTAAGTGAATGTGATCTTTTAAAAAAAATTGTCATTTGTTCCCCTTTCTGTGATATGATTGGACTTAGTAATGTTCAATTTTTCAACAAGTTAGGGAATACCATCTCTGATTGTGTCAGATTGGCCTTATATTCAGATTTATATAGCGAATTATGAGAACATCTTTTAAACATGGGGGAAATCCCTTCACTGTCTCACAATCAAGCAAAATTAACCTGTTTGAATTTGTGATCATTAACTTGTTAAAGGCAATGGTTGAAGGTGAGCAAGCAATGTCTATATTTTTGGTCTTGACTATGCCAATTTAATTAGAGTTCCCTGTCTCTGAAATCTGCTTTTTACTTATTGAAAGACATTTTAGTGTGGCTTATGTATAAATATCAAATAAAGAATATTTAACACTAAAAAAATATTTTGATGGCTTAGAAAACTACAAAGATAAAACAAGGGTTACTCATAATGCCAACAGGGTCAATGCTGATACCTCACAACTCTCATTTTAAAGTATTTTTCTGTGCAATGAAAGGGCAAAAGTCTCTATATTTTATGAGTATAGAATTCATATTTATGTTTCACAACAATCTTTTTTCTCTTTAAATCTTGTGCATTATATCACTATACAAATGTGTAAAAAACAAACAAACCATAAGGCCCAAAAAGTTTGTTGTTAGTTCCCAACAAATTCATGTGACACAGGATAAGCACAGGCTTTACACTGAGCTATGTGTCTGGCCCCAAATCTATTCAAAATCTAACCAATGCAATCTATTCAGAAAATTCTAGCCATGTGATTAAGTGCCCAATGTTGAAACTCACAATTTTAAAAATACTAATTTAGTGAATGCTAAGGAAATAGATAGGTTAAGAAAAAGGCTTTACGAAGACATGTCATCTTTACCACACCATTTCCCCAACTTATTCCTAATGCCTAAACCTGAAGGAACAAGAAGAATCTTGCTGACATTATTCAACTAGTAAATAAGCAAACTAGGTGCAGCACATTATAGTTAATCACAGCAAGAAATGAGACATCAGAGGTAAACACTAAAACTGTCATAAAGAAGCTGGGCAATAGTGGCTCATGCATGTAATCCTAGATAGGAGGCTGAGATCCGAGGATCACAATTCCAAGCCAGTCTGGGCAGGAAAGACTATGAGACTCTTATCTCTGATAAATCACTAAAAAGCTGAAAATAGAGCTGTGGTTTGAGCGGTAGAATACTAGCATTGTGGGGTGAGGACGGGGAAACATAGCAACAGCATCCTGGCCTGGCACAAAATAATAATAAAAAATAATAATACTGTCATGAACAGACAAATAGAAAAATCTAAGGCAAAAAAATTAAAAAGAAAACTCATTTATCACCACCTTTATATTATACCACTTATGGAACACTGGATAATGAAACAGAAATTATTCCTCCTGGGGAATTATGGAAACAAGTATTGTAGCATTTCCAAAGTCATACTCACGCATCATAATCTTGAATGACCAATCCCACAGACCAGATGGCAGTCAAATATTCATTGACACCATTGGGGCTAATATAGTGAAGAGAGTCAGGAGACCTTGGGTCGCCATTGGAGCCAGTGAAGTCTACTCCCACCTGTCAAACAGAGCGAGGAGCCCTTACTAAAATAAGAAGGCAGAGACACCTGTGCTTGGGATTCAAGAAACATGAAAGAGACTGGATCCATTCATTCAGGGCCGGTACTGCCATTTCCTCACCAATGCCTATCAGTAATTCCATAGAAAATTAAATGATTAAATCTTCAACATGAAATCATCTGCTGTTCTTATTTTTCTTGCTTCCCCAAATCACAAATCATTATCTACATATACTTATATACATATAATCACTAATCATTTTATATATATGATATATATATTTGTGTTTATATATATGTATATGTAAATTCAATCTTAGGGACTGTGTTTTGTACGTTTGCTTAAATTACAGCAGGATAACCACTGTTTTGTATATATCTGCTTTCTCTCAAGACGAAGGGATTCCCATCAACAAAGTCAAAATTCCCATCATGAACCTGAACAACCTTTCTGAGGTGTGTGAGGAGAGCATATCAAATAATAGTGTAAATTCCATGACATAATCACGTTGACAGTTAAAAAGTACTGTAAAATGGAGAGGAAAAGTCTATGTTGGAAAATGCAGTATGTTACTTACAGTAAAGTTCAGCTGACATCCTCCCATGATGTAGTCAAGGAATGTGCATTCTACTGTTATCTAAAGACAAACAGCAGATTGTTAAAACTGAAACTGGCCTACTATAGGAGAGGCACAAAAGGCTCCATGGCATATGGTTTTCAGATTCTAGACATTGAGCAGCACATGATATAAACATGAGGAAATCGCCCCAGGGTTTGAGCATAAGGAACTCCTGTCCCTGGATTTCACAAATCTGTTTGATCTTACTTCAAGATTATTATAACAATGTTAAGATTACAATATTAATGGGAAAAGATGAAATATTGTCACTTTAAGTTTTTTTTTTTTTTTTTTTTTTTTGGCCAGTCCTGGGCCTTGGACTCAGGGCCTGAGCACTGTCCCTGGCTTCTTCCCGCTCAAGGCTAGCACTCTGCCACTTGAGCCACAGCGCCGCTTCTGGCCGTTTTCTGTATATGTGGCGCTGGGGAATCGAACCTAGGGCCTCGTGTATCCGAGGCAGGCACTCTTGCCACTAGGCTATATCCCCAGCCCTGTCACTTTAAGTTTTAAGAGATTAGGAATGATCTCAACATTCTGTCTTGAGAGTTTGAACAAACATGGTGATCAAGATTTAAAAATAAATAAATAAAACATCCTGATTCTCAAGTCTCACATTTTTGTCAGCTACAGAAATGACTGCAAATGGTATTTAAGTGTTTCTGGTGGACCTGTCTGTGGTCATTACATTGGATTTTGTGGTATCCTATATTTCACAAGAAATATTATTGGTGAACATTTTTCTTATCCTTTCCCACTAGTATATACTTGTAGCTGAATACTTACTGAAACTGCGGTGGTTTTTTGTTTTGTTTGTCTTTTTTGCCAGTCCTAAGGCTTGAACTCAGGGCCTGGGTGCTATCCCAGGGCTTTTTTTTTACTCAAGGCTAGCACTCTACAGTTCCTCTTTTGGTAGTTTATTGGAGATAGAAACCTCATAGATTTGCCTTCCTGGACTGGACTGGCTTGGAACCATCATTTTCAGATCTCAGCCTCCTGAGTAGCTAGGATTGGCATAAGCCACTGGTAGTCAGCTTGAAACTACATTCTTTTAGAATGATGAGCTTTCAACTATTTCCTAGCCTGAATTCCTCTTTGTTTTACTGTAAAAACAAATATAAAATTTTAGTAACTATTCGTAAATAAATGTTTTTAAAATATTTTTTCACTATAAGAAAGTTGGTCTTTCTCCTTCCATTTACAACTTTTCATCTTGACATCATAGTCATAGCAGATAAACTAGGTCAGGCAATTTCCATTGATAGGCTGAAAAAATACCAAGACTCTATATTTGCTAAGGTAATGGAAAGTTTTAATATTCCTTGTCTGTGGCTAAAAAATTAAGTAGGAAGCAAAATTTCTTAAAAGATTCTTCACTATTTCTTACTCTATACTGTTTCCTTAGTAGACCAGATCATCCAGTGATTTTCAGTTGTCTAAAGCACTTATCTGAAACAAATCCAACTGCAGGACAACTAAAAATACGACCTTGTTGCAAGTGATTGAAGCCAACTGACCTCACAGAGTTTCACGCTGATAACGCCTGAATTCTTATAGCTTTTTTTCTTTTGCCTCTTCTTTTCATTTATGCATTCATATTCAATCTGTAGGAAGAGAGGAGAAAATGTTACATTTTTCACTATCAATATTCTAAATGCCAATGTAAATTTAAATGAACACCCATTTCCTCTTGGAATCAAACCACTTATGATAGAGGTCAGTTGCAACATGCAATTCTGAATTACACAATGCATTAAGACCAAGAAATCACTACTGGTCAAACTTCCAAATATTAGGGTACTCCTAAAAATTATAAACCTTTTAAAATAGTTTGTCAGTATAAAGTTTGCCTATATAGGTAACTAATTTCTTGGGCAAGTACTCCAAATGATAACTTTCCTTCCTTATGATAAAGGAAATAAAATGTTACTTTTCGATGTTAACTATACAAAAAAATATATTTTGTTTAGGAAAGAAGAGAAAGCTGTCATCATAAATCAGGATTATATGAAGCCCAACCCTATGGTAAAATATGCAGCAAAGATCATCTCTTTTCACAGGGAATTTGTGTTAAAAAATAAATCTATTTTCCTCTCACCTCTTACCATCACAATGATCTTCCCTACATCTCCAAATCACCATCCTTCTTTAAGACTTCACTTTAGTCACCTCTAGTGTTATAATGACTGGTCTCTATCAATCTACAACTATAGCACATTCAGATAACACACTCTGTTCTCAACTGTTTCAGTTTAGTAATTTTTTTTTCTTCACAGAGGTCATAACCACCTCCAACTTATACCTTTGATTTCTCACTGTCTTGCCTAGTAAGAACATTACTTTTAGTTAATAGGAAGCTTCTTAGGTACACCATTGATAGTCATTCCTAATTTTCTAAGAATCAACATTAGGAAGTATATTTGATATAATAATGTTTATTGGAATTATGTAACGGAATTCCTCAATGGTTCAGAACTTGAACAGTTATAATTATAAACACTTATTATTACAGATACAAAAAAAAAGTCCTAAACAGAATCTCATTGAAAAACAGCTAAATTATTTTACTCTCTTCATTCATCTTTTTACAATGTGTCTACCAAGAGGCATAGTGCTAGGGCTGGGGATATGGCCTAGTGGCAAGAGTGCTTGCCTAGTATACATGAGGCCCTGGGTTCAGTTCCCCAGCACCACATATACAGAAAATGGCCAGAAGTGGCGCTGTGGCTCAAGTGGCAGAGTGCTAGCCTTGAGCAAGAAGAAGCCAGGGACAGTGCTCAGGCCCTGAGTCCAAGCCCCAGGACTGGCCAAAAAAAAAAAAAAAGGCATAGTGCTATGTAATCTTTGACAACAAAATATGAGAAAACATAGCCTTATCCCTGGTGGGTAAGCCTTATCATGGTAGTAACATTAAAAGTTTCACTTTAATAGGTTTGTTGGCACATGCCTATAATCCCAGCACTTGGCACACAGATTCAGGACTCCAGGTTCAGGGCCAGCCCGGGTTACAGAACAAGACAGAAAAGTTTCAGAAGCACTCTCTTAATTAATAAGTTGGAATGTTACATAATAAATGTGGTTAAAACAGCCAAATGGTCTTTACAAAAATCCATGCCAGGAGATTATAGCTTAATATTATATAGTTTAAATGTTAAAGAAAAGTCAGAAAGAAAACTACAAATCCCTGTGGGGAAAAAATTGCCTAAGTATACATAATAAAAGTATGTATAAAAGTATACATAATAAAAGCCTGGGAATTTGTCTGGTGGTAGAGATATTAATTATTGTAACCAATGAAATGTCCAAAGCCTTACAAATACAGATTTGAAATACAATCATATATGCTATCTTAAACTAAAAGAAATCAAACCTCTGATACAAATATACTTGGTGTGCATAGTTCATGACAGCTGCTTAGCCACATAGGATGGGTCTCAGAACTTCTTTACAGGAGATGAGTATCTACACTGTGTGTGCTGAACTGCATGTATGGAAACAGCTTGCCACTTTCAAACTCAAGAGTACTTCTTGCTCTCCTTAGGGCCTGTAGGTCAATGGCCCTCAACCCCACTGCCAGCATTCAACAGTTCAGATTACTGCTAGGGGTTTCTACTGAAGTAAAAACTTCCTACTTAGGTTGCCAGAAGGGAGCTGTTGGACGTGATGGAAGAAAACTATTCATATAGCTGATCTTGCTCTGTCTTCTCTACAACAGTGAAGTGGTGTTCCATTCAGTGCTTGACTGTGTTAGGTTTTCTCTTCTAAGATACAGGGGCGAAAGTCACTTCCATTCCCAGTGACTGAAATTGTAATGTTCTTTGCCTTCCTTCAAGTTGGAGTCCTCCTCCGCCATCGAGGACCATAATATAGTATTCAGAGAAACAAGAAACATACCCCACATATGAACTCTAGATGATCTAATCATCAAACAAATAAAACCCATCAATTTGTGAGAATTATGCAATATAACAAAACACAGTAAACTATTTCTATACCAAAAGAAAAACTAATAATAAACACAGCTAGACTATATAATACATATGAAGATGAAACTTACAGGTGAATTTCTGGAAGCTTCTTTCAGTTTTGTCATGGTAGTTTGAAATGTTCCAATAAGATCATGTGATCCATCATTGTCATAATCATAGCACTCTACCTGGAATTGATGATAAAAAACGTATGTAAATCAAGACTCTTACTAATAAGTATTAGATACTTGTTATTAAGAAGTGCCTTTGTAAATAAACCAGCTGAAGGTGTTTAGTATGAAGCCCTACCTGAATGAGTAGAGACTAACTCTAGAGAACTGATATTAAAATCCTTTCAACTCTAGCTGTCCTTAAACTCACAGATAAATCATAGGCAAGGAAAATCTGCATGTGAAGTTTCCAGCTCTTATGCTATGGCCTGTACAAGTGCTGGTAAAAGGGAAAGTGGAATCACACCCACTTTCCCATCTGCTTCTTTATTGTTTCATCACCCATATCACTTACTATATGGCTACGGGTCATAATCTAGAGAAAGGCAGGCAATATCCTAGGCAGCTAAAAAATTTATAATTAAATCCTAGAACTACGAGAATTTAGAATGACGGGAAGTTTCATTGCCTGAACTTCGTATAGAGGTTAGATATGAACTCAGATTTTCATCATTCTCAAGATCACAACTCTTACAATGAATGGAAAATTCTAGGACAAGGATACTTAGACCACTGAGGAAGTATCTATACTGTAACATAATGACTCCTTTTCCTTTGCCATGTAAGACAAAATGAGCTCCAGAATGAGCTCTAGATTAAGAGCTGTTTCTCTCTCTCTTCCCTTATGCCCTCCCTCTCTTAAAAAGATAAGAATGTTTTATTTGCTTTAGTTTTACATGAAGTTAACTGATGCAATGTAAATAGGAAAGTAAAAAGTAAATATCGTTCCAAATACTAAACTTCTTTCCAAAGGGGAAAAATAAAATCATGACTATTATTAGCAAACTGAGGTGTTCAAAGGAATCTAAAATCTGACCAAAATGGTTATGAATATTCAGTAACAATGTTTTTACACTACATCATGACCTCAAAAGAGATTTCTGTAAGGAAATTTATTGCACTTGGCAATAAAGGCCTTGTGAGCTACAGTGGGATTCCTGTCATTATTTCTTTTTAGAACTTAAAGTTGGAGAAACTGAACAAAAAGTATTTAAAGGTAGTATGTCTTATGTGGTAACCAATGTGGGTAAAGTAAGGCTATGTAAAGGATTCTTTTGAGAGCTTCTGGAGCTTCTTTCAAAATAAAAGCTTGTTTAAAACAAAGGAATTTACTTTACTGCTGTCTAATAGACAGCGCCATCTTGCCACTACTCTTTTAGGAGGTTGTATTAATCAACTTAATGCTAAAGATTTTATTTGTTCACTTGGCAGAGTGATATTTGTTCTGTTCAGTCCCAAACAATGACTGTTAAGATAACTGGAAAACTTTCATTCCTTACTTGGTTTTCATTCTTCTTTGGAAACAGTAAAAGTCTTTTAAGTGATCAGAGCAGGCAATTGTGAAAAACAATATAGGATTTTGCTTAAAGAAAAGTTTTATAAGCACTGATCTAATCTGACACTCTCACTCTTGTCCTACATCTTCAATATCCAATTTTATAGCCAGGCCCCTTTGTCTGACTTTTTATAGTAACAAGAGAAAAGAAAATTAATAGTCTTAATGATTTTTTTCTAGAGGACATAAAATATTGATAAAATAGAACACTATCTTACTATTAGAGCAAGATCAACTCAGCAGAAGTTCTTAAATTATGCACAATGAAACATTACATTTTAAATTTCATTCAGGGTGCAACAATATATATTTAAGTAAGATTAGGCTTTTATAAAGACTGGATTTTATTTAAACAAATCTCATCAAGAACTAAAAATATAAATGTTTAGACTGAACCTTCATAAAGTATAAAATATATTTTTACTCTAAAAGTTTTCACTATTCACTACAAAAAAACAAAACCAAAAAAAAAAAAACAAAACAGATGTTAGGGCTGGGAATATGGCCTACTGGCAAGAGTGCTTGCCTCATATACATGAAGTCCTAGGTTCAATTCCTCAGCATCACATACATAGAAAAGGCCAGAAGTGGCGCTGTGGCTCAAGTGGCAGAGTGCTAGCCTTAAGCAAAAGGAAGCCAGGGACAGTGCTCAGACCCCGAGTTCAAGGGGTAGTACTGGCAAAAAGAAAAACAAAACAAACAAAAAACCAGATGATAAAATTTCCTTCCAATCTCCCTGAAGGTGGACTTATCATTTTTCTGCATGCCAGTTCTGGGGCTTGAACTCAGGGCCTGGGCACTGTCTCTGAGCTTTCTTGCTCAAGGCTAGCACTCCACCTCTTGAGCCTGCTTTTAGCCTTTTGGAAGCTAATTGGAAACAAGAATTGTATGGACTTTCCTGCCCAGGCTGGCTTTGAATTGCAATCCTCAGATCTGTCTCCTGAGTAGCTAAGATTACAGGCATGAATCACCAATGTCTGGCTAGACATAGCCTTTTTTTTTTTTTTTTTTTTTGCCAGTCCTGGGCCTTGGACTCAGGGCCTGAGCACTGTTCCCTGGTTTCTTTTTGCTCAAGGCTAGCACTCTGCCACTTGAGCCACAGCGCCACTTCTGGCCATTTTCTATATATGTGGTGCTGGGGAATCGAACCCAGGGCTTCATGTATAAGGCAGGTGCTCTTGCCACTAGGCCATATTTCCAGCCCCTAGACATAGCATTTTAAATGCTGGTATGTTCAGATGAAGTTTGAGGCAAGATGGTTTATGTAACTTAATTTCTCTCTTCTCAAGAATCCAAGAGATAAGACTACTGACTAAACACAGATATCAGAAGAACTTATGAAATTTAAATATGTGTTTATATACATATATGCATACGTATGTATGTATGCATAAGAATGCACACTCCACACAATGCATTCCCATTGTAGGCATGGTGGTAGCATGCATGATTATTTCTCTTAAGCGTTTGGTTTTATTATGGAAATAATAAATGCTTGAGTGGTGACACACAGAAAGTACTGAGGATTCTGACTTTATTCTCTGCTCTGTAATTCTTCACTATGCCTCTAAGTCATTTCTGAACATTAACTGAACCACAGATGTATGACTATCTGATGTTGCAAAGAAATACAAAACTAGAGAAATAAAGTCAGTGGCAAAATGACAAGGCAAGTTGTGAATAATTAAAAAACAAACTGAGAAACTTTGAAGAATGGAACACATTCATCAGACAAAGCTCAGAAAGTCAATTTACTTACTACAATAAATTAGCCCTGTAAGCAAGTCACTGTAAGCAAAAAGTTAAGAAAGTTTTGTTGTTAGAATATCAATATAAACAATCAAATCCTTACAGATTAGATTTTCCTGCTTTCTCAGATCTAATGGTGCATACCATTTTTAATGGGAAAAGCAAAAGTTCTGGAATTTATCTAATAATGAAGGTTATTATTATAGCTTCTTTTCTATAATTTACATTATACCTAAATTTTCACTGCATATGACATACCTTCCAAATCATACTTAACACTCACTTTTAAAGTTCTCTGAAACTGAGAATAATTTTCTTCTGTAGCTCAGAAATTAAGCAGTTTTCAACAATAAAAGCAATCTCTATAGTGTCTTCCAATTTTCAAAATGTTCACCCTTTTTATTTTACCTTTACTTTCTTGTATGGGAGAAGTTATTACCTCCATCACGTAAGTAAAGAAGTAGGCTTACCTACTCAGCATCCATTACCTTGTTAAAAGTCATGGGGCTTGAACTCTAAGCCTGGGAGCTGTCCTTGAGCTCTTCAGCTCAAGGCTAGTGCTCTACCATTTTGAGCCACAGCACCACTTCCAGTTTAATGGTGGTTAAATGGAGATCAGAGTCTCACAGACTTTCCTGCCAGGGCTGGCTTTGAACCACAATCCTCAGATCTCAGCATGCTGAGTAGCTAGGATCATAGGCATGAGCCACCAATACCTGACTATTTTGACTTTTTTTTTATAAGTATACATTAGTTGTACTAGGAGGTTTCATTGTGACATTTCCACACCGGTACACCATGCACACAAATCAATCTCACTCACTCTCCCTTTCCACTCCACCTTCTTAAAACAATTTCAACACGTTTTATTGTTCTGTTTTCATAATGCAAATAAACATATCAACCATATTCATCCTCACTACTCTCTTTTTCAGCTATCCTTCCTCCTACTGGTACCCACGTATCTCCATCCAAGCCTGTTTTACTCTGTGTGTTTACTCTGTGTGTGTGTGTGTGTGTGTGTGTGTGTGTGTGTGTGTGTCCCCAAGACAAGGGATTTCAGTGTGGTTATTTCAGATACATTTATTATGTTTTGCTCAGAATAAGCTTCCCTATTGCTTTCTCTAGCCTGCCTTCCCACTCCCTGATTAACCAACAGTTCTCAGTGAGGTTTCTCATGCCTTCTTTATAGATATATTTAGATATACTCTGTTTTCAAATTACTTCCTCTCCATCGTTCTTTCTTCCTTTCTCTTCCTCCCTCCCTCCCTCCCTCTCCTTCCTTCCTTTCCTTTCCTCTTTCTTTCTTTCTTTCCTGTTCCCTTGTCCTTTCCCAGTCCTATCGTTAGAACAGTGTTTTACATATATGTATAAATGTATGTACACAGGTATATATATATGCATATGTACATGTTCATGAGATAATTTACTTTAAAACTATTAACTTGAATAAGTGAATATTTGTGTATGTGCATATATATTTATTATATATCTCAGTCCCTAACCTACCTAGGATGGTAGGACTTAATGTTTTTTGGCTATATGGTATGTGAAAGTGAGACCATCAGCAGAAACTGTACATTAAGTTTTGAATTTTGGTACCTTCCTGGGCTAATGACGGATAATGAGGTTTACTTGCAAGCTCACTCCTGCAATCCTAGCTATTCAGAAGGCTCAGATTTAAGATCTTGGTTTTTAAGCTAGCCTGAGTAGAAAACTCTATGAAACTCTTATATTCAATTAAGCAGCCAAAAGCCACAAGTAAAAGTGTGGCTCAAGTGGCAGAGTGACAGCCTTAAATAAAAAAGCCAAATAAAAGCCCACTACTAACACACACATGTCTGCGTGTGCGCGCACACACACCACAAAGTAAAAGGATTATCCTGCAATGCTGAGTAAGAGCAGAAAGCTGAAGCTTCCGTCAGCTGCATGACCACGTAGATAAACAGTGGATACTCTATAACATAGTGTGTTGCTAAACTATGTTGTTTGGTAAGTAGTATATCAAATGCATCTTTAGCATGATGTTTGCTTTCCTATTTTTTTTGGGGGGGAGGGGTGTGTGTGGAGGGTGAGATAGAGATTGAACCCAGTCTTGTGCACACTAACTACACAGTTACCAGTCAGTTGTTTACAGACTAACTTAATGATATTTTTAACTTGATAATGGATTTTTCAATACATAAGCCCACTGATAAGTCAAGTAACATTTTCATACAATTTCAAATTACCTTAATGATTTTGTCCATATCGCCATAGCAAAGAGAGTTAAGAGAGACTTTGAAAGGCTTCCAAACAGGATTCAAGTTATTTTTAATAACCTATAAAGATGACGATTGAAAGATCTATTAGAACAATATCCCATTCATTAACATTTTGCTCTTGCCTTTCCAAGGCTCTTACTACATCCTTATTATTCATCCCTCAACTTTTCACACACCTTGACTCAATAAAAAACTAGTTAGGACAATAATATGCAACTCTCTCGTGAAAAATTTAATAAGTTGCCCAGCTGTAGCACATCCTCAGAAAAGACATGTGGGAAACGTGTTAACTTAATATTTAGAAACTACAGCCAGCTGGGCATGGTGACATATGCCTGTAATCCCAGCACTCAGGAGATTGAGGCAGAAGGATAGCAAGTTTGAGGTCAGCCTGGGCTACAGAGAGATCACCTCTTAGAAAACCACAGAGAAAGAGAAGGAAAGAGGAGGAGAAGAGAGGAGAAAGGAGGGGAGAGAAGGAGAGGAAGGGGAAGAGCAGGGAGAGAAGAAAAGGAAACAAAAGAAGAGAAGAGAGGAGGAAACTGAAGCTTACTGCTTTGTGGGATACTAGGCATTTCATTGAAGGCAAATATCGAATAAGAAATGGTAAGAATTAACCTTGTGTTAGATTTGAGTTGCAGAAAGTTTATAATTTGAAAAATTTTAGTGACATAAATACTTGGGCACAAATATATGTTTCGTAGCTGTGTCCACTGAAAAAGCTGAAAAAAAATGGTATCTTGGTATCAATGAGCTCTTCTAGCATTCATTTGTTGATGTCTAATTCCAATTCTGATGCCTCTTAGAGAAGTAGAGTGCCTCCTGAGAAATGGGTCATTCCAACTTTGGGACAGGATTAAAAAACATACTCTATAATAAAGTAAAAGACTGCTTTAAAACAAATGTGGTCACAAAGAACCCAGAAGACATTTGTAGAAGCCCTCCCTAGCCAAATTTGGATTCATTTGAGCAGCCAAAATAATGATATTAATGAATTATAACAATCCAAGTGTTTACAAAGATACAAAAAGAAACCCATTTTTCAACCCCTGGTTTAAGTGATTAGCCAAAGATCATCAACAGATGCCACAACTGTTAGTAGGTAATTCGTACAATCACACATCACATATTTACTTATTAATTACAAGAAGAAAAAAATGGGACTTTATTGTGGCAAGATCACCAGCTTAATGAAGCTGCTAAGCCTAATCCTAGCATCATCAAAACTGAGTCCCCAGATGATGCAAAGGAAGGACCACACAGAGAGTTTTTGACAGATACATTTGATCTCCATCTAGATGTGAGAAAAGAGAAGATTCCAGTATGTTGGAGATTCTAGTCTTAATTATTCAAGAGTTTCAATGACATCAAAGTATAAGGAGGAAAACAAGAGCCCTATATTCGAAGCATAAAATCTGAATGCAAATCATGGACCTTCATGGGTCCATGGGTCTTAGAAAGCAAAACAAATCAATATCTATATAGAATGCGTGGGACAACTGAGGGCATCTGAGTTGGAATATAGAATGATGATGCTAAAACAGGGGTAATTTTCTCAGGTATGGTGATATAGAAAACCTTTTTTCTTTTTTCCTTCAGTATTAGGGTAGGAAGAGCCTTATATTTGCTAAGCAAGTGCCCTGCCACTTCAGCAACACCCACCCACTCAGAATGCCTTGTTCATGACAGGTGCTGCTGTAGTATTTATAGGCCAAGAGTCTTAATGCTAATGTCTTTGCCTGTATCAGAAGGGTTTTTACCAAAGGAAAATATATGTGTGTGCATATGTGTGTGTATGCTCATATGTGTTCAGAAAGAGAGAAAGGGTACCCTAGAGCTAGAGGCAGAAAAGTGCATGCAAGGATGAGCACTAGTGACTTCAGTGAGAAGAACACAAATGTTGTTTAGGTGGTTTAAAGTTTTTTAAACAGAAATAATGAAGCATGATAGCATTTCCTCATTAAAAGCAAAAAAAGTAAGCATTCTAATTTAGTATTTATTTCTGGACTCAATATTCCTATAAATATTTAATCTTTTAAAATAACTAGAATTCCAAAGAACACTTCTATTGTAGTTTTCAGATTTAGATTCTCACCTCTGTTCGATAAACCATTAGCCAGTTTCCATCAGATGTCTGCTTGTGAAATTCCAGGTATGGATCTGACTTTCCAAAAAGATCCTACATTTGAAACAAACACATTCAGTCCTCCTCTGAAGCATGTGTGACTACATGTTATATAGGCTTATAACCTTTGGTCTAACTCCTGGTATGGACTTACCATAAATGTAAATCCCATCATTGTTCTCACTACGCCTGGATATACACACATACACACACATACAAATAATTCCAGAATGACATACAAATCAATAGTAGAGATTAAACTCAAGTGGTATAATTATGGATGAATTGTTTTCCACTTTCTGTCTTTATTTTGAAAGGCAAATACTACTAAGTATATGTGAGTTGCTATTCTTAAAAATGAGAGTACTTGCTAATCCTGTGTGCAGGTATGTTTCTGAAGTAAAGATTTGTTCTGTTGTGAACAACCCTTGATATTTAAAATCCAAGATAATATTCCTGCCCTGAGCATGAAATTTAATTCAAGCAAATAACGTGGTATGCAGCAAAAATTGTAAACAAAATGATTATGTAGAACTTTAACCTTATCACTCAGAAGGATCATACATAAATGAAATAAGCCTACAAGTGTCTCTCATATTATAAAACTAAGAACAGAATCCTACTTAGATTAGTTAATACTGCAAAAACACATTACTATGCCATGTGACTTATCTTAAAAAAAATTCCCACAGGAAAGGCACAATTTACTTATTACCATTTTGAAGAACAGAAAAGACTTTTTTTTCCAAAGGTCATTAAACTGTTAAGTTCCTAACTTTGACTACCAAGTGAAAACAACAGGTGAAAAAAGTATCTGGGGGGGCGGGGGGGAGAAGGGAATGAGGGAGGAGGTAACAAACAGTACAAGAAATGTATCCAATGCCTAACGTATGAAACTGTAACCGCTCTGTATATCAGTTTGACAATAAAATAATTAATTAATTAATTTTAAAAAAAGAAATGATATAAATTTAGTACTCTAAGAAGTAGCATTGTGTTTCTTCTATGTAAAAAAATAAATAAAAATTTAATATCTCTTAAAAAAATAAAACCCAAGGCACTACAAAAAAAAGAAAGAAAGAAAAGAAAAAAGTATCTCATATGAAACATTTACTTTAAGGGCCCTTGCTAAAGAAATATTAGTGTCCACAACCATACCAAATAATTTAGTTCTTTTTTTATTAAAAAAATGTCATTTCTAGACAGGCTCTGGTAGCTCACACCTATAATCATACCTACTCAGGAGGCTAAGATCTGAGGATCATGGTTCAAAGTCAGCCTGAGCAGTAAAGCCAAGACCCTTACCTCCAATTAATGACCAAAAAGTGGGAAGTGGAACTGTGGCTCAAGCACTAGAACACAAGCCCTGAGAAAAGCTCAGAGACAGTGCCCAGGCCCTGAGTTCATGCCCCAGAACCAGCACAAAAATGTAAGTAAATAAGTAAGTCTTGTCTTTTGGACGTGGTGGCATATTCTGCAATCATCTAACTCAAAGGTATGCACTCTAGAAAACAATGAGGAACAGTATCCAATGAATTGTGAGCACATGTATATACACTGTAGCTTCTACATACCAACTACACTAAAAATAACAGGGCTGCTCTTAATGTGCCAATCTGAAACAGCACCTCCTGTCTTGCCACAGGACAAGGAATATAAAGATGCCCAAGGTCATGCCAAGAGGTCTCAGGAACAAACTAAAAGAGGTACCCTCAAAGCAAGGTTGGGATTCTTTGAATGAATAAGCTGTTATAGTTCATAATGTTTAAATCATGAGTTTATATCAATTCTTAAAAAAATACAGCAAAACAAAAATCTCATAGTTATATTTAGAGAATGCTAAGGAACCAGCTTCATTGGAAAATAGTAAACATGGGAGAAAAAAATCAAACGTTTTAATTTTCCTTCCTCTGTACATGGTTCTCAAAATATATAAATAACTAATATAGAAAAATGTCCCTCTAAGAGACATTCTTGTTAGGAAATAAAGAAGCAGTTTGGTGCTGACTTTTGAAAACAAAAAGAATAACTTACCAGTGCACTAATCCAACTACTGTCTAATAACTTTCATAAAAACAGCAATGCTTTTATTCACTTCTTGTTTTAATCTAGACAAATTATTTGATAACATCCAAGTGAAAGAAATGAAGGAAAATGAGTTCTGCTTACACACACACACACACACACACACAAACACACACACACACACACACACACACACACACACACACACCAGGTGGATAAACAGGCAGGCAAAAGAAAGGAGAATAAGAATGAGAGCAACAGAGAGACAGAGAGAGAAAGAGAGAAAGAGAGAGAGAAAGAGAGAAAAAGAGAGAAAGAGAAAGAAAGAAAGAGAGATGAATCTAGAAGTAATTGAAAACCCATGTAATACTCAGGTAATGCAATTCACGTTAACTGAATTGCAAATTGTAATTTTTTTTCAATGTGATGCAAAATCTGGTACTACTTGTTGAATTTGCATAATCGACCAACCTTATTATCCAGCTTTCTGGCTTCCATTTCAAATAAGACCACTCTGTTATCCTTTATTTCTTCTGCTGAAATCTATGAGTAGATAAGGTATGTGAAAGAAAACATATATTAGTGATTCTGATACCCTTATGAACTAAGTACTTTTTATCTAATAGTACAGAAAGTCTATTTTAGTATATATGACTTCTAAAATGATACAATTAGCAAACATTTACCCTTATTTCTTATATATGTGTGAAATAATTTTCCCAAATATACCAAGAACGCATTCTGCAACTCTTTTTAAATTCAGTTGCCCAAATTGTATATTTTCTATCCCATAAAGAAATCAATGCCCTGAAAGATTTGCACAAAACGAAAATAGCTCCAAATATAGAGAAGTATGAAGAAATCAGACTCGGACAGCTCTTTAAAGTATGTGATTATTGTGTTTTCATCCAATGAAACTGAATTACTTTACTTAAAAACAAATCGCAGGCTATCATGCCCCAACAGCCATAAAGCTAACTACTGATAATGTTCTCTTGTCTTGTGAAAGTCAACATTCCCAATGGTCTGAACATTCTTAGGCCTTTGGAAATCTAACCTAGGGCCAAACAGCTACAGAGGAAAAAAAATATTAGATAAATGCAATAACTCTTAAACATGGGTCTCTCAGGAAGCAAGGTTTCCAGTCTGAGAAAAAGCACACCAGTGGTTTCCTGGACAGAAATTCTAGGAGCGATAGTGTTTTAAATTGGTCATCATATAATAGAAATCTACAGTATGATAAAGCACATATTCCTTTTAACAAGGCCTGCAGTCTGCCAGGGAAGCTCTGGTGGGTGTGTAATGGAGTACAAGAACTAAAAGCGATGGTACAATTTATAGTTTCCATGGCCATCTCTTGAGAAACAATCCACTACAGAAAGGTTTCGTCATGTTGAGGGGACTGTTTGCCTTGTAGAGGATCAAATAATCCATTAGGGTTATTATGCCTTGTAGAGGATCAAATAATCCATTAGGATTATTAACTTAAACTGGGTGCTGGTGACTCACACCTTGTAGTCCTAACTGCTCAGGAGGCTGAGGTCAATGGATCACAGTTCAAAGCCAGCCCACCCAGAAAAGTCCATGAAATTCACGTCTCCAATAAGCTATTCAGAAAAGGCCAGAAATGGTGCTGTGGTTCAAGTGGTAGTGCACTAGCCGTGAGCAAAAGGGACTCAAGGGTAGCACCTAGCACCTGAGTACAAGCCCCAAGACTGACACAAATAATAAAAAAATAAAGCAAAGATTATTAACTTAAGTAGTGGCATTCTAACTTGGGAAGTGAACTTCCCTGGGAGAGAGACAAGCATCATCAGGCATACCTGACTGCTATCTACAGGGCAACTTAAAATGCTGAAAGAAGGGATCCTCATGCTGCATTTATCTCCTATTTTAACATGGCACATTATGGAAATTTTGTTATCACTGTGGCAAAGGAGAATGGAAAACAATATTCAAACGATCAAGCATAGATGTAGAATATTAATTTGATATACATATATAAATATATATTTGCAGTGACTGTGCTAAATCTTTTAAGACAAAAGACAACTATCTTTACCGTAATACTCCCTTTCCCAGCAGGTTTTCCATTTTTAAGTACCAGTGGTCGAGTTATCTTCTTACTGGAAACAATCTATTAAAAATAAAAAGTAATACAAAATGCTATATCATCTCAACATGCAAATTTTGAAACTGAATAATTTCAAAAGAAAAAGTTAATAATAAAGTTCATTTAAACTCATTAAATATGGGAACATTGAAGTCCACTTCTTAGAAGCATCAAGATTTTAACAACATTTAAAATGTATCTCCACATTTCAAATAATGGAAAAGATTTCCCAGAAGCCTACTCTGGCAGATACAATCTCCCTGACCAGTAGTTTCTTTACTAATTGTTTCAAAGTTTAACTTCTCCCTTGCAATGGGAAAATAGGTTCAGATTTTCATCTTTACACAGATCACTGAGCTGAAACCCTGAAAGATAAAGGGTAGGCTTCAGAACATTTAATAAATGTGATCCAAATTTTCAACTAACACATAACTAAAATCTCTGCCTCCAGAAAACATCACTTTGCTTAGAATATTATACACTGACATACCTTCAAATAGATCTACCTGTCAAATTCATTAGAATTTCAGATACATAATTTTTTTCAACAAACAAAACTAAATATTTCATTAATTTTCCCTATTTGTGAAAGTTTTACAAATCAGATCCATTCTGTAATGTCCTTGGGAGAATAAAAATCATGGTCTCCAAATAATTCAATACTCAAAAATAATCTCATCAAACACAAATTTGAAGGATAAATAAAACCTACTGAAAAAATGGACTCCTCCCCAATAAAGCTTTTCTCAAATTACACAAATAGTTATGACCTCTTCCAATACATGGGACAGAGCTAGAAGTTAGTAGTGGCTCAGCACACAGATACTGCTTTGACCAAGTGCATCATATACAGGTAATAGGCTCCTAAAATGAAATATGGTGAGAAGCAGTAGGATGTCAAGGATGAGGTCAGCAAATGGGCTCTATACTAGTCTAGAGGGTCAGAGAAGGTTCAAGGGGGAAATGAAGTTTAAGGCAACTCCTCTAAGGTGGAGGAAGAGCAAGTCAGATAAAATGGTGGTATTAGGGCTTCAGAGTAAAGAGGTATCCTCACTCACACTAGTGAGAATATCAGAGAAATTAACGATACATCAATAGGATTACAATTTGGCCATAAGAGTCAAACAATACTGAACTCAGCTAAGCTGGAATCTTAGTTTAACTTCTTTATTTTTCTCTGTGTGTTCCAGTATCCAGGCTTGAACTCAGGGCCAGGGTGCTGTCCCTTGGATTTTTTTGCTCAAAGCTGGTACTGACCATACTTCTTACTTTTTGCTGGTTAGCTGAAGTTAAGAATCTCATGGACTTTCCTGCTTGGGCTGACTTCAAACTGTAATCCTCACATCTCAGCTTCTGAGTCACCAGGATTATAGGCCTGAGTCATCAAGCATTTCTTGCAATGCCTAATGAAGCATTCCTAACTCAAAAGAATGTTTTTTTGTGCTAGAAGCATATGGTCCTTATCCTCTCTCTCACACACACATACACATATATACACACACACACACACACACACAATCATAAATTCTGTAAGCTTAAAGTCAATCATACTACTTTAGAAACTCAGTCTCTAAAGTGATTATTTTCCAAGCTTAAAAATTAAACTAGTGAATACTTGTCAAAACATCCAAATCTTTAGTTAAAAATTCAGCTAAGAAAAAAATGTAAGAGCTATTGGTACTCACTTGTCCAAGGGTACATTCAAATTCTCCTAGGAAGTCATCATCACTCAGCTCAATGGTTTTGTTGTCAATGTCATAAATTCCAAATTTCAATTTCTGAACCACTTCAAAGTAGTAATCAATAATAAATGTCTTGGAAAACTTGGGACTCAGGCAATTCTTAATTCTCTCTGTACGTTCAACCTACACCCATCACCCCAAACAAAAACAAATAGAATTTTTTTTTTCAGGTCAAAGGTACACATGGATTTCAGCATCTTTATGTACTAAATGTACATAAATATAAGAAACTAAAAGGAGTTTTTATATGTATATGGAAAATTTCACAAGTGAAGACACATTTTCAAAGCAAACAAACAAACGAACTACAGTAACAAGTTAGAGGACATTCCATTTCTAACCCTCTAAAAAAATTACTCCTCACATTTTGAAAAGAATAATTCGAATGACTTTTCACCTAAAGTATTCGGTATTATTACCTCATACCACTGATGTCCACTCGTGTTCAAAAATAGCACACATAAAGGGTCTGACTTTGAGGCCACATCTGTATCCAAGAGATTGTTGCAGGAAACATTCAGCTCCACCTTGGTGACACACTGGGCAGCCATCTCCGGAGCTGTTAAGAAACCAGTGGGAAGAAAACTTGTGACTGGGTGCCCTTAGGAAGCACACTCACTCCTAGTGGATATGGCGGAGTTCTGAAGATGAGCTGCCAGATAGGCTTGCAGAGTGAATGTGCTGGAATGAGACCATTTCTTTACGAGACTCCTGGGGATTTGCTGTTACGCGCTCAGCCCTGTGATGTTATTTAATGTACTGGCTGAGATAAAACTCACCACATGACACTAAAAGTACCTTTTAAGATGGCAATTAAGACACAGTTATCATTTTTACCTCATTATACACTTTACCCTTCAGAGAAAGTCCAAGCACAATCTCAATTATTTTTGTTGTGCTACACAGCACAACAGATTCGATTACTGCCTAATTTTTACTTTTATTTATTTAACAAAAAATATAAGGATGTTTTCTGTTTTATAAAAGTTTTGACTAAGTAAGAGCCGAATCATGGGCATAAAGTCAACCAATATCTCCTTCCCTCTACTCTGCCCCCAGGTCTACATGTTTTACAGCAGTGGTTCACAATCATGGTTCTTACTAGAACCATCTTTAAAGACGCTGATGCCTATATCTCACAAAGGCATTTGCTTTAACTGGGTTAGGGTACAACTTGGGCATCAGTCACCTAGATTTTCCTAATGAGTAGATATAAGGTGGGCAAGGCTACTGTTCTACAGGGGGCATCCAGCAAACAGATACAGTCCATCTTCTTTCCTGTTGTACCAAGGAATATCAGAGTAAATCTCACTTCTCCAGACCTACCCTCCCAAGCTCCAATCAGCAAAAACAAGAGCACTTGAAGGGGCATGCAGTATTGAAGAAGAGCCGGGAATTGACAGGAACTCAATGTAGTGCTAGCGGTGTAACCACACAAAAGTAACTTAACTTCCCTGAACCTAGAGTTCCTCATTAGTAGAAAGAGAGATACTATAATTATAACCCTAAATCTGTCATGTTCGAGTAATTTTGTTTTACATTTCCTACATAGAATCTGTGGAATTAAATCAATTGTACAATTTCCCCCTCCTCCTCATTATAAAATGGTTTAATCTTATAAATGATTGTCAGCAATACCTTGGTAGATAATGATAGCGGGGGAAAAAAGATCCCTAAAATTCCGCAACATGTAGAGAAAGCTCCACCAGCAACCAGAAAAGTCTTTCTTGGGATGGGAAGAACACAACAGCAAATGAAGGTATTTATGTACCGAATCAATCTCCACCAAAGAAGTAGAACATTATCAGTTAAATGTATTTTCCCCTCTTAAAAATGTTCATATAAAAGCTACAAAACATGTCAGATATAACTGATTATTTAGCAAACTGCTGACAATTACATTAGTTCTCTGTGGTCAGAATGCAAATTGCTTCTATTAATAGCAGGTCCTCTTCCCATGAAAATGACCCTGACCTCTGTCTGCCTCTTTTGTATGTCTCAAAACCCATTATGTCTGCTTGGGAAGTGGAAGAAATTATATAAATGCTCAGGCCTGAAGCCTTGTCAATAGCAATATTCATAAAGATGCTCTTTCCATTTGCTTTCTAGCAATTATTCATACATAATAAACAAGTTGTTAAAAATAGTAACATAGTATCTCAAGCACAAACCTGCTTCCTGATAGATTTATTCAATAAGGCTGCCAACAGCATTCTGCTAGGTCAACTCCAACCTTCTCTTAAAGGTGAAGCTACAGGCCCTCCATGTATAGTTATAATCCTATATCAAGTCTTCAGTATCTGTCCCTTGCCTATTGTATAGCTTTCTAGTGGGTACCCCACTGTGATCCTCTCTCCACTCCTATCAGGATTTCATCTGAAGTGGAAAGTGAAAATGACACTGAGGGAAACTTCATAAACCCTCAACTGGACCAGGTAACAAAATGGCTCAAGTGGTGAGTGACCACTGTGAGGAAAAAGGAAAAAAAACAACAACTTGCAAGAGCTTGAGGCTAAGTTTAAGCCTTAATAATGGAGGGGGGGGCGGGGAGGAAAATGAGGCTGACTAGAGCTTATCATATCTCATGAGCTAAGCCTGGAATTCATTCGCTTAGCCCAAATTTGTCCCCAGATCCTCTGCCTCTCTAAAGTCTTCCAGAGCTACACCAGTTGGGCATAGTGGTACATGCAAATAATCTCAGCATTTGGGAAACTAAAGCAAGAAAACTGAGTTTGAAATGACCCTGTCTCAAAACAAAACAAAACAACCCATTTCAAAGGCTACTTCTTCCATAAAGTTCATGCCTATAACCCATCTGCTCTAATGGCCTTCACCTTGTATTCCTTCCACTGACACATGCACACACCTACAACTTCCTAAAGTGGATAACTGTCACCATCGGCAAATTACCTATCTGAACCTCAGCTTCCTCATCTATGGGAATGAAAAGCACATGATAGGTGCAGATTTGTAACTTACACAATATGTGTCCTAAATTCCAGCAGTTATTTTTATCAGTTCCTCAAATATTTTAGTTGATTGTCTCTGCACAGATGGCTTAAAGTAGAGAGACATAAAGCACCTCTTCCACCCTTGCTTATGAATAACTTTGAAATAATATAAAAGAATCATTACCATAAACTTCAGTCCCCTCCAGCTACTGGAGGCAACCTGTGGTAAGAGAAAATTCCGAGATGTCCTAAATTTAGCTACAAAGATGAGGATAGAGGAAAGGACAGGTAAGAGAATAGATTCAGTTAACAACCCAGGGCCAAAACCTCAGTAAGACTACTCCACCTTCCTTGAAATCCTGAACTGAAACACTCAGGAAATCCACCTTGAAGATGACTTTGCCTTCAGAACAAAGCTCTAATCAGTAAGTCACTCATACTTCTTATAGACTAGCCTTCTATTCTAAAACTATTCCAGAACCTTTCCCACTTCTCTCTGCCTATAGCCCTCTTATCTATTCTTATTGCAGGCTCAATGTAAGAAATTCATACTCTATTTTCCTCAAATTTTCATCACAAAAAATGCTAGCTTTTTAGATCCAGTGGACATTTTTCAATTGCTACTTACCCTTACAGCTTGTGACTAGGAAAAAAAAAATGTCTCAGATTCAATCCCTTCTCCCATTCTCTTCCTGCTTTGCTCTACCCCTCTCTTTTACCCTCTCTTCTGGCAATATGGCATAAATCTGCAGTTCCAGCGTTAGAAACTTGCTTGAGGTTGAGAGATCATGAGTTTGAGGAAAGCTTAAGCTATAATAGTGATAGTCTTTAAAAATTTATTTATTCAACAATATCCTGAGATAACATTAGATGTTTCTTTTAGTTCTTCACTAAGTGATTCACTAAGTGCCATTCCATAATGCACCGCACCCCGTGTAAAGACAGCTGAAAGCAAGCAGAGGTAACCTTGGGGCAGCTGGAGTGCAGACCAGCAACATCACCTCTTTTACAGATGGCTGGCATTCTACTTACTACCTGAGCCACAGTTCTACTCCCAGTTTTTTGATTAATTGAACATAAAAGTCTCACAGAGTTTTCTGCCAGTCTGTCAAATGGAAATCCTCAGATTTTAACCTCCTAAGTAACTAGGAATACAGGCATGCGCCATCAGTGCCCCAAAACAATTATTTATTGAAGACATTCTATATGTCCTAAAAATGAGGAAGGGGAAAGCAACACTGTTACTTTGAATGTATACTACAGTAGATACGAGGGCTATGATGGTCAAGCAGAACAGTTCATAAGTCTGGAATAGGAGGATTATCTATAAAGCAAAACAATTATCTAGTTATTTTTGTGAATGTGAAATTAAAAGTATGCAATTCAGACAGAAAGCTATGAAAGCGTCCTTAGCTATAAAAGTGCCCTCTACTTAAAAAGAACAGATACTATGTTGTCACTGATCATTGGATTTTTTTTAAGCCCATTAATTTAGCAGAAGAGACTAAGAAGGAAGATGAAAGGGGAAAAGACAGAGCTAAAAATTCCACACATCTGGATTGTTTTTCCTTTTTCTACTTTTGAAAGTGCTTCTAAGTAACAGTAACATATTACCTCTGACTCTTATGAAAATCATAATGAGGATTACTCTTCATGTTGTTGCAGTGACTAAAATGTTAAACATTTAACTATGTGAATGGATTACCCTAGTATATGCTGGTTATTTTCAGAAGATTGCTAATTATCAAGACAATGCATAGTACCTATTAGGTAAAAGATGAGTTTCTACAAGTCAAATTACTCAGCCTAGTTCACCACCAGTAATAAATGGTAGAACCAAAGCTAGGATTTCCCACCATGCCAAAATGCTTTCAAGACACCAAATTAATATTTGCATAGAGTAACAATATTCTTTATCTGATTCCCTTATTGCTTATTAGTTAACACAACAAATGCCATCTTTATCCTTACACAAATAAGTAATGAAATAAGACTCTAAAATGTACAAGGCTGTAATTCTTAAAAGTCTTTCTTACACAAACAGTAACTTTCCCAGGAATGGAACAACTGGAGAGTTTATATTTGTATCATAGCAGTTCCTCTTGTGGATAGCCCATTAGTCTGTAAATGACTTAAGGTTAAGAAGTATGTTCTGTTTCTAGGCCATCTCCACACACAGGTCAGCTGGACCATCTTAGAACAGCAATATTTATTCTCAGGAATTGTTAGTCAGCTTTCCATCACTGTGACAAAAATACCAAGTCTTCAGCACATGAGCCCGTGGGAGATACTGAAGATTCAATTCATAAAAGGAATATACCGCATTAATAACCAGACTGGCTGTGGGCAGAGATCAGTGATGGAGTGCATGCCTTGCATGTTCCAGACCCTAGACTCAGTCCCCCAGCCTTAAATATGTAAATAAATGGAAGCTGAGAATAAAAATCTAACATTAAAGGATGTCAAACAAACCCTACCTTCTATTTAGTAGGAAAATACTGATGCCTAGAGTTTTTGTTTCTTTGTTGTTGTTTTAATCCCTACCACAAAATTTGAGAAATGGGGAAAGAAAATGAGGTCAAAGCAAATGCACACAAAACAGAGAAAATGACACATTTTTCTTTAATATGAAAAGGAGAAAAACAAGAATGATAATCAGATCAGGACTGAATTACATTGGACTCAGGTGGGCTTGTGTGGGGGAAAAGCATTAACTTTTTAGGTCTTGTTTTTTTCCAACTGTTTTTTCTCAGTTGAGTCAATCCCATTAGTTAACTGCTAAAATATCTTCTTAATATTATACTACTCCAGTTTAATTACAGTCAACTGAACACGGAATTTGTTTAATGAATAGAATATATCAGAATATTTATAAGAACTAAAAGGAGAAATGGAAGAACAAAGTTTTCCAAGCTTGGCCTCTGTCTTGCTCTACTAAAATAAGGTATATATGAAAATATATATAGCTAGATACTTTCTCACTAATTAAGGACTTTTTCTTGAAACTGTGATTATAATCTTGCATAACTTGAAAAAATAATGCATTTCAACAAACAAAAGGTAGAATCTAGTCTACTAAGTAAATGCAGCAGCAGGAGGAAGTGAGTTTTATGTCCCCATAGATTCTCACATTTTAAGTTCTCATTATATGACAGCAAAAAGAATCCGTTTTTAATACCATTTGTTTTTCCAAAAGTGTTTATAGGCACTAGAGATGTAGCTTTTATTAGTAGAGCATGTGCTTAGCCCTGTCCCTAAACTTGTCTCCCAAGTTTTAAAGAAAGAAAAGATTTAAACTATCACTAGTAGCTGGGTACCAGTAGCTCACACATGTACTTGTAGCTATTCAGGAGGCTGCAATCAGAGGATTGCAATTTAAAGCTAGAACAGGCAGAAAAGTCTGTGAGACTCTATCTTCAATTAAGCACCAAAAAAGCTGGAAGTGGAGCCATGGCTCAAGTGATAGAGCACTAGACTTGAGCAAAAAGACTCAGGAACACTGCCTAGGCCATGAATTCAAGTCCCAGGACCAGCACCAAATAAAAGTAAATACAGTTTTATCTTGATGTCATTGCTACAAAGTGAGCTATCAACTAAGGCTCTTTCCTTAATTTCTCTAAAAACTGATGTCCTTAAAATGTATTATCCTATTCTATGACTCAAAGCAGGCTATAGAGATTACTAAATATGCTTTTCAAGTTATATTATTTTTTCCTGTCTTGCCACTGCATATATATTTGAAAAAAGCATTAACTGATTGGATTTTTCAGTTCCATCAAAGGAACAGTACATTATAGTTCACTTAGAGAAGTGAGAAGCAATGACAATATCTCAGTATTGTCTCACCTTGTTAAGCAAGCACCTTGGCAAAACTGGCTATAAAATATTTACAGAGCCAATCATCATTTACTCTCTATAAAAATCAAAGTTGTACCCTGAAGCTAAAAATCCTAGGGCATTCATGAAACATATTAAATAAGGCCTTACTAAAGGCTGGCTATACAACAGGCAGTGTGAACAGTATAGCAGGGCACATCCATGTTGAGACTAAAATCCCTGGGGCTCTTACCTACCTTCAAAGTATTGTAAGAATTTTTCACCTTGTGGATTTTTCTCCCAGATGTTGAGCCAGCTCAACCTACCCTAGTGCCTACGATGTTCTGACTCTAAATGCTCACCTCTTAAAGCTTGGCTCCCTCTCTTCTCTCCTCATTGAATATGTAGAATGTTTAACTAGAAAAAGACAAGCATTTTACCTTTTATCACTATGTGCATTCTCCAGTGTATGGTGAACAATGATATAAAAGTTCCTTAGGATAAAAGCTGCAACAGCAACTACTTTTACTGTTAAACTGTCTGTATGTCTTAAGCAGGGCAGTACTGGTGGCTATACCTGTAATCCTAGTGATTTGGCAAGCTGAGACCTGAGGATCACACTTCAAAGCCATCCTTGGCACAAAAGTTCAAGATACTCTTACTTCTAGTTTACCACCTCAAAGCCAGAAGTAGAGGCACACAGACTTGAGTGAAAAATCCAAGGGAAACCATCCAAGCCTTGAGTTTAAGCTCCAGTACCAGCACAAAATAAATAAGCAAAAGTAATAAGTAAATAAAACAAAACACACAGATGATGTCCTTATCATTCCCAACATTAACGAATAAATAAATAAAAGCATGCATATTAAGTAAAGACTATGGAAATATCTTGACATTTTCAGATTTCAAGAATATTCATTTCCTGATTGCTTAGCAAACACAATTCAGCTGTTTAATTTTCTGGCAAATCTTCCATATTTTCCAGTCATGAATAATTGAATCATACAGCTCGCTCATTCAGCAAATACTTATGGAATGCATACTATGTGACAGAGATTACTCTGAGGTGCTGGGGAACCAACAAAGAGGAAAACAGACAATAAACAAAATTTGTACTCTGTAGAGGGCATAGGGAAACAGATAACAATACTGGTAAAGCAATAAAATAGCATGTTACGTAGCAGTTAAGTGCTAATGAGAAAGAGCAAGAGGAACAAGAAGTATTCAAAGTGAGATGCAACTATATGTATTTGAGAAACTTTTTTGATAATGCCTTCAGGAAGTATTTGTTTTGCTTTTCACTTCTTTGGTTTAAAAAAGTTCTGAACCTTTAACAAATTGAAAAAATGTGCACCAACAAGTTTCTCTTTACATTTGTAGACATATCTTTTAACATGTACTAATTATCATCTTAAAGTCTAGAAGCAAGGGAAACTAAAAGCTTCAAAACATCTAAGTAGCTGATAGTGTATTGCAACCTAACCACTGCTTTGGTAATTACCACAGGAGCTAGACACAATACATTCATTTGGTAAGAGGATATTTCAAAAGGACTTATTAACACAACTGTACAGTATTTCCTTTCATTTTTGATAAGCAAATTGTATTATGACACTACCTTTCTAATGTATATATTAATAAATTGACTATTGACTGATTTCCCTGTCATTAAATCTGTGATCACATTTTGCTATTATATGTGTATATATATCAAAAGAATACATGAACAGCCTGTCCCAAAGAACTCTATTATCAGCCCACATCCAATATCCTTCTAACACATTTGTAAATATAGTTATCAGAACCTTATTAAATGTATACATAATAACTGTTTGATAATCACTATCAGAACCTTAAATAACATTATTTAATTAAGTCTAGGTGGTAATTTAAACCTCCTTCTTGGCCAATACTTTAAGAAATTTCATTAGCCTAGCATTAGTGGCTCACACCTATGCAGGAGGCTGAAATCTAAGGATTGAGGTTCAAAGCTAGCCTAGGAAGAAAAGTCATAAGCAGAAAAACCTATAAGACTCTTAACTCCAAAAAGGCCAAAAAAGGCAGAAGTGGAGGTGCAGCCCATGTGGTAGAATGCCAGCCTTGAGGGAAACAGCCAAACACAAATAACAAATAGTGTGGTTATACCCATACCAAAAAAAAAAACCTTCCAATCACATAATTTACTCAATGGATTTGGATTTTAACAGTCAGAAATCCTAATAAGATAAACAAGAACATAAAAGGGAAACATTGGTGGGAAGAAAGCTGGATTGTAAAGTGAAGGTAATGCAGGGTATGTGATGGCAATGTCCTCCTATTTTGGCCTTTTCCAGCTTGTTGAATACCATTGATTCTGTAAAGATCCACCTGAGAGATTATGCTTGGATAAACAGTGATGGCTCACTGTAATATTCAAAAGTCAAAATGTCTTGATATCACTTTTTCACTCTACACTATCTTTCTTAAGTTTTGCTGACAGGCATACATTTCTGGCATAATAAGTAACTAATGGAAAGGAAATTTGAGAATTAAAGAAAACACTTAATAGGAAAAAAAATTGATAACAAGAAGAAAGAAAAAATGTCAAAAATTTTTAAATACACTTAAAGCTATATAAAAGAGATGTCACTTGGTAGTAGAATACTTGCTGCCTAGAATGAGGCTTGAGGTTTGTTCTCAGTACCTCAAAAAAAAAACCCACATACATGCACACACACACTCACACGTGTGTGTGTGTGTGTGTGCATAACTAGGCTTGGTGCTATATAACTGTAATACCAGCATTGAGGAAGTAAAAGCAGATGGGTAGAAGATGGATCACAAGTTCAAATGCAGACTGTGCTAGACAGAGGGAGAGAGAGAGAGAGAGAGAGAGAGAGAGAGAGAGAGAGAGAGAGAGAGAGAGAGAGAGAGAGAGAGAGAGAGATAAACCAAAAAACTCTACAAAAAGTTGAAGGAACAAAACATTTACTATGAACTGGGTTTCTAAACAAGCTAACAAAATAAATATTCAGGGCAACAGAAATAGCATTATAAGTACTAAAATATTTTATTTACTGAGCAGTGCTGGGGATTGAATTTAGGGCCTCCTATGTGGTATATAAGAGCCATTCCCCAGCCCAATAAAATATTTTAAAATGTGTAATTGCTAGACTGCCTTAAATTTATGTGGAAAGGAAGAGCATTGCTATAAGATGTTCACTGTTACAGGTAAAAGTGGAAGAAGTATCATTAAGATATCCCAGAGGCAAAGAATTCCTGGAACCTTCTTTTCGTGGGGGGCAAGACCAAAGAGGAGAAATCCTGAAAGAAATGGCATACTTCATTTTGCCATATACCTTTTGGTCTGAGAACCAGAAATTCAATTCCATAAAACATCTAGAGAATCTCAAAATGGTCCAATCCTGGAGGCTGGCCCTTTAAAGCTTTCCAGCCCAGATTAGGATACTTTTTGCCAATGCATCGACCCAAAGGAACTATCTTTTTAAAAGTTCTCACAAAAGCAAAATTAATTAATTAAAGCAAACTAAATACCTGAGAACCACAGATTCATATCTGAGACATCTATTGGTGTGGTCTAATTGCCCTCACAAGTCAGAAGTCCACAGTTCTCTTCTCCCATCCTTTGCCATTTTCCTCTACCTGTCCTCTCAGGCCTTTACAGGATTTGTGGAGAGGAGGCTGGCAGCACTCACAGTTGGAGTCTGCCGATTCCAATTAATGGCCACAGCAGGAGGAAAGTAAGAGTAGCTTACCACTATGTGCCAGGCACTCTCCTAAGTGTTTTACAAATACAAATTTTGCTAAATCCTCTGAACAGCTCTGTGACACAGCAGGTACTTATCTCTGTTTTACAAATGCATAGACATGCTCTAAAAGGTTAAGTATCCTGCTTCAGATCAGACAACTAACGCACTTCAAAGCATAAATTTGAAAGGAGACAGATGTCTGTCTTATCCAAAGAATAATTCTCCTTTACTTAAATCCTAAGACTGGTTGCCCTAAATCCATACGGACCTAATGCAAGCCCTGCCACACTGAGTTTCCTGGGGATATGAAATAGGTAACAACAGCACTTAAGTGTTCATGAGCATTATCTAGCAGAGCAGAGTTGTAAGACACTGTAATCAATCACTGCTATATTTAACACCACTTTTCCCTCTGATTATGCATTTCAGAGGCAGCCATGAAAAGGTAACAGTAAGAAGCAGCAAACGTTAGAGATAACCATCAATGCATGGGGAACAAACTAATGGTCACTTGGCTTACACACGTTTCTGGCACCATAGCACTTCCTCCACGCCCGTTTTGTAGAGTCCAGGGCACTGGACAGAATTTCGAAGCAGGAACAAGTACCCCCGGGGTTGCTAGAATACTATTCCTCCAAGGCCTGGATTTACTCCGAAATCAGTTGCTCACCTTTGTCCATCTCACCTGGCAGCTACTCCGAGAGGGCTCTGAAGCGCGCATGCCCGCTTCATCTGGCTCGCCAGCAGCGTGGCGTAGTGGCCCTACTCCACTCTCCCCGGGTGATCTGGGGACATTTCGCCATTCCCCACCCCCCCTCCCCTAGGACACACACCTGACTCTCCCCTCCCTGCGGGTCCCCAGCACCGCCCGTTCAGGTGCACGAGCTCCGCGACCAGGAGGCCTTTGCGGCCAAGGTCTGAGATCCGGGGCCGGGCTCCTCCTGGGGGCGCTAGCGAACCCTCGCTTTTCTCTCTTACTGTCTCTCTCTCCCTATTATTTATTTATTTTGCCAGTCCTGGGGCTTGAACTCAAGGATCTGGGCCACACACAGCTCTACTTCCAGCGTTATGGTAGTTTATTGGAGATAAGGGTCTCACAAACTTTCCTGCCCGGGCTAGCTTCGAATACCAATCCTCAGTTCTCCTAGGTAACTGGGGTTACAGGCGTGAGCCGCCGAAGCCCGGCTCGAACCCCTGCTTTAGCAGGCCGCGGACTCGCTGGCAGCAGCTCCCGGGGCCCAGGGCTGAGCACTCCCAGCGCAAAGCCAGGCGGCCCGGCTGCGCGCAGCCTGCGGCCCGGCCTCCCTCAACCAGGAAGATCTTCCCTACCCCAAGAAGCCGGTGGGTAGCGGAGGGGTGGGGGGTGGGGGGTTGGCGCACCCGCCCCGGGGCTGGGGCGGCCCGCACTCACGCACCGACGCACTGGAGGGAAGCCTGGCGAAGATAGTGGAAAGGTAGAGTCCTCAAGGCTGCCGCGGCCGCCCGGGGTTTACAGGAACCTGGGGCTGGACGGACAGATGGGCGGGGTCGGGAGGGCAGGGCGGGGGCCGCGGAGGGTGGGGACAGGGGAGGAGGAGGGAAGAGGGGGGGGAAGGAGCGAAGGGGTGGAAGAAGGAAGGGAGGGGGCGGGACCTGCCACTTCCAGCCCACACTGTTCCTACCACTAACTCTGCCAGATTTTAGTAAACTTCCTGCCGGTAAGCTGTTTTGGGGATTTGGGGATTTTTCATTTTTTGTCGACCACGGGGCTTGAACTCAAGGCCTGGGCACTGTCCCTGAGCGTTTCTGCACGCTCTACCACTTTGAGCCACAGCGCCACTTACCGTTTTATGGTGGTTAACTGGAGGTAAGAGTCTCAAGGTCCTTCCTGCCCTGGCTGTCTGGGAACCATGATCCTCAGAGCTAAGGCTTTTGAGTAACTAGTATTACAGGCCTGAGCCACCAGCGCCTGGCCAGTAAGTTATTTGAAAAGCTATTCAGTTCAACACTGTTCAAAAAGAAATGTACTTGTTACCTGACTTAATGTTAGCTCTGTCCATTACCTTTACAATAACATTTAAGTTAAAAAATAAAAGCTATTCGGGAGATCTTGTGAACTCCAAACCAAAAGTTGATTGTAAACATTAATAAGGGGATGCATCTAGAAAAAATTCCTGAAGAATGAAGAATGAAAATACGAGAGAGAGTGTGTGATTGGATTCACCCCAAACTTGATGCTACTACTCAACTAAGCAAACTACTGTGGAAGATAGTGATATTCTGCTTCAAAATTTATAACTTCTGCCCACAAAACAGGAAAAAATAAATCAAATACTTGGAAATTATTTGCCACAATTTGACAAGGATTAGTTCATTTACTTAACAGGCGACAGGGAAACAAAATTACACCATAGAAATGGGCAAAAAATAATATTCAATATTGTACAAGTGAAAAATGAAAAAGCTATGGACCAAACATTGTTGTAGATTCCTGCTAAATGAGTGAGCCTGACAGGAGATTTTGTACTAAAAGATGAGCAAATAATATGTTATTAAAGACCAAAGAGGTCTCACACAGCAACCAGTGTCAAGAGGAAAGGATACAGAGAACTGTGATAGAGAAGGACTTGTAGATAAAAACAGGGACTTATTTAGACTGGGGATGTGAAAGACTTTCTAAGATGGTATTTGATCTGACACTTCAAATGATAAGAAGGAAAGCTGAGTGCTGGTGGCTCATGCCTGTAATCCTGTCTACTCAGGAGCCTGAGATCTGAGGATCATGGCTCAAGCCAGCTCAGACAGGAAAGTCCATGAGACTTGCATCTCTAATTAACCACCAAAAAGCCAGAAGTGGAGCTGTGGCTCAAGAGGTAGAGCATTAAACTGGAGCACAAAAGCTTAGTGACAGCTCCCAGGCCCAAAGTTCAAGCAGGGACCAGCAAGGGGGTGGCGGGGGAGGCAAAGCCTGGGACACAGCCAGACAGCCAGACACTGGTGGCTCACACCTGTTATCCTAGATACTCAGGAGGTTGAGATCTGAGGATCATGGTTCAAAGCCATGAGACAGTCCCAGAGAGTCTCCAATTAACCACCAAAATGCCAGGAGTGGAGTGGTAGCTCAAATGATAGAGAGCTAGCACTGAGTGAAAAAGCTAAAGCTAAGTGATAGTTTCCAGATTCTGAGTTCAAGCCCCAGTGCCAGCACTAACTAAACAAAGGAATGAATAAGTAATAAATTTAAAAAGCTAGCCACCTGTGGCTCACTCATATAATCCTAGCTACTGAGAAGGTTGAGAACTAAGGATCACAGTTCAAAGTTAGACTGAGCAGGAAAGTCTTGAGACTCTGATATCCAATTAACCACCAAAAAGCCAGAAGTAGCACTATGGCTTAAGTGGTAGACTGCTAGCCTTGGGCAAAAAAGCTCAAGAAGCCCAGGCCCTGAGTTAAAGTCCCCAAATCAGTACTAAAATACAAAATAAACAAATATCTAGGGGTATAAGAATTGTAGGAGGGACAGAGGCAAGAAAAAGGCCAACAGAGTGCAAGAAGAGAGCAAGGCCTTTGTGGCTGGAATAGAGTTGAGATGAAAAGAGATTTATTTATTTTATTTCCTAAGGTTGCTGGCTCTATTTTTTGTTTCTAAATTTAAATAAATGTCCTCAGACACCACTAATTTAATTTTCAAAATTCCCATAATACACAATATCTATAACTAACTTTCAACTTCTATCTTCACTAGACTAATCAGAGAGTAGAGGCAGCTTTATGCTTTTAGCCAAAAAAGCCATTTATTTTTGGCACTGTGTCTTTGAATACATATGCCAAAGCTATTGAATGAATTTATTCATTCTCCTCAACAAGAGTCTAAAATTCCATTCTACTTTTGTTTTTACTCATTCACTTACTAATTGGACAAGTGTTGAATGCATGTTATATAACAGATATAATGAGATGTAGAAACAAAAATATAGGACTTAATGTCTGATAGAGAGTTAAATGTGTATTGAAATAAATGAGATTTTACAAACACTTACCTAGATTTTCTACCTCATAGGTTGTTCTTATCTCCATTGTGTTTCAATCCTTATAAATCCCAGAAGTTTTTGTTTGTTTTCTTGCTTTCTTTGTTGCCTTGGGGGTTTTGTTTTGTGATTGTTTTGCATTTTTGTTTTTGGAGATGGGTTTCACTATTGTAACTCTGGATATGCTTGAATTCTCAATGTTGTTCAGGCTGGCCTCAAACTCATGACCGTCCTACCACTGCCTCCAAAGTGCTATGATTACTGGTGTGAACCACACCACTCACTTTGCTAGTTTTTAAACACTGAAGTACCCCAGGGATTGGTTCTTGGATCTTTTCTTTTTTCTGTCTTCATTCATATCTTTAGTTACTGTACAACCTCAAAGATTTCAATATCATCTGTTCTTTCTTTCTTTCTTTCTTTCTTTCTTTCTTTCTCTCTTTCTTTCTTTCTTTCTTTTTTACTTGTTGAGATAGGAGTATCTCTAGCCATTTGCCTGGGCTGGTCTCAAATCAAAATTAGTTGTATTAGCCAACTGTCCCATCATGCATTTTAAATCTATGCATTTCAAAATATGTGCAGTTGCAAAGTCCTAATGAAGTTCCTCTCCAAAGCACTTCTCCTACATTCTTCTCTTTCCAAAGTAATGGAAAATCCTTCTTCTGCTGTTTGGCCTACACTTGCCTAGCAGCATAATGTCCTGATACCAACCTAGCAGACTGGAGTTGGTGCAGATGTGTGTGTATGCGTGTGTGTGTTTGTGTGTGTGTGTGCACATGCACGCATGCACGTGCCTATGGTGTGACCTCCTGGGGCTTCAATTCAAGACCTGGGCACTGTCTCTGAGCTTCTGCTCAAGAGTAGTGCTCTGCCACTTGAGCTACAGCTCTGTGTCCAGCTTTTTGATGGTTAATTGGAGAAAGGAGTTTCATGGACTTCATGCCCCTGTTGGCTTTGAACAAGGAATCTCAGATCTCAGCCTCCTGAGCATTTAGGATTATAGGCCTGAGCCACTAGTGTTCAGTGGCTCTTCGACTCTTCTTCCATACCACTGATAGAGCACACCAGGTGTCAAAGATGTGCTAACCCTGTCAGCTCTATCCAAACATATTCAGATTCTGACCATATCTCTTCCGGTGTAGTCCAAGTCATTGCCATTGCTTTCTAGACTAGCAAGTGCTTCTTACATGCTTTGCTTTAGTCTGTTTTCAAAAGGATCTAATTAAAATGTAAATTAATCTGATGTGGGTAGCTCATGCCTATAATCCTAGCTACTCAAGAGGCTGAGATCTAAGAATTTGGCTTGAAGTCATTCTGAGCAGCAAAGTCTGTGAGACTCTTATCTCCAATAAACTACTAAAAAATGCCAGATGTGGCACTGTGATTCAAGTGGTAAAATACTAGCCTTGAGCTAACAAAACTCAGACAAAGCAACCAGGCACAGAGTTCAAGCCTCAGGATTGGCAAAAAAAAAAAAAAGTAAATTAAATCATGCTATAATCATACACAAAAACATCAAAATTCTTACAATGGCCTATAAATTTCTACAGTACTTGGCACTTATCTCATTTGTGATCTCTGATATTCTCCTTGTTCGCTCTATTCCATCTATGGTGGACTTACTTTTCATGTAAAACACCATTTGCCTTCCCATAGCAGGTCTTTACATTTTCTTTCCCTTCCACACAAAACACTCAGCTCATAAATAGCCTCATGGTTCACTTTTTCTTTGGTTCTTTATTTAAAAGTTTTCAGTATGTTTTTTTTTCTGTCTATCACCTAACTTCTGGGCTGAAGGAGTCATTCACAGGTATAGAGTACTTGCCTACCAATATGATGTCCTGGGATCAATCTCTAGTACTGTGGAAAAAAATGCCGTAAGATTGCAAGTAAATAGTTATTGCAAATAGGAAATATTTCTGTTTTATTGTCCTTGTTAGCATTTACCAACATATACCATATTATATCTTTTGATATTTATGTTGTTTATATATTTCCTCAACTAAAATATGTGCTCTACTAGGAACTGTTCTGCTAACTGCTTCTAGAAGAATATTAGGCATATTGCAGGTACATAATATATATTTCCTGAGCAAATGGAGAATTTGTGCAAGCTTAGTATGAGCAAAATATCACATATGGCCATTAACATCACACTACAGTGAAGATATGTGTTACCAATCATCATCAACCATGTCTCCAAAATGTAACTCCAGATTAACATCATACAAGTAAAACTGAAATTATATTATGTGTTTAACATAAAGAAAATGAAAGTATATTAGGAAGAAATAAAAGCATTTTCTTTGAAGAACTGACATTTAAGCTGAGAGCTAATGGGAAGCTGGGAATATGGCCTAGTGGCAAGAGTGCTTGACTTGTATACGTGAAGCCCTGGGTTCAGATCCCCAATACCACGTATATAGAAAACAGCCAGATGGCGCAAATGCAGAGTGCTATCCTTGAGCAAAGAGAAGCCAGGTACAGTGCTCAGGCCCTGAGTCCAAGCCCCAGGACTGGCAAACAAAAAAACAAAAAACAAAACGGAGAGCTAATAGGTAAATAGAAATTAGTGGTCTGCAGAATATGATGTGGGGTAAAGGAGGAAAGGTATCAGGTGGCAGAATGGAAAAGATTGCTGACAGAATATCACATTGGCTCATTTTGAGAAAGAAAAGATTATCATGAGGCTCACTGAAGTAAAGAAAACTGTGTGTGTGTGTGTGTGTGTGTGTGTGTGTGTGTGTAAGAAGAGGAGGGAGGAAAGGATAAGGGGTAGAGGGAGAGGGAGAATGAGAGACTAAAGAGGAGAGTGCAAGATAGCAGATAGCATTGGTTAATTGGGTAGGATATAGTGTAGCAGAAATGATTTTAAACAATGGGGATTAAATGTCCTAATTTACCTCTTTTCTTGTCAGTGCTGGAGATCACACCTAGGCACCCTGTCACTGAGTGATATTAGCAATCCTTTTAATCTCCCTTTTAAATGGATCCTGATTCATGCTGGGGTTGTAGCTCAGTAGCAAAGCACCAGTTTAGTATGCACAGGTACTGGGTTTGATCCTAAGCACAAAACTTTTTTTTTTTTTAAATCTGCTTTTCCAGTATTTGAGCAAAATTTCATCAGAGGCCTCATTACATTAAACTATGAACAGGCTATGTCACAAAATGGTCCTGCCAAAAATTCATGCCCTGAGTCAAGTCATATGAAACAATCAACAAAACTTAAGGGACACTGTAAGCCAATGATTCTCAACCATCAAGAATATAGTGGGATTGACAGACACAACGCGGAAAATCAGAACTTTAAAACAAATATGTACCATGGAATATGGTGTAGCTCAGTGGTAGAGTACTTACCTAGCACAAGGTCCCATGTTTCTCCGCAGTACACACACACACACACACACACACACACACACACACTCTATCAGAAATGCAATTTCAGAATGGTCATGTCAAATATAGTATTTAGCAATATTGAGATTGCCATCAGCAGAAATAAGATAAAAGTAAAAGTAGTCCAGAAACTGAGGAAACTTATGTATTTTTGAAAAAAAGAACAAACATTTCCGAAACAAAGCAAATAGGATCCAGGCATGGTGACAAAAAACTCTAACTTGAGCACTTGGGAGGTGAAGGCAAGAGGACAGTAAGTTGAGGTCATCTTAAACCACACAGTGAGACCTTGTCTCCAAAACACCTTTCTAAATCCCAACCAATCAACCAAACAAACCCATTATCCAAGACAAAAACACAAATAGAGATATCACCTAATAAATCTTCAATAAATATGGCTGAAATGGTGAAGAGACAAGCCATACATCTTTTAAAAATCACTATCACTCTTTCCCATTGTATGTGTGTGTGTATGTGTGTATTCCAGTCTTCCAAGAAAAAAATCTACTAGCTTTTTGTCCTCTGTTATATTTAGTAACTTTCTTTTCTTTTACTATTGTTTTGCTATATTACTTCACAAGATAATTGGGAAGAACAAATGAAATAGGAGTCTACTTCACTATGTGTGTCAAAAAAATACCACATTAGGGCTGGGGATATGGCCTAGTGGCAAGAGTGCCTGCCTCGTATACATGAGGCCCTGGGTTCGATTCCCCAGTACCACTTATACAAAAAATGGCCAGAAGTGGCGCTGTGGCTCAAGTGGCAGAGTGCTAGCCTTGAGCAAGAAGAAGCCAAGGACAGTGCTCAGGCCCTGAGTCCAAGCCCCAGGACTGGTCAAAAAAAAAAAAATACCACATTGGGCTGGGGATATGGCCTAGTGGCAAGAGTGCTTGCCTCATATACATGAAGCCCTGGGTTCGATTCCCCAGCACCACATATATGGAAAACGGCCAGAAGTGGCAGAGTGCTAGCCTTGACCAAAAAGAAACCAGGGACAATGCTCAGGCCCTGAGTCCAAGCTCCAGGACTGGCCAAAAAAAAAAAAGAAATACCACATTGATAAAACCCATTTTTTAAAGCAATGACTACTTGCCTTTATATTCCACAAAATTCATCGTGTAGTCTATATAGAAGACATTCTTTCTGCAGCCTATTTTCACATACATCAATCTTAGAAGTAGGGAGCAATTTCCTTCATGACCTCCAAAGCTCCCATTCTAGAGGGAAAAGCTTTTAAGGTGAAACCTCAGGTCACATCTCTAACAGAGCTAGCTTATTTCTGTTGGACAATGCTAGGGATAACCACCTATGCATAGACTGTTGCATATTGGGCAAGCTGAGCTTTCCACTTCAGACTGGCATCAACTTCTTTTGAAGAGCCCTTCTTTTCCTGGTCTTTCTTACTGAGACCAGGTGGTGCTTTGTTTTGTTGCTCTTCTCTGTCTTTCCTCTTCCCTTGAAACTCCAGTTCCAGACTCAATCTCTTCCTTTCCTTGATGTGAGCAATTTAGTTCTTCCAAGCATCCATTTCCTAAAAGGAATCCTTAGTGCCAGCATTCAACCTATGTTTAAAGGCAGCAGCGAGATCGGTACAACTCTTTTTCCATACTTATGTTCTTGTATTTACTTCAGAAGTTCCAATTCTGATCTGGTTAGTGATATTTTCTTTTGGTCTAGACCTTGAAACAACTCCAGGATGGTAGCAGCAGAACACATACTCGCCAGGAGAGGGCTCTCTTATGCCCTGCTCTTGTCCTCTCCGCGCATGTGCAAGAAGTGCACGAAGCCCCACCCATCCGCGGTGTTTTCCCGTCCCCGGAACCCGTGGAACGGAAGTCGAAGGCGGAAGCAAGGGAAGACGCATTGCACCCACCCCCTCCGTAGCTTCGGGGTGAAGTGAAGGGTCTGCCCTGTGAGACATCTTTCATGGCGCTGGCCTCGCGAGTGTGGCGCTTTTTCCCTTTGGGACGCGTTGCCGCCCTGGGCCTTCGGTTCCCGTGGAGGACTAGTGGTAGCCGCGGGCTGTGCGGCCCCCGTCCTCTAGGCGGCTCCGAGGTAACCCCGCCGTCTCTACCGCGCCTCCCCGCCGAGGGACTCGGGGTTCCCCTTCCTCCCAGCCTGGTGGAACGCTGGGCTGAGGACGGAGCTCCGGGCTGGAGCTCTGGAACGCTCCCAGTGACCGCGGCGGACGGGCCTGGCCCTCTCCCCAGCCTCTGCGGTGAAACCGGGCTGGGGCCCGAGGAGGGGGTGCGGCTCCCCGAGAAGGTGCCTCCTGCCTGCCCTTCCGGTGCCCTACCCGGAGATGCCCGGGGGAAGGAACTTGGACTGCCTGCCACTTTAGCGGTGTGGATCCTGAGTCAGGGCCGGGTTACGTGGAGGTCCCCTCGACCTGCATGCTGTCACTTGGAAAATTCCTAGGATTAAGAGGCGATTTTTTTTTTTTTTTGGTACTATTTGAGGTTTTGCTTGTGTTTAGTAATTGTTTCTGAGTTACTTGACTCAGCTGGCTAATATTTAGGAAGGATATTCTCAATCCTGGGCCTGTTTATTCTTTTTCGAAAGAGGACGGGTGCATATGTTTGGTTCTCTTTAAGTTTTACATTAGTTTACACTCTTAAAATACATTTTAAAATCCCTGCTTAAAATAACGAACATTTACTATCTGTTATTGAGCCGGAACCTAGACTCCTGAGTTCTCTTGAGACTAAACCAAGCTGTCATCGGCTATGGTCTAATATAGTAAGAAAGCCCTTTTTCATTTAGTTACAGGCCTGGGCTTTGATCCTTCTGTTTATATATCTCCCACACAGCCGGGTTGACCCATACGTGCCACCTCACCACACTTTTTATTGGGTAAGATAGGATTTCAAAAATTTAACCTAGGCTGGACTTGAACCTTCATCCTCCTGATTGATCTCTGCCTCCCGAGTAGCTAGGATTACAAGCCACAATGCCTGGCTCAGATGATTACCTTTTGATAACTGGATTAGACATACAGGTTCAGAAGCCTTTAATATATAATTTTAAGTTAAGCCAGTTGCATTCAAAGTACTTATTAGTGAGACCAAAAGAAGGATCAGTAGATTTTAGGAAGTAAGAAAGAGTAGTAGCATATTCCTTTCCACTTAGTGATGGTTTTTTTTTCTTTTTCCCCTTCTAGCCCCTAAGTTTTCAATTAATATTGAAGAAAAGACATATCTAAGGAAAGCATGCTTCAGCAAACGTTTTTAAAGAACTCATGTTATGAAAGGCATTGAACTGGGCTTTGAAGATACAGAGTGAAATGGCACACTCAAGCTGTTTCACAAGCTATAAGTGTCTTTGGTTCCACTGAATTCTTTATTTTCTTTTGTTTATCTTTTATTCCAGAAACATGATTTTTTCCAAGTAATGAGCAAAAATCCTGTTTCACATTAGCCAAACTGATAAGAGCTTAGGCAGTAAGCTGCCAGTTCATGAATTTACAAGAAAATTATAGTCTCTCAGTGATAGAGTATTTTTTTTCTCCCCTTTAAGAAAGCAAGGATATTGTTGTGCATTATTTGAGCACAGAAAATGAACACTAAACAATTTTCTCAAATTATGGTGTACATAGTCTTTGTACAATGTAGTATCCCTGTCAGCTATAGAAAAATTAAAAGACTTGCTTTTTTTTTTTTTTTTTTTGGCCAGTTCTGGGCCTACATAGTCTTTGTACAATGTAGTATCCCTGTCAGCTATAGAAAAATTAAAAGACTTGCTTTTTTTTTGGCCAGTTCTGGGCCTTGGACTCAGGGCCTGAGCACTGTCCCTGGCTTCTTCCCGCTCAAGGCTAGCACTCTGCCACTTGAGCCACAGCGCCACTTCTGGCCGTTTTCTGTATATGTGGTGCTGGGGAATCGAACCTAGGGCCTCGTGTATCCGAGGCAGGCACTCTTGCCACTAGGCTATATCCCCAGCCCAAAAGACTTGCTTTTAAATCTTGGTCTTTTCCTCTTATTTTTTTCTAGACAACTACACACATTCACCTACCCACTCATCTGTGTGTGTGCGCGCGCGCACTAGTACTGGGGCTTAGACTCAGGGCCTAGGTGCTGCCCCCGAGCTCTTTTGCTTAAAGCTAGAGCTCCATTTCCAGCATTCTGTGGTTTATTGGAGATAAGAGTCTCAGGGACTTCTCCCCAGGTTGGCTTTGAACTGTGATAATCAGATCTCAGCTTCTGAGTATCTACAGTTACTGGTGAAATCCTCCAGAGCCTGGACCATCTGTACTTCTAGTTGGTAATTAAAAACAAACTCTGAAAATTAAGTGCTAGGAAAGTGAGTGTGACTGATTTAGTTTTACTACTTTGGTAACTTTTTTATATTCCATTTGTGTGGAATACATTGAAGATTCATGCTCAGCAGAGCATGTAGCAAATTGAAATGTGTTACATTCCCCTTTTTAAGCTGAACAAGTAGGAAGGTGCATATATGATGCTGAATTTTAGAAGAGACATTCAGACTAACAATGTTTTGGGGAGGTTGGTATTTGGGACTGTGAGATGAAATGAGATCAAACAGAAAAGAAGAGGTCTGAGACAATAAGAATGAAATAGCAGAGATGAGGAACTAACAAACGAAACAGCAGTCAATTGAAGTAGAAGAAACAGCATTTTAAAAGACAGAGTGAGTAGTAGAACAAAGTAAACACTGGGAAAATAAGTTACAAAGAAGAAACTTCCAGGATAATATGTGTATTATCTTTTGTTTTAATAATGATTTCCCAAGTTGAAACAAGCCTTAAAGTTGTATACCCTATACAGTCTGTATGTATATGTGAATAATGCTGTTTTAAGAAATATCCATTTGTACAGGGAATGATCCTCTGTCAAACAGGTCAAATATACAGGATGAATTTTTTTTTTCCTTTTAGTGATACTGAGGTTTGAACTCAGGACATTATGCTTATTTGGAAACTACTCTGCCACTTAGCTTCTTCAGATTGGGTCTCAGACTTCTGCCCCTGGTGTGGCTTCACACTGAAATCCTACCTCCACCTCCTACCTAGCTGAGATTACAGAAGTGTACCACCACACCTGGCTTATTTATTATAACATCTTGTTGCCTTGGTCTTGAACCAACATCCTCCCATATCTGCCTGTCATATAGCTGGAATTATAGGTGTGCAGTGTATAACCAGCATTCTTAGTCTGAAAATGTAAATGTTTTAATATTTTAAAAAGTTGAATTGCATAGTGAAAAATTCCATATTTGTGTCAAGACACAGTAAAATACACACACTAAAAATATGTAAAATTTCCTTCTGTGTGTGTGTGTGTGTGTGTGCATGTATGTGTATTTCAAGAAACATGAATTTTTTTTGGCCAGTCCTGGGGCTTGAACTCAGGGCCTGAGCACTGTCCCTGGCTTCTTTTTCTCAAGGCTACTACTCTACCCCTGAGCCACAGCACCACTTCTGGCTTTTTCTAAATATGTGGTGCTAAAGAATCGAACCCAGGGCTTCATGTATGCGAAGCAAGCACTCTACCCCTAGGCCATGTTCACAGCCCCCATGAATTTTGTATTTTGACTGGGGTCTCATCCACAAACATCTCATGTTAATGCAAATATTCTGGAATCTGAAAAAAAAAATCCAAGATCTGAAATCCTAGTCCCAAGCATTTAACATAATGAATACTCAACCTGTAGCAGTATTTTCATTGTCATTAACTAATCGCACCAGTGGGGTTGTGGGGATAAAGTGTGATTTGTGTGGGATGAGGAACGAGTAGAGAAAAGTAGAGATAGTACAGAAAACTTTTTAAAGACTTACTGAAAAGTAGGAGTTGAGAAATAAGACTAGGGAGATATCAAGTCAAAAAAATGTTTAAAAAAATATAGCTTGTTTTTCAAAACGGCTAACATTGTTTTTATGTTGGTGGAATGAAAACAGAAAAGGAAAAATGATAAGATGTTAAAGATTATGGGAAAAGGAAACTTCTGGAGTGATAATGATATTCTCTTGCCACTATTTTCAAGAATCTGACCATATTGAAAATTAATTTCTAGACCTTCATGAATAAAATCTTTTTTTTCATTTATGATTTATTTATTTACAAACTGAGTTTCTGAGCTGAAAGTGTGGCTTAAGTAGTAAAATGCTTGCCTAGCAAACACAGGCACCAAGTTCAAACACCAGTACTGCCCCACCAAATAAATATCTTTACTCTGGATATGGCAGTGCATGCTTACAATCCCAATGACTTGGTGCTCAGAGATAGGAAGACAGGTCCTGGCCAGTCTGGAAAAAAGTGCAAGACCATACCTGGAAAATAATTTAAAACCTAAAGGACTGGGGTCATGGCTCAAGTGGTAGGACATAGCATAGCAAACCCAAGGCCTTGAGTTCAAATCCCAGTACCTTTAAAATAGGTAAAGATGAATAAATTGTCTTCATGAAATTAAAACTGGGTTTTGTGAGTAGAGTTTGATGATACTTCGCTCAAAGCTAAACTACAATTTCATGTGTAGTAATTACATTATTCTTATTTTCTTCTCTTCTAATAATATATGTTAGTAACTCATTTTATATCATACAATTTATAAAACCTATATCTCAGAAAATAAGTTGCAGATCTTCCAATTTAGCATGGCTATGGTTATATTTTTATTGGGGATATACAGCTTGGGGCCTCAAACTCATTCTGTAAGCACTCTATCACTGAACAATATTCACAGCACATCACTGAGTTTTAGATGAGCTGCCACTTGTTTGTTTGTTGGTAGTGTAGCTTGAACTCGGCCTGGACGCTGTCCCTGAGCTCTTCAGCTCAAGGCTAGTGCTCTACCACTTCTGGTTTTCTGGTGATTAATTGGAGGTCAGAGTCTCATGGCCTCTCCTGCCTGGGCTGGCTTTGAACCGAGATCCTCAGATCTCAGCCTCCTGAGTAGCTAGGATTACAGGAATGCACCACTGGTGCCTGGCTTGAACTGCCACTTGTAGGTTGTGTCTTTCTTAAGATACTCTCCAAATAAGATGTGAAATTAGATGAAGTAGTTTTCAAGCTACTCATATTTAATTGATTTTGGAGATGGGAGGAAATGGATATGTTTTGCTTGGTGTAGCAGTTTGACTAAATTTTCTAAGACTGGTAACTTTGATCATGTTTTCTACAGGTGATAGGAAACATGAAAACATTCAAAAGAGGCCTGTTGTTCTCAGCTTTGTCTTATTTGGGTTTTGAAACTTACCAAGTCATTTCTCAGGCTGCTGTGGTTCATGCCAAAGCCAAAGGTAAGATCAAGCAAAACATCTACAAGATTTAGAGCTATTTTTGTCTGATAAGTAGTTATTTTTGAAAATGTAGTTAAGATTTTTATATAATATCGTTATGCAATCCTTGTATATATATTTAAATTTTTGGCAGGGTCCCTTGGCTCACCCCTGTAATCATAGCCACTTGTGAAGTTCTCATCTCAGTTTGAGGCCAGCTTGGGCAAAAATTTTCATTAGACCCTTTCTCAACTACTCACTTGGTGCTGGGTGCAGAGCCACACACCTGTAGCCCTGAGCTTTGTGGAAAGCTGAGATTTAGAGTATCATGGACCTAAGTGTGCCAAGTTGAAAAGCCCAGGAGAATCTATCACCACAAAGGGAAGCTACATGTAGTTTCACACTTGTGATCCCAGCTTATCCTTAAAGTAGGTAGAGGTAGCTCTACCTACCAGCTGAGGTACCCCTGATGAGAAATGAGACCCTATCCTAAAAGTAGCCAGTGAAAAAACAGGACTTGGAGGTGTGGTTCAGTGCTACTGTGCCCACCCAGCTCCTAGAATATATTCAGTGGTAAAAACCTCTTAGTATGTGTGAATAGGTAAGAAACATGCACACAGAAGAGTACACCAGTACTAGGACTTGAACTCAGGACCAGGACAGTCTCCTGTAACTTTTTCACGCAAATCTAGCACTCGAGTCACATTTGAGCCACATTTCCACTACAGGCTTTTTGCTGGGTAATTGGACATTTTCTGTCTGTTCATCTGTTTTCCTCATAGGCAGTTTCTGTATTTGATTTTATTAGCCTGCATGTAAAATGTGTGATTTCTTTTTTTTTTTAGAGTTACTGCTGTCTAATTAGGGAAGACCCATTTTATTATGTCTTTTTTTTTCTTTTATAATCTTTGAAGTTGAGGAAGTCCTTGAACAAGCAGACTATCTATATGAAAGTGGAGAAACGGAAAAACTTTATCATTTGCTAACCCAGTACAAAGAAAGGTAAGAAATGTATGCTAGACCTAGGACTATGGCTTCTTCCAAATCTTTGTGTTAATAAGAAAGTGGTCTCATAATCTTTTTTTTATTTCTGGTGCTGTTATATTACACCCTTGTTTGGCTCTTTCACTCAAAGCTGGCACTCTACCTCTTCTGGGTTTTGCTGGTTAAGTGGAGATAAGAGTCTCTTGGATTTGTCTGCTTTGGCTAGTGTAAAACCAACATCCTAGATCTTAGGTTTCTGCGTAGCTAGGATTACAGGTGTGAGCCAATGACACCAGGCTTGAAATCTTTTAAATTGTAGTTTTTTTCTTTACTATAATATTTCTTAAAATTTATATTATAAACGGTTTCTTATGTTAAATAAATCAGAAGTGCCACATGAATCTCATTGATTCAATACAGGTGCCTCTACTGGAATGTTAAACTATTTTTTTGTTTCTTTTGATACAAGTTGTCACTAAGTGTACCTCACCTATCTATATGTATCACCTATCTATATAGATTATTTCCTATTTCTTCTTTTAAACTAACTCCTTACTGGAATAAGTTCTAAATGAATTTATGAAGGTTTGGGATGATCATATGCCACCATTGAATGACAGCTATGTTTAGAAACAGTTTTACAAAGAAACCAAATATAACCTTCTTTTTCTGTATGTTTGGTCTAGAAAGTGAGTGTGTACTGCTTTTTTGGAAGGTATAGATAGAGGAAGACTGAGTCCTATAATGAAGTCATATAGACTAGGTGGCATTTCCAGAGACCTCATTTACCTCAGTTTCTAATCAAGGAATTTTAAGTAATTTGTCAACTACTTTTGCTAGATTTCAAAAACCAGTTTTCTCTCCAAGACCCATAGTTTTACTTCCTAGCTTTATACAAGAACACCTTTTCTTCTCCATTCCATCTTTGAGATGATGGTTTGGGTATTTTGTAGTCATTATAGTGATACTTTTAAGATGTAAGTAGTTTGATTACTCCATT